>NW_022589782.1:4439359-4673982 GCF_004348235.1 Phoca vitulina | reverse complement strand
TCAAAAGTTTATGAAAAACAAACCATGATGAAAGCATTCACTTGAATGGAAAGATTCCACAGTGTTTTATGTTCCCTGCATGTTCGGTACTTAGCATCTCAAAGTATGCAGTTGTTCCTCATCTCAGAAGCCAGAACAAATTCCTAACCGGGCTGATGCTCTTGACTTGACTCATTAAGATTTCATAAAGCTCATAAGCTTTTACAACATTTTCTTAATAATCTCTAATTTCCCCCCATCAAGCAACAGAATAAAACTCATTTCAAGCTGCACTTGACCCTGCAACCAGGATCTTGGAATCTTTACTACTTTTTTAAATTGTTCAGACATAAGATCATGCAATCTGAGTCAAAGCCAAAGTCCTTTCAATGCTCCTAAACCTCTCAGTCTGAATCTCCTGCCACCTTCTTCACGGACCAGCCTCCTGCTGTTCTGGAACATATCAAGCTTGCACCAGCTGTAGGGCCTTCTCTGCACAGAACAAGATACTATTCTAACCCAGACATCTCCCCAACCCCAAGGCTAAAGCCCTTACCACTGACTTCAAGGTTTTGTTCAAATGCCACCTAATCAATGAAGCCCACCTGCTCTATTTAGAACGGCAACCAGCTCTCCCAGCCCACCTACACTCCTGAACTCTTTTACCTGATTGGAACAAACGAAATATGGATTTTCAAGTGAGAGGCGAACACGGAAAGACAGGGAGTTGTGGATTTAGAAAGTCTATCAGAAAGGAGACTATGACAGAGCAGTCAGAAGCAGGGGAGAGGGGTGGCACAGAGGGAGGAGCCAAAGGAAGCTTCCCGGGCCTGGTCAGCACAGGGCAGCGTGGGCCATGCCACAGAAGACAAGGACATTGCTCAGTCCTCAGTACAATCTATCATCTTGCTTTTACTAATTTTATTTTTTTAAAGATTTTATTTATTTGCCAGAGAGAGGGCACAGGAGAGAGAGAGAGAGCACGAGAGTACAAGCAAGGGAAAGTGGCAGGCAGAGGGAGAAGCAGGCTCCCCGCTGAACAGGGAGCCCGATGAGGGACTCGATCCCAGGCCCCTGGGATCACGACCTGAGCCGAGGGCAGACGCTTAACCAACTGAGCCACCCAGAAGTCCCACTAATGTTAATTTAGTATTTCATACAGATTCTCATTTTTCTACTCCTTGTATTTCAGATTCTGTATAAGTAGGATACTAATGACTCTAGCAGATTAAGGCTTGCTTGCAAACAATATTTTTTTTCAAAATTTTTAAAATTTATTTTTTAAGCTTGCAAACTATTTTAAAATCAAGCTCCTAGGTTTACAAAGCCCTTTTGCATCTATTTTCTCATTTAATCATCTTGCATGTTAAAGAGGTATCAACCGCCTGAAAAGGTCTACAAACAAACGATGCAGGGGTCCTAAGTAAACATGTGGGACACAGCATCCCTTATTCCAGCACCCCCCACGGAGAGGCCGAGGACACAGTGTGGTGAGTAAAAAGGCAGCGACCCGCAGCTGTCCTCTTGCTCAGATTCTATTTCCCAGGGCACTTCCCTTTACAAGAGGCCAGAGTAATTAAATAAACCCTTAAATCAGGTTAATTTAATTAGTGATTTTCCACAAATGAACAGAAACTCTAAACCTGCAGGGGTATTTAAAGTCGCAGCTTAACTATCACAGTAAAGGAGAGAGATACCCCGCGCCCACTCTCTCCCCACCTCAGCACCTGAAGTGACTGCTGCTAATCCTGGATCAAGCCCAAGATCCAGCCTAAAATCCTCACACAGTTCTTAGCCGCCAACGAGCCTGGTGACCACTTTGTGCCTCCCCCGCTCCCATCTCACCACTGACCTGAGAACAAGCCCACATGCTACTCCTACAGCTCAGCGCTCAGGCTTCTCTACAGCTGTGCTGCACCTGGGCTGTTACTCCATGTCAAGTACACCATGTCATCCATCACGGGCTTTTGGGGTTGGTGCGCGCTGAGCCCTTCTGACTGCCCAAACCACTCAAAGTAAAGCTAATTTCCCTCCTCCTAAATGCATCTACCTTCAATCATTGTGGTGCAAATTCCTTGTTATGAAAATTGTACTTGAATAACATTTCCTGAGATTCCCAAACAACCACAAACAACTGTGAGATTTGGAAACCCTAAGCATCACATTAGAAGTGGAGTCCTTTGTTCCTTATTGCTTATGGAACAAGCAAGCCTTCAGTACTCTTGCAATGAAGAGAACAAAAGTGCAAGATCATATGGATATTGGCGATCATGCAAGTCCTCTCTGAAATCAGAACTGAAGTGTGAGGCTGTAGGAAGAACAGCTTGTGCAAATGCCCAGGGACAGATATGCAGAGAAGAGTAGTAAGGAAGCTGTGAGAAAGAACAGTAAACAAGAAGCCAGTTAGAGAGGTTGGCAAAAGCCAGATCCGCTGGATAAAAATATGTGAACTGCATTCTGTACGCAACGAGAAGCAGTTTTGTTCTGTTGTTTTGTGGGAAATGACACCTATGGTAAAAAAAAAAAAAAAAAAAAAAAGAAGAAGAAGAAGAAAGAAAAAGACTTCTCTACTGCCCAGTGGAAAACAGATGGTCCAGGTGAGTGACTATGGTAGTTTGGACTAGAGGGTAATCATACATAGTTAAGTGGACATGTGACAAAGGTGATTTTTTTTAATGATACAAAACATGGTAACTTTTTTTCAAAACATGATAATTTTTAACATTATGTACTAGGTCTTCTCTTACAATAGTTCTTGTAATTCTACATGTGACTGCAAAGCATTAACGCAATTCTAGACAAAAGGTTCCAAAGTAGGCGCTTGGCGGGGGGGAGGGGGAGTGTCAAATGCAGACTTGTTTTGTTTTGGCCACAAAGTTTACTTTCTTAAAACTTGAGTTGATTTGGTATCTAAAAATCAGTATTTCCAATTTCTACTGAAAATCACTGTATCTGGCAAACAACCGTTGGCTAGTGGAGACTGGCTAGAGCACAGGCTTTCTGGTTTCTCCCCAGTCCCCACACCTAGCACCCTTGACTCCTTCATACCACCTGCTGGAAAGATATTTCAGTTTTCCACTCTTCCAGTCTGGTACCTTCGCTTAGGGTGCCAGAAGCCCTTATTCACATAAAAGTATCCCAATTTGAGGGGCGCCTGTGTGGCTCAGTCATTAGACGTCTGCCTTCGGCTCAGGTCATGATCCCAGGGTTCTGGGATCAAGCCTGCATGGGGCTCCTTGCTTGGCGGGAAGCCTGCTTCTCGCTCTCCCGCTCCCCCCTGCTTGTGTTCCCTCTCTTGCTGTGTCTCTCCTGTCAAATAAATAAATAAAATCTTAAAAAAAAAAAAAAGGCAGGTTCATCTCATCTCACCTTAACACATTTTTTTCTTTTAAAGATTATTTATTTATTTGAGGGAGAGAAAGCACACAGAGTGAGTGAGAACACGAGTTGGGGGGAGAGGCAGAGGGAGAGGGAGAAGCAGACTCCCCGCTGAGCAGGGAGCCCGGTGCGGGGCCCGACCCCAGGACCCTGAGATCATGACCTGAGCCGAAGGCAGACGCTCAACCGACTGAGCCACCCAGGTGCCCCTCACCTTAACACATTTTTTTTTTTTTTTTAAGATTTTATTTTATTTATGAGAGAGAGAATGAGAGAGAGAGAGCACATGAGAGGGGGGAGGGTCAGAGGGAGAAGCAGACTCCCTGCCGAGCAGGTAGCCCGATGCGGGACTCGATCCCGGGACTCCAGGATCATGACCTGAGCCGGAGGCAGTCGCTCAACCAACTGAGCCACCCAGGTGCCCCCACCTTAACACATTTTTGATCAAGAACTGGTTTTAAGTAGGGGCACCTGGGTGGCTCAGTTGGTTGAGCAACTGCCTTCAGCTCAGGTCATGATCCTGGAGTCCCGGGATCGAGTCCCGCATCGGGCTACCTGCTCGGCAGGGAGTCTGCTTCTCCCTCTGACCCTCCCCCCTCTCATGTGCTCTCTCTCTCTCTCATTCTCTCTCTCTCAAATAAATAAATAAATAAAATCTAAAAAAAAAAAAAGAACTGGTTTTAAGTAGCCTGCCATCACCAGTAATAGGAACCAAAACCTAAGGGTCCAGACACTGAGACAATTCCATCCTGATACAACCAAACCAGAGGGGACAGAAAGGACAACACCTGCATGGTCTCAACAGGCCTGGTCCTAGCACTCAGGCTCCCTCATTTTGCACACCAGGGAGCAACACAAGTACTGTCAGACCGGAAGCTCAGCGAGGGCAGGAACCTGTCCCTCCTCCATCAAAGCCTGTGCCAGGCACTCCAAGATGTGTAAACGGAATCCAATAGGAGCTCCGCATCTGACCATCTCTGATACACTTACAAAAGAAAATTCTCCATCTGACGACTTTTCATCCCACTAGAAAAAGGCATCTGTAATTCAAGGGGTGAAGGAATGTCATTTACAGCAAAGGTGATCTCCAAGGTGCTGGGTGTGTCTACTTTCTCACATCCGAACATAGTTTAACTCTGAAACGTTCTGCGTCTCTGCCTCCTCCACTTCATTCTCCCTCATCTTCAGCCTCACCCCACTCCCACTCCGACCAGGATAAGTAAGATACATCTATCAAAACCCTAACCCATTTTAAGTTTCAGAAATAATTTGTTGAAAAGCTTTGTGAAGTTAGGGAACTAACAAAGTCAACCACAAACCCACCTCGCAAACCCAACCATATAATAATTTTCTGAGCCAAATTTCCTCTTCAGGGCTTTTCCACCGGTGCCAGCATCCACCATCCCCGCGGACCCCACGCCCCAGCTGTAGGCCCTCAGCCGGGGCAAGCCGCTCCACCCCGCCCCCAGCCTCGTCTGCAGAACGGGAACAACAATAACATCAGCGGGTTTTCCTCCCGTGGGGTTGCAGGAGAAATGCACAGCGCATACACTTAGCACCCGGCCTGGCAGCTCCTGTTAGCATCCTCGCCGTCCCCGGGCGGGATGGGCCGGACCGCGCTGGGCGGACAGGCGCTCGGGGAGGGTCGGGGGAGGGGGCCCGGCGGGCGCGGCTCACTCACCTGCAGGCGGACGTTGAGCATCATGGAAGCCACGATGTAGAGGTAGGGGAAGTTGATGCGCAGCCGCCAGGCCAGGTCGAAAAAGATGAGCAGCGTGCGGGTCAGCCCCTTGCAGAAGACCCCATAGGAGCGGGCGGCGGCCGAGCGCGAGAGGCGGACAGCCAGGCCCGACAGAGCCGCCGCCATATAGACCGGCGCCCGCCGCCCGCCCGCCGCGCACCGACCGGCCGCGGACCCGGGCCGCCCGGCGCTCCGAAGCCCGCCCGCCCTCTCGGCGCCGCGTCGCCCCCGGGCCTCCGCCCCGGCCGCTGGGCCGCGCTGGGCGCGCTGAGGGAGCGAGGGAGGCGGCGGCGAGGTCGGGGGCGGGCGGCGGGGAGTGGAGTCCGCGCGTCACACTCGCGGAAGCGCCTCCGCGAGCCGCCGCCTGGTCCAAGCCGGGCCGCGCCGCCTGACGTCACAATGCCCGCGCCGCGCCTGCGCACCTCTGTCCCGCCCCCTACCCCGCCCCTTGTCACCTTCCGCAGGTGAGACGCGCATGCGTGGGCGAGGCGGGGCGGGATGCTCCGGCCGAGCAGCGGATGCGTTATCTCGGTCTGCCCCCTAATGGTAAGCTGGAAAATTAAAACAAACGAGAAGGTGAACCGTGAATTTGAATTAGATTGTACAATGTCAATGTCCTTAATAATGGGGAACTGTACATTTAAAAATTGTTAAAATAGGCAGCTCTTTCTGCCCAGGGGTCCTGTCACCGTGCTTTAATAAAATTACCTTTTTGCACCTAAATCAATCAATCAAAATAAAAACTTAAAATAGCAAGTTTTATGTTATGTATATCTAACCACAATTACGAAAAGCAAACAAAGGGAGGCTTCCTGGGGCGGAGGGGCAGAACATGCTCCCCATGTAGATGGTTTCAGGACCCCAGCCATTGTTCTTCAGTGTTGACTTATATAAAATTTAATCTTTAATAATTGGTATTAATTGACTTGCTAATGAAATAAGCAAAAATATTGAAACTTCCAAAACTTCTAGTATTCTGTGTTTCGGGTTTTTTATCTTTTTGACAATGAGTTTTTACATTCCTACTTCAGCATATAGGTTTCTATCAAAGATTTGCATGGTGTGAAGGTAGATATGTTATTTCTAATCTCAGACAAAGCATTTCATGTCATCACTTCTGCCCACCAGTGAAAGTCTGGGAATTTGGTACAGGTGAGGGAAAAAGAGTTTCATTGACGAAATTAAAAGCAAATCTTAAGTCCTTTAAGAAAGCAACAGTGTGGGGGCACCTGGGTGGCTCAGTCGTTAAGCGTCTGCCTTCTGCTCAGGTCATGGTCCCAGGGTCCTAGGATCGAGCCCCACATCGGGCTCCCTGCTCCACGGGAAGCCTGCTTCTCCCTCTCCCACTCCCCCTGCTTGTGTTCCCTCTCTCGCTGTGTCTCTCTCTGTCAAATAAATAAATAAAATCTTTTACAAAAAAAGAAAGCAACAGTGTGAAAATAGATTTAAATGTAAAAATTCTTTGCCCTAAAATGGGTTTGCAGTAATAATCATTATTGCATTAAATTACTTTTAGAAGTCATTTAAGGGGCACCTCGTGGTGCAGTCGGTTGGGCATCTGACTTGGTTTCCCTTCGGTCCTGGTCTCCGGTTGTGATCTCTGGGTTGTGAGATCCAGTCCTGCGTACTCCCCACTGAGTGCCAAGTCGGCTGGGGTTTCTCTCCCTCTCCCTCTGCCCCTCCCACTCGTGCTCTCTCTCTAAAATAAATAAATAGATCTTTAAAAAAAAAAGTCATTTAGGAGCACCTGGGTGGCTCAGTCGGCTAAGCGTCTGCCTTCTGCTCAGGTCATGGTCCCCGGGTCCTGGGATAGAGTCCCATGTTGGGCTCCTTGCTTAGCGGGGAGGCTGCTTCTCCCTCTGACTGCTGCTCTCCCTGCTTGTGCTCGCTCTCTCTCTCTCTGACAAATAGAGAATATCTTTATTAAAAATAAAATCTTTATTTAAAAAATTAAAAATAAATAAAATCTACCCTGAAATTCACACTCAAAATCATTTAAAATTTTTTTTTCATTTTACTCATCTATAATCCAAAGATTATAAATCACAGAGGACACTTCCAGTATTGTCATTATGACTATTATTTAGCATTATCATTTTTCTTTGAATATCTACTGTGTAAGAAATTGTACTTTTTGGCGGGGGCTTGGGGGGAATGCTTGGTCGGCTCAGTTGGTGGAGCATGGGACTCTTGATTTCAGGGTTGTGAGTTCAAGCCCCACCTTGGATGTGGAGATTACTTAAAAAATTTTTTTAAATCTTGAAAAAAAAAAGGAAGAATTGTACTTTTTGACGCTCATAATACTGTATTTACTATCCATTGTGTTTCAGGCCAAGACCATTTTAAATAGTTATTTCAGGGTTTTTAGCTTTTGGCTCGTCTTGTTATTAAAATAATATTTTTCAAAGTATGTGCACTAATCTTTAGTTCCCCTTATTTTTGCAGCATTAGACTTTGCCACATTTATTGCTGCCATAAAAAGCTCACTTCCCTTTTTTTGTAAGCTATTTTTTTCTCTCAGCGCTAAGTGGATGCTATCTTTGAGGATGCAGAACACATGCTCCTGAATTATCATCGTCATTCAAGCTATCCTTCCCAAAAAGCAAAATGAACACTTCTTTAAACAGTATTTAGAAAAATAATTTAAAGATTTTTAAAGGCTAGAGTCTTCAGTGGAAAATTTGCCAAAGACACAAAATCAGTCTGACAATGTGTGAACAGGTTTCAAGATCAGCTGAATTTGTTCTTAGGCCTGTAAAGATTTTCACTGGTGGAGATTTGGCAGTGCTGTTTATTAGAAGTATGTTGAAAGACCAGATGGGCTGCAGGGATGTGAGATACATATATATATATCCTCCCTGGTTACTCATTTCTTTTTCTCTAAATGCCGTTGAGGCAATAAGGCATTTTTAACAAGCCATTCAGTTGCCATAAACAATGGCAAACAACATCACCACAAAACTACACTGAGCAAGGTAAAAAGCCTTCTGTAATTAGATATAATGGGAGGTCAAAGAGAACACGAAAGAACGCTAACGAGATTTGAGGTTTAATATATATGAAGGTTAACTAGTTCCGAGTTGTAGAGCAGGCTGGTAAATTAGTCTAGCCTCCTGACTTAACATTTAACTCAACCCCAATTTTCTGGCATCTCTGGGAAGACGTTCTGCTAATTATAATTTGAGAACCAGGCAAAATTAATTATAAGTCAGTGTGGATAGTATTTTTATAGAGGTACGTAAGGGTTATAGGAGAAGGTAGAAGAAAAGACGCCAAGGCAAATAGGAAAATGACTTTATGAAGGCTTGATCAAGAGGATCCAGGTGATTTGCCTACAGTCTTCCCTCCTGCAGTTAGAGCAGCAACTCAGGTGAAACAAATAGTCGTCTTTTTTTCTTTCCAGCTTCCCCTGATAAGAAAAGCATAGGGAAGCAGGGTTCCACATTCAGCGTCTTCTTTTAGCCCCGTGACCTGCTTCTGTAAAATAAGGATAAAGACACCCATCCTACAGGGTATTTGTGAGAAATAAATGAGAGCAAGTATGCCCAGCATCTGGCACTGTCCTAGGCAGATAGAGGGCACCCAGAAAGTCATAGTTATTTCCATGCTCAGGGCCCTTGAGTCCTTAGAATACAAGTTTAGTGACTCCATTAATAATCATTTTAATTAGAGGGGCGCCTGGGTGGCTCAGCCGTTAAGAGTCTGCCTTTGGCTCAGGTCATGATCCCAGGGTCCTAGGATCGAGCCCCACATCGGGCTCCCTGCTCAGCGGGAAGCCTGCTTCTCCCTCTCCCACTCCCCCTGCTTCTGTTCCTGCTCTCGCTAACTCTCTCTCTCTCAAATAAATAAAATCTTTTTAAAAAAAATCATTTTAATTAGAGTCACCTGGCTGGTTCAGTTGGTAGAGCAACTCTCAACCTCGGGTCGTGAGTTCAAGCCCACGTTGGGGGTAGAGCTTCCTTAAAAAGAAAAAAGAGATTCCAATTTTGAGGCTCTCGATGTAATAAAAAGTAAAGAAATGAAAAAATATAAGGTTACCAACAATATACATATATAGTTACCAAAAAAAGCATTATAATTAATAATATTTAACTATGGATCACAAGAAACCTGAAGAATGAGACACCTTGATTATGTTGCTGGAAGAGAGGATGGACACAAATGATCCAAAATGTTGGTCAGAAATAATTTATATTCCTTTGCTCATTTCCATGGAAACTTGGAAGGGTGGGGTGGATTTAAACATGAGAGTTTAGTTGCCATTGTAAGATAATTCAAGTTTCCAGTCTCTCACTGAAGGGCCCTTTCCAGGCACTCACATTATTTCAGCAGGTTAAGGTCAATGTGAATCAGTGACACAGGGCTAGTATGGAGTCATTCTTAAGTGAAGAAAAATAAGGACAAAAGTATGCACAGATATGTGTGTGCATGCATACATACATATTTATATATAAAAATATACACACATGTGACTATTTGCATACATATACATATATGGGTGTATATACATATTTATACATATATACACATATGTCGGGATGTTTTGTTTATTCTTTAAATAAAAGGATAAACCATACATTTGTTTTAAAGTACTTTTAAAAATCGGGGTGTCTGGGTGGCTCAGTCGGTTAAGTGGCTGACTCTTGACTTTGGCTCAGGTCATGAACTCAGGGTCGTGAGATCAAGCCCCACGTTGAGCTCAGCACGGAGTCTGCTTGAGATTCTCTCTCTCTCTCTCTCTCTCCCTCTACCCTACCCCCTGCTCATGCTCTCTGTCTCTCTCTCAATAAATAAAATTCTTTTTTTTTAATATTTTATTTATTTATTTGACAGAGAGAGACACAGCAAGAGAGGGAACACAAGCAGGGGGAGTGGGAGAGGGAGAAGCAGGCTTCCTGCTGAGCAGGGAGCCCGATGCGGGGCTCGATCCATTGATATTGTTATTCTGAACTGCTTTGTGTTTCCAGAGTGGCTAAAATTAACAACTCAGGAAACAACAGATGTTGGCGAGGATGCAGAGAAAGGGGAACCTTCTTACACTGTTGGTGGGAATGCAAGCTGGTGCAGCCACTCTGGAAAATAGTATGGAGTTCCCTCAAAAAGTTAAAAGACCTACCCTCTGACCCAGCAATTACACTACTAGGTTTTTATCCAAAGGATACAGACAGTGATTTGAAGGGGCACATGTACCCCAATGTTTATAGCAGCAATATCCACAATAGCCAAACTATGGAAAGAGTCCAGATGTCCATCAACAGATGAATGGCTAAAAAAGATGTGGTATATATATATACAATGGAATATCACTCAGCCATCAAAAAGAATGAAATCTTGCCATTTGCAATGACATGGATGGAACTAGAGGGTATTATGCTAAGCAAATAAGTCAGTCAGAGGAAGACATACCATATGATTTCACTCAGATGTGCAATTTAAGAAACAAAACATGAACATAGGGGAAGGGAAGGAAAAATAAAATAAGACAAAATCAGAGAGGGAGGCAAACCATAAGAGACTCTTAACTCTAGGAAACAAACTGAGGGTTGCTGGAGGGGAGGTGGGGGGGAAGGGATAATTGGGTGGTGGGCATCAAGAAGATATAATGAGTACTGGGTGTTATATGCAACTGATGAATCACTAAATTCTACCTCTGAAACTAATTTAAAAAAAATCAATATGAAACTGCTCTGTGTTTGTATCGTAATGAGTAGTTATGTTAGTGTTAACTGAGAACAAGGATTTTTTGCATGGGAGAAAGGAGTTGCCCCTATAAGTTTGATGAGTTTAAATAAAAAAACTATAGTCCTGAATTTGAATTGGAGGTATGGCATTAACTCAGATGTCTTTATCTTAAAAATATGAGCATGGGGTGTCTGGGTGGCACAGTTGTTTGAGTGTCCAACTCTTGGTTTTGGCTGAAGTCATGATCTCAGGGTCTTGAGATGGAGCCCCATAGCGGGCTCTCTCTCCCTCTCCTTCTGCCCCTCTCCCACCTCTCTCTATATATATAATGAAAAAATAAATCATTTTTTTAAAGATTTTATTATTTATTTGACAGAGAGAGAGAAACAGCCAGAGAGGGAACACAAGCAGGGGGAGTGGGAGAGGGAGAAGCAGGCTTCCCGCTGAGCAGAGAGCCCGATGCGGGGCTCAATCCCAGGACCCCGAGATCATGACCTCGATCATGACCTGAGCCAAAGGCAGATGCTTACCCGACTGAGTCACCCAGGAGCCCCCAAAAATAAATCTTTTAAAAAATATGAGTGTGTATGTGTTTCCTAGCTCTACTTATTGCACTTCAGGGTCAGTACTTAAGGGTATGTTTCTCTTTATAGATGGGTTCAGCTAATACATGAAACAGGGATCCTAGAATCAGAGTCTCACCATTTTATAGCCCTTAATAATAATAAATCTAAACACTAACCATTGATGAGTGTTAACGACACAAAAAGAAACCATCAGACATGTGATTCCCGAGGAAATACGTTGAAAAAAATTTGAATCTGAATCTATCAAGCCTTGAGATCTAATTACCAGAGGAACATATTAAATGTCTACAGTGATGCAGCCAACAAAATCAAGATTGTGACATTTTAAAAAATGATACTAAAAATGAATTAAAGGAAACCTTTCCAATCTCAAAAAGACTTGAGAGATTTATCTACCAAAATCCAGTGTATGGTCTTTATTCAAAAAGTCAACTGTAAAAAAAGGGAGAGGGAGGGTGTTGGGAAAATTTGATAATCTCAAGGAATCATCATTTTTTAAGGTTGACAGTGGAATTATGGTTAAGTTTATAAGAAGTTTATCTTTTAGAAATACATAGTGAAATATTTACAGATGTCACATGTAATGTACGGAATTTGCTTCCAAATAATGAGGGTGGGGGAGCGTGGTTGTAGATGACCCAAAATGACTCAAAAATTGATCATTGCTAAATCAGATGCTGTATATATGGAGATGCGCTCTACTATTCTGTCTGCTTTTGCATACATTTGAAATTTTCCATTAAAGGAAGCTTAAAATTATTTTTGAGATAATCAGAAATTTGGCCGTGAATTAGGTATTTCCAATATTAAAGAATTATTGTGGTAGGTATGCTAAATGCCTTTATAGGTATTTTATTAAGTCTTTCTCTTAGAGATGCAACTTGAAGTAATTATGAACAAAATCTTTTTTTTTTAAAGATTTTATTTATTTATTTGAGAGAGAGAATGAGAGAGAGAGAGCACATGAGAGGGGGAGGGTCAGAGGGAGAAGCAGACTCCCTGCTGAGCAGGGAGCCCGATGCGGGACTCAATCCCTGGACTCCAGGATCATGACCTGAGCCGAAGGCAATCGCTTAACCAACTGAGCCACCCAGGCGCCCAATTAGGAGCAAAATCTTATGATGAAGGGAATTCGCTTTCAAGTACTGCAGTGTGGGTATTCCTCCTGAGTGGCTCAGTTGGTTAAGCGTCTGCCTTTGGCTCAGGTCATGATGCCAGGGTCCTGGGATCGAGCCCTGCATCGGGCTCCCTGCTCAGCGGGAATCCTGCTTCTCCCTCTTCCTCTGCTATTCCCCCTGTTTGTGGTCTCTGGCTCTCTCTATCTCTCTGTCAAATAAATAAATAAAATCTTAAAAAAAAAAGTTAAAAATAAAACCTAAGGACAATAAATATGCTTCTGTTAAGCTGCAAAATATCAGAAGTTTTCAAGTAGCTTTCATTGTTACCAATATCAATTAATGTTATTAATGTTCATGACACATAGCAGATGGACACGAAATATTTTTTGAGTGAATGATCACTCCAAGGATGCATCAGAATCAAATGTGGGACATTCAAAAAGTCATGGGTCATCTAGGTAAACCCAGATTATTCTTCTTGATGCTAATTGTTGTGAAATAAATCGCAAAATGTATTCAGTGTCTGTGAAATGTGTATATGGTGTAACAAAAAGCTAAGCGTAATGTAAATTGCAAATTACTTTGTAGGAATCGATATGATGGTTCTCTATAGTCTCATTTCAAATTTTTATTTTTGACCAAAGTGAGTGTCCCTGTGATGCCTTTTTTATGAATGCTGCTTGAAGACAAAAGAAGTGAACACGGGATAGCCTCTTAGTGTTTCTCTCTGCGTGCTGACTTAGTATTCTCCCACCGTAGCCCTGGGGGTGTGCGTCTGCGGGTCTCCCCCAGATCCGCCGGATAATGTGGAAGTGGCTGCCGTCATTCCCTGTGACCCTGCTCACTGTCTCTTGTTTGAAGCCTTGAAGTTTGGGAGTGATTTACTACCTAGCAATAGATAACAGATACATTAAGGACCAAGGTTTGAAAAGATGCCAGAATCCCTCCATGGGCTGGATTAAAAGGGCTCAGATCTTTCAGTAACGAAGTTTTGTGCAAAGACCTTAATTTTGGGGCGCCTGGGTGGCTCAGTCGTTAAGTCGTTAAGCAGACTTCGGCTCAGGGCATGATCCCAGGGTCCTGGAATCGAGCCCCGCATTGGGCTCCCTGCTCTGCAGGAAGGCTGCTTCTCCCTCTCCCACTCCCCCTGCTTGTGTTCCCTCTCTCGCTGTGTCTCTCTCTGTCAAATAAATAAAATAAAATCTTAAAAAAAAAAAAAAAGACTCTAACTTTTATGCTAGCCAAAGGCAAGGGGACGTTGGAAAGGGTAGCGAAAGGGAAAGTGATAAATGTCAACCACAGGCTTGTGCGTGTGGAAATGGGGGCTGAGGATGGTGTCTGTCTTCCTGCCTGTCCTTGCTCTTGCTGTATCGTATTAATGTTATTTTAAACCTTTGCCATCTCTTTCCTCCTTCTGTTCCTCATTATTCCATGTAAGATGAGTTGGTGCTGGTTCTACTTCTGTTTGATCCACAGGTTGCTGAACTCAAGATGGGACTGAAGGCAGAGGGCTCTCCCCAGAGGGAGCCTTTGCGGTACCTGGACCTGATTCTGCGTTTCTCTCCCCAAGACGGGTGAGTGTGTTCTTGGTTGAGTATAAGATTGTAATGGTTACATCACGGTGGGTGGGAGCATCTGAAAATACTTCACGTGTGGAAAGACATCTGCGTGTGAGTGCCAGGCAGCCGGATGGCACCTGGTGGATGCGGCAGGACCTGACCATTGTCCTCTAGGACCCACTCTTCTCTTCCTTCGGGGAAACCGACTTTTTAGCAGGGCCTGTAGCTCCCAGCCTGCGCTGCAGCCTGGTGTGGTCACGTGAGTAAGTTCTGGGATGGGGCGTAAGAAGGAGGAAGCCTAATCGGAGGGGGAGAAGAACCATGAGAGACGATGGACTCTGAAAAACAAACTGAGGTTCTAGAGGGGAGGGGGTGGGAGGATGGGTTAGCCTGGTGATGGGTATTGAGGAGGGCACGTTCTGCATGGAGCACTGGGTGTTATGCACAAACAATGAATCATGGAACACTATATCTAAAACTAATGATGTAATGTATGGGGATTAACATAACAATAAAAAAAAAGGAGGAAGCCTGCCAGGATCGTCCTGAAGAGACCCTGTGCGCGCACTGCACTCCGTTTCCTCCATGCTTCTCCATCCTGTGCTTGGAATGTAACGTGCTGGCGAGGGCTCCTTCTGGGTACGTGAAGAAGGGAGCTGGACCCTGAGGCTTCACAGATAAGAGGAACATACCAGCCTGAATTACTCACCTCCGGAGTTTTGCATTACCGGTGAAATAAACTTGGATCTCCTTGTTGTCGCTTTAGGTCTCTGTCATTCGCCCTGAAACGAATCCTAATGAATACAGTGGATATATTTTCATTTTCGCTGACCTCCCACAACTTCTTGTTCTTTTAGGAAGACTTCCTCTACCCCATTTCTTGTGGTCGCGGTGGGCTGTGAGTCACTGGGTGGACTCCCTTTTCCCCAACAAGCCACTCCCCGCCTCCAGGCATGGAAGCCTGAGTGGAGAGATGCCTGCAAACAGGTGAGTCTGTTATTGTGACGTCAGTGCCCCAGAAAGAAGATCCTAGAGGGCCCTGGAGTGGCCCTGGATCCTGTCCTTTCTGAGCCCCAGTGAATCAACTTTTCCTTAGATTCTGTGACCTCGCCAGTGTTTTCCCCATGAACATTTTTGTTTTTTCTCAGTCCAGAGTAGCTTTCTGTTGCCTTCAACCCAAGAACCATAGCGGATGAGGTCTCCCCACCTTTCCTTTGCCTTCCCACTTTTTCACCTTTGGTCATGCCAGTATCCCCACCCTGATACCTCTTAGTCACCATTGTCCCCTTACAAGTCGTCCCATCACTTAGTTGCTTAAAACAACAACAATCATTTTATTATCATCTCTCACCATCATGGGGGTTGAGTGGGCTCCACTACATGGTTCTCATTTGGGGTCTGTCATGTGCTTGCGGTCAGGCAGATAGAGCTACTGTCTTAAAGGCTTCCTGCATTTTCCAACATAGCCATTCCCTGATGCTAACTGGGTGTACAACAACTCAACTCTGACACTAACTACCTGGAGTTAGCATCAGACTGCACAGGTTTAAGGCCTCAGTCCCACAACATAGCCCCTTCTTCAGATGCCAGCCCCAAGCCCTGGGGGCTGTTCCTAATTCTGACAGCCTATACATTCGGGGTTCAGGTTAGACCCCTGTTCAGGTTGATAGTTCACTAAAATGACTCACAGAACTCATGAAACCATTATACTTATGGTTACCAGTTTATTATAAAGGATACAAATGAACAACCAGATGAAGAGCCCAATAGGATACAATGGGGTACTATTCAGCCTTAACAAAAAAAGAGAAAGAGGGGCACCTGGGTGGCTCAGTCGGTTAAGCATCTGCCTTCAGCTCAGGTCATGATCTCAGGGTCCCGGGATCAAGCCCCATGTCCAGCTCTCTGCTCAGCAGGGAGCCTGCTTCTCCCTCACACTCCCCCTATGCTCTCTCTCAAATAAATAAATAAATAAATAAAATCTTAAAAAAATAATAATAGGGGCGCCTGGGTGGCTCAGATGGTTAAGCGTCTGCCTTCAGCTCAGGTCATGATCCCAGGGTCCTGGGATCGAGTCCCTCATCGGGCTCCCTGCTAGGCGGGGAGCCTGCTTCTCCCTCTGCCTCTGCCTCTCTCTCTCTCTCTCTGACTTTCATGAATAAATAAATAAAACATTTAAAAAAATTAAATTTAATTTAAAAAAATAATAAAATAAATTACTTAAAAATAAAAATAACTGATTTAGCTACTGGGAGACTTTTAAGTATCCTTACAACAACCTGAGTATGGGAATCTACTTTTTGAATAGTAAATTTTACAGAGTCCAAACACAGATCAAATATTTCTTTTTTTTTTAAGATTTTATTTATTCATTTGACATATATATAGAGAGAGAGATAGTGAGAAAGAGAGCACAAGCAGGGGGAGCGACAGGCAGAGGGAGAGGGAGAAGCAGACTCTCCGCTGAGCAAGGAGCCACGCAGGGCTCAATCCCAGAACTCGATCCCAGGACCCTGGGATCATGACCTGAGCTGAAGGCAGACGCTTAACCGACTGAGCCACCCAGACACACCCAGATACTTCTGATGAACTCTTAGCATCTGAATCTAAATGTGACATAAATGTAAAATACACCAGATTTCAAAGACGAGTACCAAAAAAAGAATGTAAAATACTCAATAATTTTTTGTATTAATCACGTGTTGAAATAATTTTTAATCCTATCCAGTCAAATAAAGCATGTAATTAAAATTAATTGCACATTCCAAACTCATCAAGTTGTATACATTAAATATGTAGCTTTTCATATGTCAATCATACCTCCATAAAATGGTTTTAAAAAATCAATTGCATTTGTTTCCTTTTGCTTTTTTTTTTTTACAAGAGAACAAATCTACACCTTTATTTATTTACTTTTCAGTAAGTTTAAATCCTTGAGGGGCCCAGCATCGCACTGCTTCTGTGGCCGATGGCTTTAGCAGGAAGGTTGCTTTGGAATTTGGCACAAACCATGTCACTGACACCATGAGCATGAGTTACTTTTCCCCAGATTATTCTGGTTTTATTCGGCTTGCCACCAGGAGTCACTGTGCTGTTCTTTGCTTTGTACACATAAGCACAGGTCTTGCCTGGATAGAATTCAGTTTCATCTGTAGCATAAACACCTTCAATTTTAAGAAGAGCTGCGTGTTCCCTGGGGTTCCACAGACCCCACTTATAGCCAGCAAAAATGGCCTTGGACGACAGCCTTCCAGCCGCATTTGTTTTAGGAGTCCTCTTCCAGCAGGCCTCCACAAGATCCAAGGCAGTGGAAAAAGAAAGGCCTCCTTCTGCTCTTTTTAATGTTGCTTCTAGAATATTCTTTTTCTTTTTTTTTTAAGATTTTATTTATTTATCTGTGAGAGAGAGAGAGAGAGAGAAAGAGAGCACAAACAGAGGGGAGGAGGAGAGGGAGAAACAGACTCTCCACTGAGCAAGGGGCCCGACGTGGGACTTGATCCCGGGACCCTGGCATCATGACCGGAGCCGAAGGCAGACGCTTAACCGACTGAACCACCCAGGTGCCCCCCGCTCTAGAACATTCTTATGTGGTTTGCATTGGATTTCTGTTGGACATTTCTAGGCAGATCAGCTAGTGTGACACATCAGTCCTCGGAACCTTAACAGACAAAGGAACAAGTACCAACGGTCTTGGACTCTAGAGGGCTATGAGATAATGTTAACATCTTTCCCATCCAAATTCTGGACAGAATGGTCACCTTCAGGGACCAAATGGATGAATCTGCACAAAGTATGAGGCCCTGACAAACATCCTGCCCCTGGGTCAGAGGCACAAGCCTGTTGCCATCGGCAGCCCTGGTCACTCTCTGACTGCCCAGGCCCAGACCCTACCGGCCCAGGTGAACCTCTGGAGTTATCTTCATCTCACCTAGGAGAATCCAGAGATAGTATGTAGACCAAAGAAGAGAGGGATGGTATTTTATTTAAAGTTTCAACAGTAACCATGAGAAGAACTGAAATAGTGATATATGGAACAAAGGGGGAATGGTGATATCAGTAAGCCAAATCTTCATTTATCAGAGCAGAAACACGAGAAGTAGTGTTGACAGTTTGTGTGTGTGTGTGTGTTTTAAGTAGGCTCCATGCTCCACATGGGGCTTGCACTCAAGACCCTGAGATCAAGAGTCACATGCTCCACTGACTGAACCAGCCAGGCACACCCTTTTGATAGTTGATCAAGCAAGAAACAGTGATATCAGTGTGTTATTTGAAGATTCAGAGGAAATCACTGCAAGAATATAGACACATATTTTTAAAAAGTGGTTACCCCTAACTGTATATTTAGGTTTAATGCCTTCTTCTTTAATTTGTTATATTTCACAATTTTTCTGAAAGATTTTGCTTTTAAGTCATCTCTACACCCAACGTGGGACTCGAATTTCCAACCCTGAGATCAAGAGTTGCGTGTTCTACCGACTGAGCCAGCCAGATGCCCCAATTTTACAATTTTTTAAAAAGAAAGTGGTTGCCCGGAGTGTCTGGGTGGCACAGTTGGTTAAGCATCTGACTCTTGGTTTTGGCTCAGGTCATGATCTCAGGGTTGTGGGATCGAGCCCCAAGCCAGGCCCCACGCTCAGCATGGAATGCTTAAGACTGTCTCTCCCTCTCCCTCTGCTTCCCCTCTCCCCCATGCTCTCAGAGCTCTGAAATAAAGAAATAAATCTTAAAAAACAAAAAAGTGATTGCCCCTTGGAGGCAGACGTGGGGGTGAGGAGACCCGAGGAGAGGTTGGTCAGGGGACCACGGTCTTTAGTTGTTATTTTAACAATGTGCATGTATGTCTTTATTTACAAAAAATTCCAATAACAAAGTAATGAATTAGTACAGCTTGTTTCTCTTCATGTTTCCAGGCTTTGCTGGACTTGTGGCACACAAAACTGAGAGCACAAGCTTCATCTCATTGTGCGATGAGCAAAAAGGCTTGGTGACTTAGCAGATCCACATGGCCTACTGGTGGCAAAGCTGGGACGTTCCTGGGCTCCTACCCTAGGGTTCCTTCCCTGCGCCACACTCCCGGCATAAGATGGCAGCAAGGCTAACATGATTAAGACAAGCTGTCCATTTTCTTTGGGCCGCTGAGTGCTCATAACTGAAGGAATATGAATCATATTCTGGGCTTTGCTTCTTTTCATCAAGATGGCAAAGTACACACACACCCTTTAGATCTGTTTTATTTCCTTTTTGAAATTTCTTAGAGTGAGTTTGATTTTTATTCCTGTTTTAAGCTGGTAATAGGTGCACATTGTTTGAAGGGAGCAAAAAAAGCTTTAGGGGCCAAGGGCAGGCTGCCCCCAAAATGTGCCATTTTGGCATATTGATTATTTTATTTTACTTTTTAAAGATTTTGTTTATTTATTTGAGAGAGAGAGAGAAAGAGTGGGTGGGGGAGAGACGTGGTGGGGGGGAGAGGGAGAGAGAATCTCAAGCAGACTCTGCTGAGGGCTGAGCCTGACATAGGCTTGATCTCAGGATCCTGAGATCATAACCTGAGCAGAAACCCAGTCAGATGCTTAACCTACTGAGCCACCCAGGCTCCCCAGCATATTGATTATTTATTATTTATTTATTTATTTATTTATTTTTAAGATTTTATTTATTTATTTGAGAGAGAGAGCACGAGCACTGGGGAGAGGCAGAGGGAGAGGGAGAAGCAGGCTCACTGTGGGGCAAAGAGCCTGATGTGGGACTTGATCCCAGGACCCAGGGATCATGACCCTAGCCAAAGTCAGACGTTTAACCAACTGAGCCACCCAGGCACCCTTGATTATTTTTTTAAAAAGCTATTTAAGAAACAGCTGAGGCAAAGACACTCAGATCTTCCTCTGTCACCCTGAAATCATGAAACAAATCTCCCGTATGAAAAATACCCTCTCTGTACTAAGATGTAAGAAGACATCCTCTGTTACCAGAAATAGGGACTTCAAAGCAGAGAGAGCTGTAGAAACAAACCTTGTTACTTTTCTTCTAATCTACTACCTCGGCTTAGAATTCTGCTTAGAATTCCCTATTAATGGGGTTCCTGGGTGGCTCAGTCAGTTGGGCAACTGACTCTTGGTTTCTGCTTGGGTCATGATCTCGGGGTCCTGGGATGGAGCCCCTGGGCCGGCTCCGTGGTCAGCTTGGAGTCTGCTTGTCCCTCTCCCTCCCCCTCTGGTCCTCCCCGCACTCATGCTCTCTCTCTCTCTCAAATAAATAAATAAAATCTTTTTAAAAAATCCCTATTAATTAGAGGCGCCTGGGTGGCTCAGTCGTTAAGCGTCTGCCTTCAGCTCAGGTCATGATCCTAGGGTCCTGGGATCGAGCCCCGCATCGGGCTCCCTGCTCTGCAGGAAGCCTGCTTCTCCCTCTCCTACTCTCCCTGCTTGTGTTCCCTCTCTCGCTGTGTCTCTCTCTGTCAAATAAATAAAATCTTTAAAAAATAAATAAATAAATAAATAAATAAAAATCCCTATTAATTAAAGCTTCCAAACACCCATTTTCATTATCCTGTCACTACCTCGACAATTTATTGTCTGTCTAAAATGTATAAAAACTGCCTGCCCTGGTCATTTCTTTAGGTCTTCATTTCAATATTGGGCCTCTGTGCACGCGTAATAAAATGAGGTGTTTTTTTTCCCTCCTATTTACCCATCTCATGTAAATTTAATTCTTAGTCCAGCTGAAGACCCTAAGGGTAGAGGGAGAATTTTTCCTTCCCTACAGAGCAGGGGAAAGTCTCCCTCACACCACTTTCCCCTGGTATTCAGGCCCCTCCCCAAAGCCAGCACTGTTACCAGGTGCTTGTGTCTCCTTGCAGAGATAGTTTATGCACTGATAAGCATGTATATGTAATAATTTTTCTTATTTGGACAGATTTGTGTTTTTGTCTGCATCATAGGCCACAACTATCAGAAGACTCTTGCCACATTGTTAGTTAAAAGCACCCACACAAAAATGTTCTACATCATTAAACCAGGGAAATGCAAATTAGAGATACCACTAGAAACCCACCAGAATGACTAAAATCTAAAAGACTGATTTTTTAAGATTTTATTTATTTATTTGACAGAGAGAGAGAGAGAGAGAGCACAAGCAGGAGGAGCGGCAGAGGGAGAGGGAGAAGCAGGCTTCCCGCTGAGCAGGGAGCCCGATGCGGGACTCTATCCCAGGACCCTGGGATCACGACCTGAGCCAAAGGCAGACACTTAACTGACTGAGCCACACACGTGCCCTAAAAGACCGATTAGAAATAAAGACTGATAACACCAAGTATTCATGGGGATACAGTGTGATGGGAATGTGAAACGAGACAATGAATTTGGGAAAAAGTCTCAGTTTCTAGTAAATGAAACACACCTTCTCTATGACCTGGCAATTCTACTTCTGGGTCCTTACCCTCAAAAAAGTGAAAATGCATGTCTAAAAAGACTTGGGGTGCCTGGGTTGCTCAATCAGTTAAATGTCTGATTGTTGATCTCAGCTCAGGTCTTGATCTCAGGGTCCTGAGTTTGGGCCCCACATTGGGCTCTGCGCTGGGCGTGGAGGCTACTTAAAACAATAATAATAAATCGGGGCGCCTGGGTGGCTCAGTCGTTAAGGATCTGCCTTCAGCTCAGGTCACGGTCCCAGGGTCCTGGGATCGAGTCCCCCATCGGGCTCCCTGCTCCGCAGGAAGCCTGCTTCTCCCTCTCCCACTCCCCGTTTGTGTTCCCTCTCTCGCTGTGTCTCTCTCTGTCAAATAAATAAATAAAATCTTAAAACCCTAGGTGTCCATCCACAGGAAATCAATAAATATCTATCTTACAATGGATTACCACTCGGTGGTGAAAAGTAACAAGTTTCTGACCTGCACAAAATGAATGAATCCCGAGCATTTTACTGAGGGGAAGAAGTCAGGTACAAAAGAATACAAACAACATGATTCCCCTCCACACACACCTTTTTTTAAGTAGGCTCCAAGCCCAATGTGGGGCTTGAACTCACGTCCCTGAGATTTAGAGTCGCATACTCTTTCCACCGAGCCAGCCAGGTGCCCCAAGACTATATGATTCCTTTTACACAAAGTTCTAGAACAGGCCACAGGAACGTGTGAGAAAGATCTCAACAGTGGTGCCTTTGGGAGTAAGGGTGGAGAGATTTTATATCCTGATGGCGTTTTGCATCATAACTGTATATATTTGTCAAAACTCAGTGAATGGTAAACTTAAGATTTGTACATTTTATTGTCTGCAATTTTTCTTAAGGGAAAAAAAGGATAATTCATTATATGCATGCCGAAGTGTTTAGGGGTGTACTGATTTCTGCAACTTCTTCTGAAATGCAGCCACAAATTTGATGAATAGTTAAATGGATAAATAGATATGTGATTAAGGAAGTATAGGAGAATGCTAATTGTAGCATTTAGATGGATATATGAATGTTCACTGTATATTCCGTTCTACTTTTCTGCGCCAAAATTTTTTATCATAAATTTTTTATCATAAAATGTGGCAGGAAAGCAAAGAGAAAAAGAGAAGTACAGGGGAGAAGTGTAACCATTCCCATTTGTTACATCCTTGCTCTGTTAGCAGAGCTGAACCGCTCAAAAACAGCGCGGGTTTGTCTTTCACTGTCCCTGGCTGTCCACACTGGGGAAAGTAGGGAGAAGTGGGCAGGGAAACAGACAGTGTGTGGTTTATGGCCACAGAGTTTCCCTGCTCCGAAGTGGGCTGGTCATAAAACAGTCACCATCCCCAGGGTGGGGGTGGGGGGCCCCTCTCCCCTCTGCTGTGTTGGATCTCTGGTTTCTGCCTTGCCGCTTCTTTTGGTTTATTTCCTCTTAGCGGAGGAATACATGTTCCAGAAGCTTCCTGGGATATGGTGTGTGGGAGATAAAACTTTTTTGAGAACTGACTTGTCTGAAAATGTTCTCATTTTACCCACCCACTTGATCAATAGTTAGGCTGTGAGTGGAAGTCTTGATGGAAAATCGTCTTCGTTCAGCATCTGGAAGGCATATTGCTCCGTTGCTGCAACTGTTGGGAAATCTGACCCATTCTATTTCCTGTTTCCTTAGGACTTGTGTTTTCTCTTTGGAAACTCATAGAATCTTATCTGTTCCCATTGTTCTCAAGTTTTCGCGGTGATGAACTCAAGGGTGGGTCTATTTTCATTCACTGGGCTGGCACTTTCTGTCTCTAAACTAGAGTCCTTCAGGTCTGGGAAATTTCCCTGAATATTTCGTGGATATTTTCCTCCTTTGCTTTGTCTTTGTTCTTTGTTTTCTATGACAGGATATTATTAGGATGGTTGGACTAGTTCCCGAATGTCCCCGCCGTTTCCTACTTTCTGTCTCTCCATGTCTTTTGGGTCCTCTGAGAGATTTTCTCCACTTGGTGTTACAAACTTTCTGTTGAGTTTTTCCTGCTAGTTTGTTTTTCCGGTTTTATTTATTTCTTTATTTTTTAATTTTGGGTTTTGGGTTTATAAGTCATCTGAATGTTCCTTTTTTTTTTTTTTCTTAAACAGCACTTCCTTCTTATTCATGGGTGAATTGGCTTTTTTTTTTTTAATCTGAAGATATTGATAGCCTTAAAGAAAAGTTTCTTTCTTCCTGTCCTGTTTTTGTTTTCCCAAATTTATTTATTTTGATTTCTAGCTTCCACTCTGGAAGTTTTCCTCAAATATCTTTTTTCTTTTTTTAAATATATCTTATTTATTTATTTGATAGAGAGAGCACACAAGCAGGGGGAGCAGAGAGGGAGAGGGAGAAGCAGGCTCTCCACGGAGCAGGGAGCTCGATCGATGCAGGGCTCAATCCCAGGATCCCTGAATCAGGGCGCAAGCCGGAGGCAGACGCTCAATCAACTGAGCCACCCAGGTGCCCCTCCTCAAATATCTTTTAATCCTCCTGGGCAGGAAGGTTGCTCAGAGAAGAGCCCTCCACTCTCCAACCCCCCAACTCTGAAGTAAACTGCCTGCAGGAGCCATGAAGGAGGGGGTTAGAGATTCAGCCCAGGCTACCAAATCCCTTTCTGTTTTGTTTTCCAGGCCCTGTGCCTGGACTCCCCCTGCCTCACTCCCCACCCCCCCAACCCCATCCAAATACGCTCAGTTTCTACACCCTGCAGAGGAGCCTACAGTCTTTTGTAGGGGAAGAGAAGGTGGCCACCTTGCCTAGTGCAAGATTGGAGGCAGTGGAGACTGTCTGTCCACCTCTGCTTCTCAATTTTCAGGCCATCTCCTCCATCCTACTCTCCCTCCACCCCAGTTCCTAGCACTTTGATGATCCTCTGGTGTAAATCTGATGTCCATCAATTTTCCCACTGCTGGTCTAAGTGACTAAATCAGTTATAACCAGTCTGTCCCCTCATCCCTACTTCTGACATCTCTTTTCTTCTTCACACTGTTCTAGGATTATGTCTTTTTTTTTTTTTTTTAATCTCTTTTCTGAAGTTCTAGTGGGGTTTTGGGTCAAAATTAAATTAGATTCTTGTAATTAATCCATCATGTTAATCTGGGAATGAATAAGATATGTTCATTTGCTTATGTAAGCATCTCCCCAACTAGAAAGTAGGTTTCCTGATGGTAGGGATCTGTTTTGCTCATTTCACAACAGAATAACTGATTGACCTTGAATGAAGGACCTCTGTAGGAGACATGATTGTGTTAACCTTAAAAATGAAATGGCCAGGGGACACCTGGCTGGCTCAGTTGGTAGATTATGTGATTCTTGAGCTCAGGGTTGTGAGTTTGAACCCCACATTGGGTGTGGAGATTACTTAAAAATGAAATTTTTAAAACACACACACTCACAATAAAACTGCCAGTTATTTTACCAGTAAAAATGGATTTATTTGGGAATAGCAGAGAATTGCAATTGAGGACACAAAGGCTACAGCAAACCACAATAAATGAAGGAGAGGAACATTATTTTATGGAGAAGGAGGAGGAAGTTGGAAGGGGTTGTTTTGAATAAAAGTCCATTGGAGAGAAGCAAGAGTTCAGGGTGATGATGGTTTTCCATTGGCTGAGTTGCAGGGGCCGTTGATTTCTTGTAGGAGATGCAATGTACACCTTTCCCTGTTGGGACCCTTAAGGACTGATTCTTTTCTGTTGAGATTCTTCTGTTAGGTGTCTGTAATTGACAATTTTTCCTGTCATTGACATTGAGTGATCGGGCTCCCCCTACCAGCCTCCCCTGCTAGCATCTTGAGGCCACTTTAGTGAGGCTTCCCTTATTAATTTTCATAATTGCATACATACTGGCCACTTGAGAAATAACCATGTAGCACATGCAGAAACACACATGGTCTAATATTTGCTTATTTAGTTTTAATTTTAGCTTTTCTGGCCCATTTGTTGCCATGGAGAACATTATAAATAGACACTCAAGGTCAAACTTGAAGAAGTTTTAAACTGAGTGTTGAACAAACTCAGTTTTTTGTTTTTTTGTTTTTTTTTAAAGATTTTATTTATTTATTTGACAGAGAGAGACAGCGAGAACAGGAACACAAGCAGGGGGAGTGGGAGAGGGAGAAGCAGGCCTCCCGCTGAGCAGGGAGCCCGATGTGGGACTCGATCCCAGGACCCTGGGATCATGACCTGAGCCGAAGGCAGACGCTTAACGACTGAGCCACCCAGGCGCCCCTGAACAAACTCAGTTTTAACTCAGTTTTTATTTATTCGTTTTTTAAAAAATAGGCTTGATGCCCAACGTGGGGTTTGAACTCATGACCTTGAGATCAAGAGTTGAACGCTCTACCGACCGAGCCAGCCAGGTGCCCCCAGCTCAGTTTCGAATCAGTTTATTTTCATATGTGAGTTGTTCCTTTTGTTACTGTATAGTCACGGTCAAACCTCTTGGACAGTGGACTTTCACTTTACCAATCTAGAGAAATGATGATCTGAATGTGGGTTGTGTCGTGTGTTGGCTCAAAAACACATGTCCTATGAGGATAAAGTCCATACTCAAGGCAGCCTATGATTACCTCTCTGGCTCCTAGACCTGGAGCAGCTCAAAGGTGTAGCTCCCGCCGGGTCACATCTGAGGATGGCCCTGAGCCTCTAACCCCCAGGACTTTGTTCTCCCTGTGCAAAACTCTTTTCTTCTCATTCCATCAAGACCCATCAAAAATCCCACCCACTGCCAAGTTTCCATTCTCTTCTTGATAAAAGACTTTTTAAATTAGTGTGAGTAGAGTTCTTGCTCCCTGATTGGCACTGTATTTGTACCCCACTTACAGCATTGAGAACAGTGGGCCTGGTATCCTGGCAACTATGTCCCTATCTGGTTCATTTACTATCAGTCCATTAGGCAACAGCAGTACTCAGATGTTTGTTCCATTGAATTATTGACCTGAGGCCCCACCCTTTTATTTGCTCCTGGTCTAGAAACATGAAGGTAATTATACTGAGTCGTTTAGGTTTGTCATAGAGTCACTGGAAATTTTTTTTTTTAAGATTTTATTTATTTATTTGAGAGAGAGTAGAGCGAGCGAGCCAGAGAGGGAGCACGAGCGGGGGGTGGGCGCAGAGGGAGAAGGAGAGGGAGAAGCAGACTCTTTGCTGAGCAGGGAGCCCAATGTGGGGCCCGATCCCAGGACCCTGGGACCATGACCTGAGCCGAAGGCCGATGCTCAACCGACCCTGCCACTCAGGTGCCCCGATTCACTGGAAATTTTTATCAGCAAAGGGGACACTGTGGCTCTATTACCCTTGAACTTTCAACTCCTCTTCGAGGGAGATCTTTATGAACAGAGCAAAAAGGAGATGTCCTTTGCCCTGGGAACATGTTTATTTTAAAATAACTGCAAGACAAAGATGCTTTAAAAACAAAACAAAACCCGTGTAGAGAACGTCTGATTTCAGAACACTGTTAACAGTACTGAGCAACGGAGCAAATCCCAGGAAAAGGACAACTACAAGATGAAAACGTCACTGGAAATCAGCTCCCCCGGAGGGTCTACTCTCAGAGCTGCTGGGAGTGGGAACTGGTTACTACCTTGCAGGAGGGCAATGCAGCAACAGGTATCAAAGCTTTAAAAGCGCTCACCCCCGGGGCGCCTGGGTGGCTCAGTTCTTAAGCGTCTGCCTTCGGCTCAGGTCATGAACCCAGGGTTCTGGGATCGAGCCCCACATCGGGCTCCCCGCTCAGCAGGAAGCCTGCTTCTCCCTCTCCCCCTGCTTGTGATCCCTCTCTCGCTGTCTTTCTCTCTGTCAAATAAATAAAATCTTTAAAAAAAAAAAAAAAAGCGCTCACCCCTGATGCCCCCGTAACTCCATTTTGGGGCGTGTAGTCTAAAGAAATCAAGCCGTGAAGATTCTGGTACGAACATGCTCAGCCCAGCCTTGTTTCTCAAATAGGGACGACTCAACTGTCCAGGAACACACACCCCGGGAAGGGCCGTGTGCATAATGGGAATGAACAGCAAACGACCATTAAAGACGTCCTAAGGATTCGGCATTTCTCCATTTTGTTTACGAGGCGTCCTTACGGACGTAAAGAAACAACCAAGAGGGACATCTGGCCGGCTCAGTCCGTGCAGCACGTGACTCCTGATCTCAGGGTTGTGAGTTCAAGCCCCAGGGTAGGCATGGAGCCTACTTAAAAAAACAAAAAACAAGACTGACAGAAAATACACCAAAATATTGGCACCTTACTGGTCTGCTGACAGAACGTCATCTCCAGAACTTGGTGCAAAGCGTAGGCCTAGTAAATGCTCAACGCACTGGAAACAGAAAACGCATAGGTAAGGGAAGAAATTTCAACACATTTTTGGCCTAATGATCAGGAGTTATCTTTGAAAAATGGTACAGCGTGGGGTATTTCCTTTAGAGGTTCAGGTTCCGAATTTTCTGGAAGAATCTCGTCTTCCTATCTCAGAAGAAGCCTAGTCTTAGGCCCTTCGCCAGGGGGCACAAAGATGGCGGCCGGCCCGCCCCCGCGCCCTCCCTCCCCCCAGCCGAGCACTCCCGAGCGCTCCCGAGCGTCCCCGAAGCCGGCAGGAAGCCCGGGAGCCGCGCGGGCAGGAGCGGCCCCGCCCCGGAGCCTGGGAGCGGCGCGCCGGCGCGGGGGAGGGGAGACCGGATGTGAGTGGAGCGGCCATTTCCTGTTTCTCCGCAGTTTTCCCTCAGCTTTGGGTGGTGGCCGCTTCTGGGCTCCGGCTTCCCGTCGGCGGAGGGCTAGGCGGCGTGGACAGCGGCCCCGGCACCCCGCGCCCTGCCGCCCGCAGCCGCGCGCCCGCCCGTCCGCCGCGCCCCGAGTTCGCCGCTTCTCGCGTCAGCGCCCGGCCGCCGCCGCGGCCCAGCGAGCGGCCCAAATGCAGGCCATCAAGTGTGTGGTGGTGGGAGACGGGTGAGTGCGCGGGCCGGGGCCGGGGCGGGGGCCGGGAGCCGGGGCGGGCTCGCGCGGGCCGGTAGCCGGCGCCTCGGCGGCGCGGGGCGTGGGGCGCGGGCCGCCACTCACTCCCTCCGGGACCGGGCGGCACGGGCCTGGTTCCGGCTTTTTTTTTTTTCTTTTTTTAAATTTTGGGTTGGGCAGGGAGTCGCCGACCGGCGGCCGAAGGGAAAAGTGAACTCCACCCTCCCGCCTTCTTTCGGGCCGGCTGCGCGCCGGGCGGGACCCCCGAGCCGCGCCGCCACCCTCGCTCGTCGGCCCCTACATCGGTGGGCTTGGAGTTGCCTTTCGTAAAAAGACCCTTTCTGGGCCTTTACATCAACCTCTCGAGCCCGGTTAGGAGCTTCCGTGTGTCCCGGAGGTCGGGTCGATAGGACTTGACGAATATTTGCCTGAGCTGGTTTGGTGACCCTAAACTGATTCACCACGGGGGATCTTCCGCTGTATTTCGCCGCTTAAAAAATTTTTTGGGGGGTGGGGATGTGATAATATTTGCTCTTTCCGTGGAGAAACTTTTGAGATTCTGGCTGCGAGGAGCTGGGTGTGATTAAGACTGTTCTTTTCTCTGAAAGTGGTGTGGTCATAAAAAAAAAAAGAAATTGGCTTTCGCTTCTTGCATTAGGTATGGGATGTAGCAGAACAGGCTCCCTGAGCGGAGCTGCCCTGTGACTCAAGGCATTTCTTTTCATTACTGTCTGTGGTGGTTACAGGCCCTAGAGGAAGACAAGACTTGGCTTATGCAGTTTTTTTCTCCCATAGAAACAAGAATCTCAGTGTAATCCGAGCAAAATTGTGTGTCTCAGCAGTGCTCGAGTAGTGTTGAGTGTTAACAAGGAAGCTCCAAGAATTACTATCAGTTTCATCAAACTCAGGATGCAGTTGGTACATTTTTCAGGTCCTGTAAAGTCGAAGGAAGAGTTCTGGCATCGCTCTTCCTTTTGATTAATATTCCCCAAACTTGTCATTAGAACTGATGTGGCTTTTATGCCTCCCAAGTTGTGAATTAGCTTGTTTAGATGGTCGTCAATTAGACATTCGGAATTGTTTCTGCAGCTAATTCAGATGCAGGGACAGTTGAACTGATTTTTAAAAGATGCCCATCTGTGTGATCTGTCAGGATCAGCGTGTGAGACATTAACACTTAATGGTTGTGTGTGTATAGTTAAAAACTAAAACTTCACCTATTTAGGAATAATGTATGGTCTTTTTTTTTTTTCTTTTTTTTTTTTTACCCCCTCCCCCCCCTTTTTTTAAACCCTTCAGAAGAAAGCTTTACTTTCGTTTGGGGCAAAAAAATATTCAGCTAATTAGTTTAGTAGGGAAATCAGTAAATTAGTTAAACGAAGTTTGATCCTTTTGTGTAATGAATTAACTAAACGTGTATCACATTGTTTTAGGAACACTTTAACTGAATTTACTTTAAAAATTAAAAATGCTTAAGAGTATGAAATAATACTTTTTTTTTGTCAAACTGCTGATAGTTCAATATCTAACTGTAGTATGTAATATTAATTGAAAATTTCTGAAACTAAAACAAGCGCAGCAGATCTATTTAATGCTTATAGATTATGGACCTCTACTATTTGTATTAGCTTGTTTATCTAGTTACCTACTTGTTGAATGCTTACTGTGGGATCTGGATCCCTCCTTCAAATCCCCACCCCACTGCCTAGGGGGAAACCCTGGGCAAATCACTCATCCCCCAGGACAGGGGCCTCAAGTTGAAGTTGTGAGGATTAAACAAGATGCTGGATACTAACTGCCTCACAGGTGGTTGGCCCCAGCTGAGTAAGTGCCTACAGCCAGTCATATTGTTGCTGTTTCTCTTACCCTCAGGCGCTGCTGGGCTCTGTGAGGGGAGTGCAAGGCATAAAACACAATTCTTGGCTTTAAGTTTTCAGCCTTTTTTGTACTGGATTTGACATTGATGTAGACTGGGGCTAAGCCCTGTTAGAAGTGGAATAAACAATTTAAGCTCTATTTATTTTTTAAGTATTTATTCGTTTATTTAAGTAATCTCTACACCCAACGTGGGGCTCAAACTCATGACCCTGAGATCAAGAGTCGCATGTTCCTCTGACTGAGCCAGCCAGGTATGCCCTCTATTACTTTCTTTTTTTAATTTTAATTTTATTTTTTTAAGTAGGCTCCATGGCCAGCGTGGGGCTTGAATTCATGACCCTGAGATCAAGACCTGAGCTGAAATCCAAGAGTCGGATGCTTAACCGACCGAGTCACCCAGGGCGCCCCCTCTATTACTTTAAATAAGGGACTACGTATAGCAAACATTACTTGAGTGAAAATTTTAGATATATAATATTCCATACCAAAAATATTCTTCTGCTTTTACCCAAACAAAGCATGCCTGATGATATAACTGGAACGTTCTTTTATTCAAAAATTGTTAAAGCTGTAAATGTGGCTCTAAACTTTGTGGGGCAAAGAACTCAATGCTATGGAATTTGAGGCAATTAAGGGCAGTTTAAGCAATAAAGGCAAATTGATTGAAGTTGCACAAATTGCAAGCTCCCTTATCTAAAATATATTCTTGGAAAGTATAGTTAAAAGCTATGTTATAACCATATTATAAATAAGATCAATTAGCCTATATTCTTCTTATGGATTTTTTCCTATATAGCAATTCAGTTGCCATTGAGTATAAAATATGAAATGAAATTTTGATACTTTTTAATTCTGCAAATCCTTCTGTTGGTCCTAATTCTGTTAGTCCTTCCTGAACACAGGGTCTGTCACTTTTATTTGGGGGGATCTCTGCCCCCAAGAATTTCTCCCAGCTTTACTTAGGTAAGACAGCATCTCACATTCAGATATTTCTAAACCATTTTTTTTTTAATTTTTTAATTTTTTTAAAGATTTTATTTATTTATTTGAGAGAGAATGAGAGAGAGCACATGAGAGGGGGGAGGGTCAGAGGGAGAAGCAGACTCCCCGCCGAGCAGGGAGCCTGATGCGGGACTTGATCCAGGGACTCCAGGATCATGACCTGAGCCGAAGGCAGTCGCTTAACCAACTGAGCCACCCAGGCGCCCTAAACCATTTTTTTTTTTTTTTTTTTTAAGATTTTATTTATTTATTCGACAGAGACAGAGATAGCGAGAGAGGGAACACAAGCAGCGGGAGTGAGAGAGGGAGAGCAGGCTTCCCGCCGAGGAGGGAGCCCGATGTGGGACTCGATCCCAGGACCCTGGGATCATGACCTGAGCCGAAGGCAGACGCTTAACTACTGAGCCACCCAGGCGCCCCGCCCTAAACCATTTTTAATAGTGTTGTTTTGACTTTGGTTGACCAGAAGGCTGGGAGTGAGTGACTTGAGCCCTCCTACATTCACTCCAGCTTGGACTAGTGGTCTCTTCAGCCCAATGTCTAATTTAGACATTGCTGTCCAGGAATTTTTTTAGTTGAGTGTGAAAAATACCTTCCATGATGATGTCATCTTTTTAGGAATGTACACCACTTACTCCCCACTCACTTCCATTGAATAATCAGTGAAGGTTTGATCCATGAATTTAAGTGCTTCATGAAATGTCTTTGTGTATTTTTGTCTTGAGGCATGGGGTTCCATATTTTTGACCTGTTGTAAAGGAGTTTAAATTCTGCACTGGCTTCTAAATTTGGGTTTGTTATTTGACTCTGATCTTGGTGGTTAAAATTATACTTACTTTTTTTTTTTTTTTTAACTTTAAAATGATAATCCCAGTAAAAGTGTGAGGTTGGGTTCAGTAGAGGAGTATCAGTAATTTTTAGAAATCTTAAAGCAGCTTTTTATAATCTTTTGCATTAATCATCGAATGTATTAGTACTTACTACTTTTTCACCTCAGCATTACCCACCAGGTAGTTTTTGTCATTTTAGTCTTACTAAAAAGGAGATGTTTTATCAGGAATCCTGCTACCAAGGCAGTTACCACATGTCATCAGAGGAATAATTTTCCTGCCACATCTTCATATGAAAAGTTTCACACATACAGAAAAGTTGAAAGAGTTGTGCAGTGAACACCTTCCACTTAGATTTTGTAATCAATATTTTGCTCTATTTCCGTATCCCATATCTTCCCATTATCAGGGCTTTTTTTTTTTTTTTTTTTTAAGATTTTATTCATTTGAGGGGCACCTGGGTGGCTCAGTCGTTAAGCGTCTGCCTTCGGCTCAGGTCATGGTCCTGGGGTCCTGGGATCAAGCCCCGCGTTGGGCTCCCTGCTCTGTGGGAAGCCTGCTTCTCCCTCTCCCACTCCCCCTGCTTGTGTTCCCTCTCTCACTGTCTCTCTCTCAAATAAATAAAATCTTAAAAAAAAAAAAAAGATTTTATTTATTTGACAGAGAAAGGGAGAGCACATATAGGGGGAGTGGCAGACAGGGAGAGGGAGAAGCAGACTCCCCGCTGAGCAAGGAGCCACGCAGGGCTCAATCCCAGAACTCTGGGATTATGACCTGAGCTGAAGGCAGACGCTTAACTGACTGAGCCACCCAGGTGCCCCTATCGGGATATTTTTTTTTTTTTTTTTTTTTAAAGATTTTATTTATTTATTTGAGAGAGAGAATGAGATAGAGCATGAGAGGGGGGAGGGTCAGAGGGAGAAGCAGACTCCCCACTGAGCAGGGAGCCCGATGCGGGACCCGATCCCGGGACTCCAGGATCATGACCTGAGCCGAAGGCAGTCGCTTAACCAACTGAGCCACCCAGGCGCCCCTTTATCGGGATATTTTAACAGGATTTTATTTTTTTTATTTTTTAAAGATTTTATTTATTTGACAGAGAGAGAGAGAGCGAGAGCAGGAACACAAGCAGGGGGAGTGGGAGAGGGAGAAGCAGGCCTCCCGCTGAGCAGGGAGCCCCATGCAGGACTCGATCCCGGAACCCCGGGATCATGACCCGAGCCGAAGGCAGACGCTTAATGACTGAGCCACCCAGGTGCCCAAGAGGATTTGATTTTGAGGGAGAATGAGAGTGATAAGTAGTTAGATAAAAATTCTTGTTTTTGAACTCTGTATCTTCTGCACGTCCAAATATCAAGTACTCCAGGGTTAGGCTTGGTGGTTCTAGAAGGCAGGGGTCTATAGACTAAAGGCTACTTCAGAATTGAACTCTTAGAGGTAGCATCTTCAGCTTTGGGGGTTTTTGAAACTACATGGGTTTTTTAATTTTTTTGAAGCCTACAATGGTGATAATAGTTTTCTGTAAGTTGGTTGTGGTGTCCCTTGTTAGTGACAGAATACCAGAATTTCAGATTAGAGTTTGTGGTTTTGTAGCACTAAACTACTCTCTTCATGCATTTTCTTTTTTTTTTAAGATTTTATTTATTTGACAGAGAGAGACACAGCGAGAGAGGGAACACAAGCAGGGAGAGTGGGAGAGGGAGAAGCAGGCTTCCCACCGAGCAGGGAGCCCGATGCGGGGCTCGATCCCAGGACCCCGGGACCATGACCCGAGCCGAAGGCAGACGCTTAACGACTGAGCCACCCAGGCGCCCCTCTTCATGCATTTTCTGAATTTATTCTCTGCATGGTTATGCATTTACTGAAGGCCTACTGTTGGGAGAGTTCCCAAACCCCATTTCACAGGGTAAATTGAGGACTTTCATTCAGGGTCTTTCATTTATGCAGTAAACATAAATATATATTTAATACATGTAATTCACATTTCACTACATTCTTTTAACTGATTTTTAAGATCTAGGTACTTTTAAAAAAAAGATTTATTTATTTTAGGGTGAGAGGCAGAGAGTGAGAGCAAGGGCAGGAGTGGGGGTAGGGGAAGAGGGAGAAGAGATGGAATCTCCAGCAGACCACCCGCTGAGCCTGGACCCTGAGGTCATGACCTGAGCTGAAACCAAGAGTTGGATGCTAAACCATCTAGCCACCCAGGTGCCCCAAGATCTAGGTACTTTTAGACAGCAGTATAGGCTCCTTATTTTCTCATTGGAGAAATCTGGTCTTTCAGTCCTATTAAGATTAGTGTAGCTTTTTAAATTTATTTTTTAAGAAGATTTTATTTTAGAGATAGAGCAGGTGAGAGGGAGAGGGTCTCAAGCCGACTCCTGCTCTTAGTGCGGAGCCTGACATGGGGCTCCATCTCATGATCCTGAGATCATGACCTGAGCCGAAACCAAGAGTTGGAGCCACCCAGGTGCCCCCCAATATATCTTTTTTTAAGTAAGGCAATGCAGAAAGTTCTAATTTTTTAACTTCCTGTACTGTATCCCTTCCCTTTTTGGGGGTGGGGTGGGGTAAAGATTTTCTTTTTTTTTTTTTTTTTTTAAGATTTTATTTATTTATTTGACAGAGACACAGCAAGAGAGGGAACACAAGTGAGGGAGAGGGAGAAGCAGGCTTCCCGCCGAGCAGGGAGCCCGATGTGGGGCTCTATCCCAGGACCCCAGGATCATGACCTGAGCCGAAGGCAGACGCTTAACGACTGAGCCACCCAGGCGCCCCTAAAGATTTTATTTTTAAGTAATCTCTATACCCAGCTTAGGCTCAAACTGACACCCCTGAGATCAAGAGTCAAATCAGCAGGCACCCCTCCTTTACTTTTCTAACATGAGGAAGTTGCCAGTGTTTCCAGATTTATTGATTGTATGTGCTTTTTTTTTTTTTCTTTTTAAAGATTTTATTTATTTGACAGAGACACAGTGAGAGAGGGAACACAAGCAGGGGGAGTGGGAGAGGGAGAAGTAGGCTTCCCACAGAGCAGGGAGCCCAATGCGGGACTCAATCCCAGGACCCTGGAACCATGACCTGAGCCGAAGGCAGACGCTTAACGACTGAGCCACCCAGGTGCCCTATTGTATGTGCTTTTTAAGTTTTGGTTTATAGATTTTGGTAATATTGAGATCTACCCCCAAAATTTTAAAAGTTTCCTTAAAGTTCTGCTAATGGAAAAACAAAGAACATAATAGGAACATAAGTTACTGGCTTTAATCTTGGTTATTTCTACAAGATAGAGCAGGACAGGCACAGATAGGCTAAAAAAAATGTGCTCATGTGAACTTTCTTCCAGTAGACTCATGTTTATTTTTTAATGTGGCAGCTTTCAAAGATTTTTAAAAAGAGGTTGAACTGAGCAGGTAAGTATATATAAAGTTGGAAACTCCAAAGCAGATAGCAACTTCCAGCGATTCTGCTGCAGCCTCAGGCAAGGCTGTGACCAAACGTGGCTTCCATTCTCCGTGTGAGGAGCTCTGACTGCCTGAGCCTGTGTTGACTTTGGCCTCTAGAGTTTGTTTGTGGAGTGTATTTAAAAGGAGTGAATAAGTAACACTAATGGGAGGTAAATAACCGTTTCCTTTTTCTTTTTATCTTTTCTTAAAAACTAAGTAAATGTTTAAATCAAAGGTTGGACATGTACTTAATTAAAAAGAATTTTGGGGCATCTGGGTGGCTCCGTCAGTGAAGCATCAGACTCTTGATCTCAGGGTCATTAGTTCAAGCCCCACATCGGGCTTCATACTGGATGTGGAGCCTGCTTAAAAAAATAAAATAAAATAAAAGGTCAGAATTTTATAATTTAATAATTTCTTACAGAACTTAGATTTATAGCAAATACTGTAATGATTGTTAAAAAAAAATTTCAGTCAAGGGGCGCCTGGGTGGCTCAGTCGTTAAGCATCTGCCTTCGGCTCAGGTCATGATTCCAGGGTCCTGGGATCGAGCCCCGCATCGGGCTCCCTGCTCCGCGGGGAGCCTGCTTCTCCCTCTCCCACTCCCCCTGCTTGTGTTCTCTCTCTCGCTGTCTTTCTCTCTGTCAAATAAATAAAATCTTTAAAAAAAAAAAAATTTTTTTTCAGTCAATATCAGGTTATGCCAGGACCTTGAATTCCTTTACAGTTAAACCTTTCAAAAGACAATGCTCAGCTAAAGGTGAAGTTTCAGGAAAAAAATTTTAGAGCATTTAAAACAGAGTTGGTCGTATTTTTAAGTAATGGCTTTGTTCTTCATACATATGGAAGAGATTTAGGGAAGTGCTACTATGACATTTTAACATAACCATTAAAACCTTCATAGTTGCTTGTTGTTGACATTAAGAGGCAATAAGTAGTAACATTTTTACACAACATCTGTAATTTTGAGGAGGTTCACTGATGATGGCCTTAGACTCCACTCCTCCCTCAGCTACCACATCCAACCTGTGGCTGAGCTGTCTTGTTCTGCCTTGTGCCTAGGAAGCTCTTGAAATGGCCCACTTCTCTTCACCGTGAAGCCCCCTCATTGGTTCACACCACTCTTGTTTTCCTGCCTCCAGTCCCAGCTTCCTTCCTCTGTCCTCTTTCCACACTGCAGTCAGAGGCTGCTTCTAAAAATGCAAATTTAGTGGTTTCTCGGCAACTAAAAATCTTCTGGAACTTCCCAAGTAGGATCAAGTCCCATACCCTTAACAAGAAGAGATGACAATTTCCTCATATTTTCCTTTGCTGCTTCCCCCTTACTTCTTTGTTCTTCAGGTATACTGGGTTTCCCCCATAAATGCTGTTGCTTTTGCCTGGAATGTTCCTTCTGTCACGGCCCCACGCCTCTAAGTTTCTGTATACATTGCAGCTTCCTCTGTGGGCCTCCCAAGACTAGGTTAGATCCCTTTGCCGTACATTTCCAGAGCATTTTTTTTTTTTTTTAGATTTTATTTATTTATTTATTCATTCATTCATTCATTCATTCATTCATTTATGAATGAGAGAGCACGAGAGAGTGCGAGAGAGCGCACCAGGAGAAGCAGCCTCTCAGCTGCGCAGGGAGCCTGACGCGAGGTTCGATCCTGGGACTCCAGGATCATGACCTGAGTCGAAGGCAGCCGCTTAACTGACCTGAGCCACCCAGGTGCCCCTCCAGAGCATCTTTAATACACTTACCACACCTATAATTTTATGTAGTGACAGCATTCTTCATTTTTTACTTTAATAACCTCACAGATTCCATGAGGTCTTGTTCATTGCAATATCTTCAGCACCTACTATTCTTCCTTGCATAGCATACACTTTGTTGGTATAGATTGAAATAGAATTAATGCCTTCAGTAGTTTTGTGATGGAGTTGGTACTCTTGCATCCATTTTACAGTTGAGAAAACTGAGGCATAAGGAAGTTGAAACCTACTAACAATTCCAGCCAATAAGTGATAAAGAGCTGGCTCTGGGTCTCAAATCCAGGGTAACGACTGCAGATCTCAGCCTCCTGCTCACACAGGTTTGACATTGTAAGCTTTTAACAAAATGTGTGGCCAGTGAGTCATTTTGTTTAGAAAGCCTTTAGGAGTTGGAAGCTACTTCCTGATGATGTAATGTTTGACTCCGTGAGGTCTTTGGGGGTGGGGGAGTTCCAACTTTTAAGCCCTTAATAATGTTATGAGTAAAACGAGTATTGGCACGACTGGATAGGCCTGTAATCTGTCCTAGCTGAGAGGTTTTTGCCTTCAGCTAAGAGTGCTACAAAGATAGAAAAGCACTTAACTTCTTTATGGTGAATCCTAATTCATAGTAGTTGAGATTGAACAACAAAATCTTACAGCTCAGAACTTCATTGTGTGATAGACATGACCTTGGTAAGGCAAGAGAAGACAGCAGGAGATCTCGGGCTCCTTTAGGGAGAGCATTTAGTGAATCCTTAAGCCAGGGACACAGGCTTTCAGAAGCCCTTGAAGTCACCGTAAGAATGTAAAATTTGGAAACCATTTTTTGGCTAAGGGTGCAATGATCTTAATTTGTAGGGGACATTCTCATGAAAAAACATTTCAAGCAGTTGGGAGACTTTGAACCACCACTCTGATCTCTGCCTGATGGTACACTGTACCCATTACCAGTTGTGCAGGAGGCCCTTCTGTCTCTGGAGGATTTCTACACGATTCTTTTTTACTTTCTCCTCTTTGCAGCTGCTTGGAAGTTTATGCCAGCATCCCTGAGCCATTAATTAATATGTCTGGAATATATTGTGTTAGTTGCTCTAAAAGCTTATGGTGATATGTGAGGATGGGGGTTGGGGAGGTGGCAAATGAATACAGATGAATTAAAGTGAGTTCTGTGTGGCTCTTTGTGGTTCACAGTTGTGTGTGTGGTTAGTGACTAAGCACTCTATTAAGAGAACAGTCATTACTGATGCCAGAGGGAAGGCTTTAAAAGGTGGTGGGTTTGAGCTACCACTCTGAGGCAGCAAAATATATAACCTAGCAACCAAGTGGAAGTTGTAGAGGAAGGCTGTGTTCCAAAATGATTTGAGGATAGAATTGAAGATTCTTGGATGAAAGACTGGTACAGATGTTCACAGAAGAGACTTTCAATTTAAAAATCTTGTTCCTGTTCAACCTGGCTTATTAAACAGCTGTTTCTGACCATGAATGCTAATGCTGTACACCTAAACAGAACATGAAGGCTCCTTTTTGAGAAATTCAACTGTGTTTACTATAAATTTCAGGATAAAAATGTGTAGTGTTAACTAAAAGATTATAGAAACCATTCAATGCTAAGTACTTGGTGTATACTCCTTGATTTTTCTAGAAATTTAACAGAATAATGAAAGGATTACGTTCATGTTGACTAAGCAACTTACACCATTTTTTTTTTCTCTCTCTTTAGAGCTGTAGGTAAAACTTGCCTACTGATCAGTTACACAACCAATGCATTTCCTGGAGAGTACATCCCCACTGTGTAAGTATCCAGTTAAACTGGGAATTAACTTGTCTGTGATGTGTTTTTGTTTTTTTTCACCTTTGACCATTGTTTTTGCCATAAAGGCATTCTTAATTTGCACATGAAGAGATCTAATTAATTTTCCGTCCAAACATTCACCAAAGTCTAATTATAAGGTATTTATTTGGGCTTTTTAAAAATAATCTAATGTAAAGTTTCTACGTTGTGACGAAACACACAGCTTTCCTAATTGGTTTTTAGACATTCAGGAAACAAAGTTAACTAACTGAAGTATGAAGACTGGATAATATAAGAGTTTCAGATAAATTTGGCTCTCTGGGCTCTGTGTATGAAGGATCAAAGAACTGGAACATGAAATATGCTGTTACATTGTAATTGGCCTTTTCTGGCAAGGAATCTGATGGTTGCATGTCACTGTTGAGTTATCAGGCGGTCAAAGTGAAACCAGGGTGTGTGTTGGGGGCAGTTATGGGAGGACAGAATTGGCTGCTGAGCTGCTTAAACCCTCTTGGCAGCAGAATTGAGTGCAGATGGAAAAGTGCTTTTCTGCTGGTGGGGTTACTAGGGAGCCCCACGTAGCCGAGCCTCGTAACGTGTCGCCCCGCAGCCGTGGTGTCAGCTCCGTCTTGACGGCTGCCGTGCTGGAGGAGAGGAGACAGCACGGGTCCCGCCTCTGCTGACCTCGGCACGCATAGCGCTGTATGCTGCAGGCGTCTCCACGGTTCTGTAGAAGTGGGATCATACTGTCCATGTTCTGGTTTTATGGTGGGGACTTTTCTAATCTACACATAGGTAGAGCTAAATCGTTGTCAGTTGTCAGTGACTTTGAACTACAATACCTGATAACACCACTGGTCGTTAGGCCTTTTTTTTTTTCATGTGTTAAAAACATCATTGCACATGCCTTTGTGCACATGTGATTGATTTTTAGAAGTGGAAGTGTGCTGAGTCAACAGGGAATGGATATTTAAATTTTTGATAGATACTACCCAGTTGCTGCCAAAAAGGCTGTCACTTGGACCAGCTGTGACTGAAGTGGCCCCCTCAACTTGGACCGTGGGCAACAGGCGTTGAAAAAAGTTACCTTCTCATTTGCATTTCTGATCACCAGTGAGGTTAAGGTTCCATGAATGTTCACTGTCCATTTGCAGGCTTCTGTGAATGGCGTGTGGAAATCCTTTGCTTGTTTTTCTACTGAAATTTTTTCTTACTGGTGGGACTTTTGTACATAAGGAGTATTAACCCCTTTGTCTCATTTGTCTGTGAACTTTGTTATATGGGGTCTTTTGCCATAAAGAAGTTTGGCATTTTTATGTAAATATACCACTCCACCTTCATGGAGTTTTATGTCTTATTTGGAAGACCATTCCTACTTCAGTGATACAAAAATATCCTCTAGTAGGTTTTCTAGATTTTTTTGTGGCTAAAGTTTAAATTTGTTTAGAATTTTTTTTTTTTTTTTGGTATAGTAGGAGGCAGGCATCTGATTCTTTTTTCCAAGATGGAAAAACATGATACTGTTTATTGAATAATTTTTCCTTTTCTCACGGAAGCAGATTTGCAAGACATGAGGCTTTTTCTTTATGAAATCTAGTTGTCATTCCATTCTGTAAGCTACATTGCAGGCTTACTCAGACCTTCATTTTGCTGTTGCAATGCAGCAAGACCCTAAGTTTTAGTGTTGAGAGTATGTGAAAATGAATTCTGAATTTTATCTTACAGGCTGATGTATTGTGTCCTGTTTGGTACTTGCCCAGGTTTGAATTGCAATGCCAGATTTTCGTTTTAATGAAGTACTTGGTGGTACTTTAATGATTTTTTTTTTTTTAATTTTATTTATTTGAGAGAGCGTGACCGAGTGCATGAGTGGGGGGTAGGGGCAGAGGGAGAAGCAGATTCCCCGCTGATCAGAAAGTCCAACTCCGGGCTCAGTCCCAGGACCCCGGGATCATGACATGAGCCCAAGGCAGACACTTAACCAACTGAGCACCCAGCGCCCCCCGCCTTTTTTTAAGGTCCACCTTATTTTCTGCCTGTCAGACAGGCTTTTCTGGACTGTCTCTTTTTATCAGTAACTACTTTTTGTGTAGCAACTTCATGTTAATTTATGTGTGTAATTTGGTACACTCACTCTGGAAACGTTACACTATAGCTTTTCAAATCAGGTTTGCTTTGTGTTACCATGTCCCTTTGGTTGCAGGCCTGGATGACCAGGGCTTGACTAATTTCACCCTATACTCAGTGCGGGTGTTCTGGAACACTTCGGTGTGGCTCTGTGGTATGCCACCTTGTTGAAGATGAGTCCGATATGTACACAAAAAAGTCAGCAGTGGGGTTTGAAAGAGGGACTAATTTTATACTTCATTTCTTCCTGGGGAGAAAAATTATTTTCTTTCTTTCTTTCTTTTTTTAATTGATTAATTATGTATTTATTTTTATTGGACAGAGAGAGAGCATAAGCAGGGGAAGGGGCCGAGAGAGAAGCAGACACCCCACTGAGCAGGGAGCCTGATGCAGGGCTCCATCCCAGGACCTGGAGATCGTGACCTGAGCCAAAGGCAGACACTTAACCAGTTTGAATTTATTTGTTTATTCATTTATTTATTTATTTAAAAGATTTATTCATTTGACAGAGAGAGAGACAGCGAGAGAGGGAACACAAGCAGGGGGAGTGGGAGAGGGAGAAGCAGGCTTCCCGTTGAGCAGGGAGCCCCATGCAGGGCTCGATCCCAGAACCCTGGGATCATGACCTGAGCCGAAGACAGACGCTTAACGACTGAGCCACCCAGGCACCCCCCAGTTTAAATTTAAATAAGCCAAAAACTGAGCCCCTCAGGTGCCCCATGGGAGAAAAATCTTAATGTTCTCTTTATTAAAAGCGAAGGTTTTCTATTGCTGACAGTAATTTGTTTCAGTTAAATGGAATAGCTTGTCCTTTGTTTCTCGGGCATGTTTCTTCAGGTGCATATTTTTCTCCTTACACTGCAGCCGGTTTTCCCTCCACTTTTTAGCTCCTCAGGCTCCTCGTGCCTGCGTGCTGGTGCATCTGCTGCCCTGGAAGCCTGAATACTCCTAGCCTTGGCACACCTCCGGGACCCTCGCCACAACAGTAACTCAAGCCCCCAGTCTGTGCTTAATGTTCTGGAGCTGCGGACTGACCGTGTTTTCTCCACTCTACAGCTTTGACAACTACTCTGCCAATGTTATGGTAGATGGAAAACCGGTGAATCTGGGCTTATGGGATACAGCTGGACAAGAAGATTATGACCGATTACGTCCCTTATCCTATCCGCAAACAGTAAGGATCATGAATGATTTTTAACGTGTCCTTCGGAATATATTATTTTGACTGTGTAATTGGGTATCGCCTATGGGTTTGCTTACACAGTTGGCACTTGAACACACAGGTTTGATCTGCAGAGGTCCACTTAGACCAGGACTTTTTTCCATAAATACATTACAGTACTGTAAGTATATTTCCTCTTCAGAATTTTCTTAGTAACATTTTCTTTGGCTTACTTTAGTATAAGAATGCAGTGTATTTTACACATAACATACAGAATATATATTAATGGACTGGTCATGTTATTGGTAAGGCTTCCAGTCAACAACAAGCTGTTTATTAAAAGTTTTCAGGGAATCAGAGTAATACATGGAGTTTGGACTGCGTTGGGGGGGGCAGTGGCCCTACCCTCCTGCATTGTTCAAGGGCGTAAGTAGTAGCAAGGTTAAGTTCAATAGTGAATGTCCTCCTAGATGCGGACCAAGGATTTGTTTGTTTCCTTTTTTTTTTTCTTTTTGGTAGCATTACCAGTTACTGATTGTGGTGCTATGCATTTTACATGCTTTCATTTCAGTTTCAGGACAGCCATATGAAATAGGTACTGTTTTATTCTTTTTTTTTTTTTTTAAATAGTTTATTTATTTTCTTTTTAAAGATTTTATTTTATTTATTTGACAGAAAGAGACACAGCAAGAGAGGGAATACAAGCAGGGGGAGCGGGAGAGGGAGAAGCAGGCTTCCTACAGAGGAGGGAGCCTGATGTGGGGCTCGATCCCAGGACCCTGGGATCATGACCTGAGCTGAAGGCAGACGCCCAACGACTGAGCTATCCAGGTGCCCCGGTACTGTTTTATTCTTGCAAACCAGTTTCAACAGTAATTAGTTTCAAGGTCAGTTTGCTTTGTAACAGTTTGGTACCATAGAGTCAAATTAAACAGTTAAGATTAAGGTTTTTAAAAATCAAGTTAATGACTTGTCTTTTGGGTTTAGTATTATTTTTCTATAAAACATGCTCATCTTTTATGGCTTTAGTACCTAAATCTCAGTGTAGATTCAGGTTTCAGTTTTGTAAAAATATGTCCACTGTGTCCAGTCAGAAAAACTTCTAGATTAGTTTTGCTTCCATTTTAGACAATTAAATGATGTATATACAAAGCGAATCAGATCAATAGCTGGTGAAAATATGCTGAGAAGCCCTTTTCTTGAAATAAGTAATTGTCTTATTTGTACCATTTGCTTGTTACATGTTTGTTCATCATTTTAAAAGTATTTTAAAGACTTTTAAAGAGACTCAGGTGACTCACTGGTCAAAGGAATACACACCAGGGGCAGTGGCGTGAACTCCTCGGGTTGAAATCCTGTGCTCTCACTTCCTAGCTCTGTGACCCTGACAGGTTTCTTCACGGTTCTAGTCATGACCTGTTTCCTCATAGGATTAGATGAGCAGTCTGTATAAAGCGCACAGAACAGCCCAGGCACATCACAGACACACCAGTGTAGCTGCTGTGAAGATTCACAGATCTGGAGAGCTCTTCAGGTCAGAGCTGACTGGGCCCAAATGAATGGAAGTTGCTGTACATGCTCTCAGCAAGCCGGGATGACCAGAGAGTCAGGGTCAAGGAGACATCCCGGAGAAGGCAGGTGTTGACCCTTGGATGGATTTGACATCACGGTCTTGGGGGGGGGGGGGGGGGGGGTGTAGTGTGGGTGAAAATAACCAATCATTTCCAGTCTATCTAAATCTTGGGTTTTTTTTATTATTATTATTTTTTTTTTTAAAGATTTCATTTATTTATTTGACAGAGACAGCGAGAGAGGGAATACAAGCAGGGGGAGGGGGAGCGGGAGAGGGAGAAAGCAGGCCTCCTGCTGAGCAGGGAGCCCGATGCGGGGCTCCATCCCAGGACCCTGGGATCATGACTTGAGCCGAAGGCAGACGCTTAACGACTGAGCCACCCAGGCGCCTCTTGTTTTTTGTTTTTAAACTTAACTTTTATTTAGTAAATGATAGTTTTAGAATTATTTTTTATTTTTTAGATTTATTCATTTGAGAGAGAAAAGAAAGAGGGCAAAAGTGGGGGAGGGCAGAGGGAGAGAAAGAATCCCAAGCAGACTCTGCGTTCAGTGCAGAGCCCGATGTGGGGCTCCACCCTGAGATCATGACCTGAGCTGAAACCAAAAGTCAGACGCTTAACTGACCAAGCCATCCAGGTGCCCCTGAACTTAGTTTGCGCGTGCACAAATGGGGGAAAGGGGCATAGGGAGAGAATCTTCAAGCCGACTCCCCACTGAGTGCAGAGTCCTATTTGGGGCTCAATCTCATGACCCTGAGATCACAACCTGAGCCAAAATCAAGAGTCTGACGCTCAGGACACTCTGGACTGAGCCACCCAGGTGCCCTCCCTTTTTTTTTTAGTTTTTAATACAGCTTTTCTATGCAATAGTCATTGTCTTTTGTTATTTATTTCCTGCTGGAGGAATTGCCAAATACAATCTCTTTGAGCTGTGGAGTTTTGCTGATTGTCCTTTAGCTGAATTATAGTAATAGTGCTAAACAAAGACCAAGACTATAAAATGGGAGGTCTGAATGAGTGATGTCTCAGTTAATCTCTCCAGCTAAAAATTAACTGTGATTAAGTTTTAAAAATCAGCTCGGAATCACCAAATGGTTTGAGGTCTTCAGTATGTTTAGGAAATTATTCTAACCCCAGTGGGTGCTTGATAATTCCAGATTTTAAGTGGATTTGCTAACCTATGACTGGTAGAGTAGGAGTCTCCAACCCACTGGATACATCTAGAAGGGCGGGGTATCACTTCTGAGAAATGAGAACCACCTCCTGTGACTCAAGGGGTCCAGGCAGGGTGCGGCCTTTTTCTCTGAGGGAGTCACTCACGGTAAGTCAAAGGTGACTTGGCAAGATTCCCACTCTGTATGCTAGAGAACACACTAGAGAACGCATAGATAAAGTAACAGACTGAAGCAAGCCACAGGGTATGAGGCCTGACAGCCAGGCGGATGGGGTGTTGGGTGGGGTGTTATCCTTCTGGGGCAGGACTTAAACTATTTATGTCCCATCTGTGTAAGGTGCTATTTTCCTGTCAAATACTTGGACGTCTAAAAGGGGCTAAGGCAGGATTCTTGCTCAGGTGGCTCCCACATGTTGTGTGTAACAAACCACGCACCGGCACGGGGGGGTGTCATGGTGCTTAGAACAAAGAGGGGAGAGCAGCCATCTGGCAGTTAAAGATGTGCCTGCTGGACTCCTTTGGGGATGAGGAAGTTTTCTTGGCTCCTGGGGGGCAGGCCCCAAATGCCATCCTACCCAGAGGAGCGGGCCTGGTGGTTCCAGGCTGGCATCTTGGCAGAGGGGACGCCTTTAAACTTTGCACTAACTGGAACATGGTCTCTGGTTGTTGACTCTTTGGTCTACAGGCCTAGTTACGTGGCTCATCCATGACTGGGCTCAGACCCTCTCCCGAAGGGCCCATGGGCTATTTCTTACCCAGATCTCACCACTACTTAGGGCTTTGTGACCCAAAAACCAGACATTCTGTTTCCTGTGGTCATTTAACGCTGCTGTCCTTGTTTGTGGGGTGGCTCTGGGGAGCGAAGTTAAATCTGTGTAAGGCATTTGTTTCTGCTTCTTCTCCAAAAGATAACAAGCAGGTGGTACTTTTTAGTAGAAACTGTCCTTCACATTTTTGTTTTTTTCAATTAAGTAATCCTTCAGCCTCTTCCATCCTTGAATAAGTTACCTTTATACTTTTTTTTTTTTTTTTTTTTTTTTAATACGCTCTTTTTTAAAAATACCCTGAGTTCTGCACACTCACCTTCGGTGGCCTGCTCCCCATCACGGTGTGGTCCGAGCAGTGCTCAGGCCCAGCATTGTGCATTGTGTCAGGCCCACCGTATTTGTCTTCTTGTTCCAGGATTTAGTGGTGTGAGTGGGAACCTAGGTGACTTGCCAGAGTCACAAGGCCTGAGCTCTGTGTGGGTTCTCAGAAGCTCTCAGTGCCCCACCTGTCCGCTGATAAACTGGGCCTCTCCTGTCCTGGGCAGCCGGGCGCCTTCTGTGTGAGCTCATCTGGAGAAAGGGCTAGACTGTTCGACATTGGTTAAAAGGAAAAACAGTAGCGTTTAGCTTGGCTGCTTTGATTTTCAAATGGCTTTCTACTTTATTAAGTTGGCTTTTACAGGATCTGTGTCCTCTGGCCAAAGGTCACTAGGAACACACCTGTGGCTAAACCAAATTGGGTTTGTCCCTCTGTCCCCAGCAAGACACACACCTTCGGGGCTCTGGGGTGTGCGATTCGGGTGAGGGCTCGAGAAGGCAGGGCTTGCTGTGGATGGGGTGCTGGCGGGAAGCAGGGTAGTTTTAGGGGTGCTCTAATCCATGTCCTGTAGAAGGTGGGGATGAAGTGTGGCCAGAGCTGTGACTGGTGCAGACATAGGCACACAGTCTCGTTGGCTGGGAGAGGGGGATGTTTGGTGTTTTTACAGTTTGCACGGTGACCTTTCTCTGTGGTCAGACAAGATTGTGAAGTGGTCTTCTATTTACTGCTTTACCGTTGGTCTCACTCCAGCCTGGTCACAGGCTGCCTCCCAGGGGTCAGGCTGCACCTGTCTCTCCAGAGCTTGTTTTCTTAGCAGCTCCCCGTGGATGCCACAGGCACAGTGTCTTTGCCCTGTTTGTATGTATCCCGTTCCTTTTCCTGGTTTGGAGAATGCCTGTAGTGAAAAGCCTGAAGTAAAACCAGGTGGAAGGTCTTCGGAAGAGGAGAGGAGAGAGCAGCGCTGGATGGTGCATTCAGAGCTGGGAGAGCCCAAAGTGCCCGCTGCCATTCTGCTAGGAGCCGACTTGTCTCTTGATGGTGCCCTCCACACATTCAGGGGAGGCAGTGCTTTTGACCGGTGAGGGAGAGCTGCTTTGTGATACACAGGTAATAAAGTCACTGAAGGCACAATGGGAGCCTGTGTGGTTGGAAATGTCCTGCCAGCTTGGGGAAGGCGGTGTCCCAGCCAGAGGAAAGGTGAGCCTGTGACCCAGGACAGCTCAGGTGGAATAAAGAGGCTCCGGGACACACGGTGACCCCGGGAGGAAGGCTGAGCAGGCCAGGCCATACCCGGCCCCCGGTGGCCCTGCTGCAGAGCTCTGGGGTTTACCAGGACGGGCGTGTACCTGGAGATGCCGCGTAAATACTGAGCAGCACGGACTCTTCGGAGTGTTGGGTTAGAAGGCAAAGGTTGGAACAAATTACTACTAGAAGAGAGAAGTATCAGAAATACAAGGCATTTTATTTATTTATTTATTTATTTTTATTTTTTAGAAGTGCTAGTTTGTGTTTGTTTTTGTTTTAGAGGATGGGGAGGGGCAGAGGGGGAGAGAGAATCCTAAGCAGGCAGTGCGGGGCCTGATGTGGGGCCCGACATGGGGCCCGATCCCGCGACCCTGAGATCACTACCTGAGCCAAAATCAAAAGTTGGATGCTTAACTGACTGAGCCACCCAGGCGCCCCGAGAAGTATTTTTTAAAGCCGTATTTTGTCTGGGAGGAGAAAGGAGAAAGGAACAGGCAGATGGCATGTTAATGTAGTACAAAGCGTGTTTCTTCATCAAAAAAGATGTTCTTAAAAAATGAAAGGGGTAGAACAGATGTGGTTGGAGGGTATTTTGAACTGAGGCTGCATTTTTGTGACCGATGCCCATGAGTCTATGTGTCACAAAGATTTGGCATCACGTCAAGGTGTCGGGGGCACAAATCTTGAAAAGTAGCTCGTAGATTAAACCCGGATAGTTACAGCAATTTTAATATTCTCACAACTGTAGATCCCAGAAGCTTGAGTGAGGTGAAATTAAAATAATTCTCTTGTCCGATTGTCTCTTAAAAGAATTGTAGGTTTTTATGTTGCTTGAAGAGCAAGTCTTTCGATTTTTGTTGGAACAAAGGAATGAATTGAAAGCACTGTGGTAAACACTAGAAATGCTGTCCCTTCTGGGCAGTCCTGTCCAAAGCTGGGGGGTTGGGGAATTGAAAGGTCTCCGTGCGTCAGTGCTGTTCACTCCAGTAATGCAGGTCCCTAAACTCAAACCGCACTCCCAGCATTTGGGGGAAGAGAGGACCAGCACGTCTGTACGGGAGACTTGCGGCGTTCAGGGCTCTCCGACCTGGCCGTGCTCCTGGGGAGCCTTTCCTCTCAGAGGCCTGTTTTTACAGACAGATGCTTTCCCATTTGCGGCGGCTTCAGCTGGGCTCATGTCTCAGAGCTTTTTGATGGAGGTCTTTGACAGGTGGGCCTGTTGCTGGCGGGTGCCAGCGACGCCTAGGGATGCACCTTCATTAAGGACACTTCCTTAACAGTCCTGACTGGCCGTGGCCCGTGTGCTTCCTCAGGCGTGTCGTAGCTTCTGCTGGACAAGGAGCACTCTGCGTGCTGCCACGGGTGGACAAGAGCGCCTCCGTCCTACTCCTCCCCCCGGTATTTGCCTGACCTCGTGTCTTCACCATCGTTGACCTTCACAGGGTTTGATGGGGTGTTTGGTGGTATTTGGCATCATAGTTGTTAGATAATCATCTGCTGTCAGATCCTTTGGGAGGGTTGAGACAGAATTCTGATGAAGAAATAATGGATTTGTTGACTTTTATCTTCCTCAGTTTTTACTAAACTCAAACAAAGTTCTCATGCATTACTAGGTTGCAGAAACGTATGGTAAGGATATAACCTCCAGGGGCAAAGACAAGCCGATTGCCGTATGTAAAACTTTCAGTCGACTTCAGTTTCAAGCTTTATCTGTTCTCTCGTTTCACTTAGTTTTCCCAGGATTTCCTATTGAGCCTCACGTTCCTTGAGTGTTCTGTATTTAATTCACTCAAGGCTGGGTTTTGCTTGACCAAATGTGCTTTCAGTAGAGCGAGGCAGTTTACCTATTAGCTTGAATTAAAGCAGTTTGTGAACTGCTTGCTCCCCTCCTCCTGAGGGAAAGGAGGAACTCCTTTGAAGGGGCCTTTCTGGGTGGGTTGGAGATGGAGGCGTGGAGGCTCCACCCCGGAGCGTGTGCTTGAGCCGGAGTGGGACTAACCGTGGCTGCCAGGCCCTCTCCCCGCTTTGGTGTCCCGGTGCAGCGGGCCTGTCTGGGGCATGGCTATGTGGTGCTGGGGAGCTAACTCAACCTTGCTTTGAAATGACGTAATCAGGTGCCCAAATGCCATGGTGATTCTTGGACAAGCCTGTGCATGCGCTAGCATTTTTAAAATGTCATTTATAAAAAGCTGTTGTGTGGGATGTTTCTCTCCCTTTCCAGGTACAAGATATCAGCTGGATGATTGAAAGTGTTAGCTTGGGAATTGGGTACATTTCACAAAGTAGCATAGTTGCCTTTTTCCAGGAAAATGTCTTAAAAACCTAGCATTTTAGAAACTCCTAGGCATTTAAAAATATAGGTAAATCTTTAAATTCAGCTTTTTACCCAGTACAGAGTGGGACACATGGTTTACGTTCAGTCAGAAATTCTTCCAGGTATTTACTCTGCACCGACTTTTCCTTTGAACCTCTACTTCAGCTGCTACTGCCCTGTGCTGCAAGTCCTCCAGAGACCCTGCTTGGGTTTGAGAAGCTGATAGCCAGGAGGATGCCCCTCACACGCTAGACCGTCCTCCTTCACGGTGGAATGTGCTCACGTAGCAAACAGCTGAGCCCCACTTTGTGCCAGGGACTCCGGTGGCAGTTCTTAAAGAAGCAGTTTAATTGCAACCCAGTGGTCAACTAAACGTGTATTGAACGTGCACATGGGGAGCTTACTGAAAACACGCCATTGGTAAATGGTTTTAAAATAGACTCTGCTTTTGATAAACTGAGACCACATTTTACAGAAATACCGCAGTGGTATCTTGACACTTGATTTTATCCCTCTATGTAAATAGGGCCATTAAGTTCCTAGTGGGAGTTGGGAATGATGGAAAAGAAGCCTCTTGGGGGTCTGATTTGAGGCCTCCCTGGCCTCCAGTAAATTCTAGCACATTCCAGTAAATCTTCTCCCTTCTTCTCCCAAGTAATTGGCTGCTTCATGTGCTGGCTCTGCTTTGGGAGCCTTCTGACAGAACTGAAGGGCTAACGAGGGAGTAAGCTTTAGACACAAGCTGCTGGTACATAACATGCATTTTGTCTCATGATTCATTCCCAACAGCATTTACAGAGCAAAGTGCATTTGTCATTGTAAGACCATTTCTAAACGCCTCCCTGTTTCCTTTTTATAGGATGTATTCTTAATTTGCTTTTCTCTTGTGAGTCCTGCATCATTTGAAAATGTTCGAGCAAAGGTAAGCGGGGATGTTTTAGAGAAACATTTTGTTTTGTTTTTTTCTTTTTAAAGATTTTATTTATTTATTTGAGAGAGAGAGTGAGAGAGAGAAAGAGCACAAGAAGGGGGAGCGGGAGAGGGAGAAGCAGACTCCCTGCTGAGCAGGTAGCCCGATGCGGGACTGGATCCCGGGACTCCAGGATCATGACCTGAGCCGAAGGCAGTCGCTTAACCAACTGAGCCACCCAGGCGCCCGATTTAGAGAAACATTTTGTTACATAATGTCATTCTTGGGAGGCAAAAATACCATTTAGTGATAGGAGTTTTAATTATTTAAATTGATCTTGTAATTCTGTTTAGGTAGCAAATCAATTTTTGAAGTATAGGACTTTATTATGTAGAGTTCTAAAGTTTCAGGGTCTGATTCAGAAATGCTGTGTCCTTGTTAAAATAACAAGCACTTTGGAGTCAGTCTGATGGGGTCGTCTAATAAAAATGGCGACCATGACTTTGCACCCCTGCATCTCACATGCTTCCTAGTGAAACATGACACGGGCAGGATGTCCTTAAGTTGTGGTGATCAGGGATGTGTTCGGTGGGGGTCATGGTGGCAGAGCTGAGACCTCAGTCCAGATGGAGTTCACTCTCTTCACTGGATTTAGGAAGGATTCTCGGAGATAATCTAAGAACTTGACTCATTTTACCAAAAGGTAGTTGTTTTGGGAGGGGGACCTTCCCTTCTCCCCTTGCTCTTGTTGATGAGTAGGCTCGTTAGTCTTGGGAGTCCCAGCTTGCTAACTGAATGCGCACAGGTAGGCCTGTGGTACTGGAAGGTACTGCAAGGGGAGGTGAGCAGGGCGGGAGGGCGGGGTGCCGTGTCCGCTGAGGGACCAAGGGGGGGCGGCTGACACAGTTTGGCGCCCGTGGAAATGGAATTTAGGCGAAGGATGTTCATCAGGGAGGGAGTGTGTCGTGACTTTTTTCCTCTCTTGAATCTAGTGGTACCCCGAAGTGCGACACCACTGTCCCAACACCCCCATCATCTTGGTGGGGACTAAACTTGATCTCAGGGACGACAAAGACACGATCGAGAAGCTGAAGGAAAAGAAGCTGACACCCATCACCTACCCGCAGGGTCTGGCCATGGCTAAGGAGATCGGTAGGAAATCTGCATTTTCACATCTGCTTTGCACATGGTTTTATTTCTGTGGCAGAGACGGGAGTCCAGTCTGGGCAGGTAGAAAGTGAGTCTTTCTGACTCAGGCTCCTGTTGACTTCTGGGGAGCCAGCGAGGCAAGGCCCTCGGTGTGAGCCTTCAGGAGCCGGGCACAGGTCAGGGGTTGTTCTGCTGCACGCAGTGGGTCAGCAGGAGGCAGGGCCTGGGGAGCCGCTTCCCGCCCTCGTGGTGGTTGGAAGGGTGGCTCTGCGCGTGGGTGTACGTGGCCGGGTGGCTGTACGAGGCTGTGTTTCTCGGCAGGTGCGGTAAAATACCTGGAGTGCTCGGCACTCACGCAGCGAGGCCTCAAGACAGTGTTTGATGAAGCGATTCGAGCGGTTCTCTGCCCCCCTCCCGTCAAGAAGAGGAAGAGAAAATGCCTGCTGTTGTAAATGTCCGGGCCCGCCCCGCCCCCGCCCCGTCCCCCTCGGAACCTTTGTACGCTTTGCTCAAAAATGGTGGAGCCTTCGCACTCAATGCCAAGTTTTTGTTACAGATTAGTTCGGAATTCCATAAAACCATTTTGAACCAATCAGTAATTTTTAGGTTTTAAGTGTAAGATTTCAAACTTTCACATTATATTAAAATTTAGCCCTAAAATGGCAAGCTTTCTTAAAGCCTTATTTTTCAAAAGCCCCTATTCTTGCTCAGATTAAGAGTTGCCAAAATACCTTGTGAACTAAGTTGCGTTGTGCTGAGAACACTAAGCACTAAACCGTTCGAGAGCTGTGTCTTTCAGAAGAGCCGGCGTCTCAGGTCTGCCCCCGCAGACGCTGCCACGCTCCTTTCTGGTAGGAAGGCGGCACAGCGTCCTTCCCCAGCTGCCACCAGGAGGCCATCTGACCCCACGCCCTCCCCTAACACTGTACTGTACGTCCTCGCGGAGTGAGTGTAACGACTCAACTCTTCGAATCAATCTTTTTGATTTTGTAGTGAGATTTTTTTTGAAAAGTTAATGTATTCGCTTTTGCTGAGATTCTGAACAGACCTCTTCCTCCCGTGTCCCCCCGGCGAAGTGTCCGCTCCAGCTGTGGGCGCCCGGGCCGGGGGGGTGAGCAGCACGTGACGCGATCAAAGAATGAAGACAGTATTTTGACAAAATACGGAGGTTAATTTACACTACATTGTGCACGTCCTAATTAAACCGAGTAAAAGTGTCACGGGTAAAATATTAAAGGTTTATTTCTGTCCAGTGCAGTAAATGATGAAGAAAGGTTGGTATTATCACTGTTTAAGCTTTTCCTTTTTCTTAGACCTGCCATCCCTCCTGAAATTGGGCATTTAATTCATCTTTGAACTGGTCGTTCCCATAGTTGCTAACTTAGTGCTTTTCTTATAGAACCCCTTCTTAATGAGCAATATGCCTCCTTGTATTATAAAATCTTTCTGATAATGCATTAGAAATTTTTTTTTTTAGATTAGTAAAAGTGCATTCCTGTTTCCTTGTTACTTTATTCAGAGCTAATAAGCGCTTTCCTTAGTTTTCTAGTAACTAGGTGTAAAAATCATGTGTTGCAGCTTTACGGTTTTTGAAATATTTTAGATATTCCTAAACTATGAACTTTCTTAACATCACTGTCTTGCCAGATCACCAGTACTGTACCCTGACTAATGCTGGCCCTCCTCTCTGCCTCACCTCCCTGGACACACGCTTCCTCTCGCTCTGCCTGACCATGTTCCCTTGGGTCTGTGAGGTTCTGTAAGCCCGTGCTTGTGCTAACGAAGTTCTGTACAACTTACCCACTGGCAAGAATATAAGGTTGGACCTCTCAACCACTAGAACAACATTTTTTAAATTGACAGTTGCAGAATCGTGGAGTGTTTTTACATTGATCTTTTGCTAATGCAGTTAGCAGTATGTTTTGCATGTATGACTTAATAAATCCTTGAATCATATGACTGTAATACTTGAATTCTTGAGAACAACCTCCTGGGGTATGTGTTCGGTTGTCTCACCTGAAAATCTTGGGTTGTTGGAAACAATTTCTAGCGCATGTTTTTCATGCTGGGGGGACGGGGAGGGGCCCCCTGGGGGCGAGCTGGAGGAGTCCGCAAGCACTGGTGCTGGGGGGCAGGTTGGGTTTTGCATCTGTTGAATGCTGGGGAGGTGGTGACATCCACACTGGGGCACATGTGTGCGCACATCTTGGGCCCGAGCTCTGGGCTGAAGAGGCAGATTTTGGGAGGTAGGGAGGAGGCTGAGTATGACCTTAAGATCCTTTCTAGAGTCTGAAACTGTACTATGAACTTGTCATGTTAGAATCAATTTTCTGTATTATCCTTTTTATTGCTCTGAAGATTGCTTTAGTTTTGAGCATTTTTTAAAGATAAATACGCAGTTTAAAGACCACGTAGTTCCAAAGGTTTGCTACAAAAACATCAGCCTTCTCCCTTCACACCTTCCCCAAAGGCAACCAATTTGAGTTCTTTTAACTAATCTTTGTTATTTACCTCCATATGCCTAAGTGACATCTTTTTTTTTTTTTTTTTAACCTATTAGATCACCAGTTTGTTATGAAAGGATAGAATTCGAACAGCCAGATGGAAGAGATGCCTAGGGTCAGGTATGGGGGAGGGACACAGAGCCTCCACGCCCTCTCCAGGAGCCCCCTCCCCAAATCTCCACATGCTCACCCACCCCCCCCCTTTTTTTCCTGCAGGCTTTGTTACATAGCCGTGCTTATTAAATGACAGGCGGTTTGTTTGATTCAATCTCCAGCCCCTCTCCCCTCCCTGGGGGTCAGGCTAAGTCACTTTATTGCTGGTTGCATTTTCAGTTTTGGCTGTTACCACAGATAATCTCTGCATGGCAGCACCCCCCTCCCCCCCGACACAAGAGAATGATTTGGGTTGGTGGTCACTATTTAGTATCTGTTACTGTGTGAATATTCCTAGCCAAGCCGTGGAATAACAATTTGGCTGCACAAACTTCTGGTTTCTTTAGGGATAATTTATACTTTTTTGCTTCATTTCCTGTGTGCTTAATGATTTAAGTGAACTTCCATCTGCAGTGTAAATCTCTCAAGATGATTGTATTATGTGTTTCACCGATTTTCATTTTCCTAGAGTCTCAGAATCCTCTGGCCACCATTTCCCAATGTGCTGATCTTTAGTATAATCCCCACGGCCAGCGTGGGGCTCGAACTCATGACCCTGAGATCAGGAGTTGAATACTCGACTGACTGAGCCAGCCAGGTGCCCGACTCCTTTTTAATTTGCTTCTTCATCTTCAACAACTCCTCCAAGAGTTTCCTGAGAAGTGTGTGGGAATCTGTTTCTCAGCCCTTGTGTCTTTGAAAATAACTTTGTTCTTCCCTGGTCCTTTCTGTCTGGTTGGAAATGCCGGGGTGGAAATGCGTTCCCCTCAGCTTGGAAGGCAGCTCACTTGGATCTTCCTTGGCCGTTGCTGTTATGTGGGGTGAACTTTTGTTGATCAGTTCTGTGGGCTTTTTTTCCCGTCTTGCACATCCTGGGCTGCTTTTCTCCTTTGTGCTTGGGTGGGCTCCGTCTGCCACCATGCAGCTATCTGCCGCCCAGCTGCTCTGGAGGTCCACCTGTCATGCTTTTAATTTTCAGGCATTCTTCTTTATTCTCCACTTTTCAGGCTCAGGATCTGTTTTATGATTACAACACTTTCTCTGTTCCCAAGCGGTAGCCAGTAGTTTCTCCCAGTCCCTTGTTCTGCGTGTGCCCAATAGTCGTTGGCTCATGCTTAAGGTTGAGAGCCCATAAAAGCAGATTGCAGGGGCGCCTGGGGGGTGCAGGTGGTTAAGTGACTCCTGATTTTGGCTCAGGTCGTGATCTCAGGGTCCTGGGGTTGAGCCCTTGCGTCGGGTTTCCTGCTCAGCATGGTCTGCTTGGGATTCTCTTTCTCCCTCCGCCCCTCCTCCTTATGCTTGCTCTCTAAAATACATTAATCTTAAAAATGGGGGGCGGGGGCGAGACTGGAAACTGGGCACCATGGTGGTGTCAAGGGGTGTCCGAGATCGCTTAGCTTTCTGCCACTAGGAATGTACAGGAATTGTTTAGAAACAAAACTTGTGGCAGTTGGACACCATGGCATTTCAGTCAGAGTTTTTTAAATGGGCTTTTGCAGGTACTCAAGAGGCTAAGGTGGTATTGGTGTGACGGCCGAGAGGCCCCGAGGGAGGGGTTTTTAGAGGTCAGGTTGCCCTGGAGAATCTTAGAGGTCTGGCATCTTCTCTAAGTGTGAGAAGCTGAGGAGCACCACCTCCTTGCCTCCCGCTGCACTGCTGTCCAGGGCCCCCTCCCCGCAGAGCGAACCAAGGGCCAGACTTCCTCCAGCTTTCAAGTAAGCCACCTCACTTTCACTGATCCCCTGCTCTGCTTGGGGGGGGGGGTCGGAGTTGTAAACCAGGGTAGTTCTGGTCTTTCCTCCACTTAGGATTCTGTTTACCTCTAGTCAACCAATTCCTTTTCTTCTTTCCCCATCCTTGTGGGTTTATGCTTTTAAAGAGATCCACTTACTGTCATTTTCTGGCACTTCAGTGGGGTTAAATCAGATGCCTGTGTGATGGCCAGCCTTCAGCCCAGAGCTCCAAGAAAGCTTAAGGTTGCATTTTTGTTGTTTACAGTAGATAGAAAACTTTTAAAACAGGATTGCTATACAACTACCCAGTAAAATAGACCCTCCTGGAAACATCCGGTGGACGAGTACATCACTGTCCAGACACGAAGGACACGTGTAAGTGCTTTATTAACTCCCTCTGAATCCACTGGCTGACCTCCAAAAGCCAGATTATTATGTGCAAATGAAGCAGTGAGCTTGATGTGGAGACTCAGTGCTCAGGGGCAGGGGTCCCAGTTCGCAGCCCGACCTCAGGGCCACCCAGGAGAAAGCCCATCTGTGCAGCCAGGAAAATCCAGTTTGCAAAATAAATTGCACAGCTGTATGCCCAGGTCAGACTCCTCTCAACAGTGGTTAAGACCCCGTCAGTGACAAGGTGGCGTCAGGGGTGGGAAGCTACGGATCCATCAGGGTCTTAAACCTGCCCTTGGGTTCCCACCCTTTCCTGGGGGCAGTTCTCAGATCACCAAGGAATGGCCCTGGAGCTTCCCGAAGCTTCCTACGTGAGCCCCATCCTCTCCGTGCTCTCTCCTGATAACTGATCCTGCTAACACTGGGATCAAAAGGACTCCCCAAATTATTCAGTGATTTTAGAAGACCATCCAATTTCTACCAATGGACATCCAAGGTCCTGGCATCATGGGAATCACTGATTTTTGTCAGTTTAACAACAGAAGTGTCAGGCTGTTTCCCGGAGCACTTTGCATGAGCCCCGGTTACACCATGTCCACGTTCGAGCCGCCTCGGGCTGGGCAGAAGACGTAGCCGGCCCTGTCCGACACCACGCTGTCCAAGGCTTTCATCAGGACGTGGGGCATATGGTCTGTCAACATCTTGGGACCGATGAGTATTTTGCTGAATTGTGATTCGTGTGACCACCTGGCACTGTACTGAGCAGCAGAACGCCAAAACCTGGGAAAGACAGAAGGTGAACTAGCCGAGCGGCCCTTTAGGCTGAAACCTGTGTTTTCTCGATCTGTGTGGACTGAGCCCCGTCAGCTCCGTGCCCACGCGGCCTGCACTTACCTCCCTGAAGCACCTTCTTCCTCCAGGTGGATGATCCTGCCGGGAGGGTAGAGAGGGGGATACTTGGTGGGGGACTCCAAGGGGGAGTCGCTGGAGAAGCTGTAGGTCGGGGACCCGCGCGTCAGCAGGCTCTGCTCCCCCAGAAGCGGCTGCGTCAGGTCTCCCTGGGCGCCCCCGTCCAGCTCCGTCGGAAAGTTATCCGGGCTTCCTCCGAACAGCTCATACCAACACCCGTACAGCAAAATCTGGTACTGGCCGAGAGACCCAAGAAGGCAGCCTGCTTGTTACTCTGTGACGCTTTCACTGTCAACACAGACCACGGCCCCAGAAGCTCGTGCCGGAGGACGGTGACCCTCAGAGCTCAGACCAATGGTCTTTCTAAATCCTGGATCTTAGGGCCGTGGAGGTCAGTGGCCTAAACTCCTGCATCTCTTGGGCCATGAAGCCATATCAAACATGAAGCGATACGTAAAAACCAAATCCTGCCGACGAGCTTTACTCTTTCCCTTCATGACATTTATTAATTTTTAAAACTCAGGGGGGGGGGGGATAGTTGGGGGTAAGGAGCAGCTTATTTTAAAAGAATTTGAGTAACAACAATAAAAAATGTCAGAAAATTGGTTAAAATCACTTCTAAAAACTCTTTATATACCCTGCCTTAGGGGATAGATCCCTGAAGAATCATTTTTAGACCTGCCCTTTAAAAAAAACCTTTTCAATACATCACTGCTATCTTTCTCTAGTGGTAAACAAAACCTTACGTCACCATTTTTAACGACCATAATATTGCACAGTATACATACACTAGTACTTCTTAAACTCTGTTCGGCAGCCTTATTTTCTAAGCTTTGGGACCAAAAGCATCAAAATACTGTTGGTCACAAGACAGGGCTAAGAGAGTATGACAGAAAGCAAATCACTTAACTAGAACAGGGATGGTTCTACTATAGTATTTTCTAACTGGCATTTCATGACCGACTCGGCCGTGTGCTTTCTTCAGCAGCATCTGTAGACGAGCAGACAGAAGCCTGTATGGAGGGTCGAACGAGCTCCAGGCAACAGCATCAGCTGCCCCGGTCAGAGAGGCTCTGAATTTAGAAACAAACTCTCCTTGGCACACACAGCCTCAACCTCCTTAGATCCTCTTACGGGGCCCCGCAAGTTACCTTGGGCTTGTTACAGTGAGCAATCACTCGCAAGATTCTCTTCTTCAGATCTTCCAGGTTAGTCACACTTAACCTGTTTATTAGCAAAAGACCAGATTGAGGCTCAGTACTTGGTCTTTCAGCTGCTGCAAGCCCAGATGAAGCATCCAGCTGACTCACCTGGGAATGACATCCTTGCCTAGGACAAGTGACACGATGAAGTTCTTAGAGTATTCATAAAGGGATTTGCTGAAATTTCAGAAAAAAAAAAAATTAGTGAAGTTTCATCAGGATTATATTGCCCACAAAGAACTCCAAAGGGAAATCAAGTCACTTTGCCAGGTCAGTGAGGTAAGTTTTCAGAGTATAAAACTGTTCTCTACCCTTTAAAGGAAAAGAGAAGTAAAATGGAGATACTCCGATCACAGCAACTCATTTGCCAGATTCTAGTAAAGCCACAACATCCACCAACCAGATTAAGATGGCAGACGGAGCAAGCCTGTGCTTGCATCCTTTGACCCAGCGACCCCTGCTTGGAGGAATCTAACAAAGACGCTCTGGCAAAATGGTAAAAAGACGCAAAAGGCTATTCACTGCAGCTCTTACTGCTTGTCATAGCAGAGGCTCCAACCCCAAATGTCCATCTGTGGAGAACAGTTCAATTCACAAACTCCGGCCGCCCGCACAGTACCGAGTCCTTCACGGCTGCAGTGTGCGGTGGGGGGTGATCTCAGGATGTGTGGTCAAGTCAAAACAAGCAGATGCACAAGGGCATGAAGGGTATGCAGGAAAAGGGATGCAAAGATACACATACTTGCTTTCATATATAAATGAGACTAATGGAAAACTAAGTCAAACACTAATGGCTACCTCAGGGAACAAGGACAGAAAGGGACATTTCTGAATGTAACTTGTTTATAGAGTTGTCTGTGGAACTATGTCATTGGTTTATATAATTGTAAAAATTAAAAGCAATTCCTAAAATCAAATGCCAAATGAAACAAACAAACCTAAACAGTACTATTAACCAAACAGAAGAATTATTTCAAGTGACTACAACAACAGAAATTTGGCTGTACATCCCTAGTGGGAGTATTACATAAGAACAAAACAAACTGCAAAAAAAAATCTCAAACTGCCTTCAGCAGTCATTTTGAAACTGATCCATCAGTCTGTGTTTTCTAGGACATACAGCCAACAGTACAGAGGAACATGTTAAGTGACACGGTGAATATGCAAGAGAAATCCAGAATGTGGATTTTCCAGAACTAACCTGGTTTCAGAAATAAAGAGGGAACTGAAATATCTATACATTAAAGGAGAGTTACAGAATTTCCGTGTCTGTGTGGATCCCTTGTACACATGCTTTTAAATCTGATTTAAAAACAAAAATACAGTTCCAAGACAAACCCACTGCTGGGGGGTGGGTGGAAGGGACCAGTGGCAAAGGGACACAGGACATCCAATCCAACCTTGTTTGGAATTTAAAGAAATCAACTGTAAAACATTTATGAGATAATTAGGAGAACATGATCAATTATTGGAATCAAATTTTAAGTGCTCTATGCTTTGGAGACATATTAGGGTATTTACAGATGAATGATAGGTCTCAGGTTTGCTTCAAGGTACTCTGGCCACGGGGATCTGTGGGCAATACGGTGGGGTACATGAAGATTGGTCAGTCATGTTAACAAATTATTGAAGCTGATGAAATGGTGGCTTATTATACTATTCTCTTTACTTTGGTTTAAATTTTTAATTTTTGTATGAAAATTCCATTATAAGGCAATAGTTTTAACAGATCATCATAAGCACTGAAGAGAGAATCAGTGAACTAGTAAACAGACCTGAAGAACTATCCAGATCGTAGCACTAAAAGCAAAGATACAGAGGTATGAACGAGAGGTTGGAGATGCGAAACAAGAGCAAGGGGGCGCGATGCCTGATGGGAGGCTCTGAAAGTGGGAGAACAGAGAAGAGGCAGTCTAGGCCTTCATAGATTTGAGAATCTAAAACTTTCAATCGAGAACACTGAAGACCATACACTTAAGATTAAAGCAAGCACTCACATAACCTGGATGCATCTTACTGAGTAAAAGAAAATGCAACACAATCATGCATATTGTAGGATTCCATTTTTATGACATTCTGAAAAAGGCAAAACTATAGTGACAAAAAAAATCCTTGTGCACCTGGGGGGTGGGTGGAAGGGACCAAGGGCAAAGGGACACAGGACATTTTAATGGTGATCCTATCAGCCCCGAAAGGCAAAAAGACAAAACTGTCATTCATGAAATTAGTTTATACAGTAAAAAAAAAAAAAGCATCTGCAGATGAATTATAATTAATAAGCAAATTTAACAAGGCTGTTGGATACACGATCAAAAGACAAATTTCTATGAGATTGATATATGTCAGCAAAAGATGTGTAAGACTATGGAGAAAATCATAAAAAATTGAAAGATAATTCAAGAGTCCCTAAATATCTGAAAAGTGATTTCATGTTCAAAGGTGGGAAAATTCAGTAATACGTCACTTACCTCTCAATTGAACTAGAAAATAAAGGCAGCTGAAATAAAAAGGCTAAGCTTTTTGTTTATGGAACTTGCAAAATGATTCTAAAATTGACATGGAGGCGTCAAGGGCTAAGAATAGCCAACATGCTTTTTAGCCAAAAAGAACATCACAAAAGTGGAAACCCAACAGCCAATAAATACATGAAAAGAGCCCCAATTTCATTAGCAATCACGGACATGCAAATCAAACCACAATGAAACATCACTGCACACCCATCGCACTGGCAAAAAAGTTTTAAGTCTGAGATTGACGGTCGGTGGGAATGTGGAGCGGGGCGAACTCACTGAGGGCACACGTAAACTGGCGCAGGAACACGGGTGTGTCACGCGAAGGGGGAGCGTGTGCACACGCCGTGCTAGGAATTCCCACCTCCTTCTACAACCACAGGGCGTCCAAACAACCAGTGACACAGACCATTTGTGATCGATGTACAACAAGACAGAACCAGAACGGTCAGAATCACGTCTTACAGGCATCAAACAATGGGGAACAAAAAAGGGAAGTCACAGAATAAAATTAAGTACAATTCTAGTTCTATAAATTTCAAAAAAATAAATTTCAAAACCATACAAATCCAAACTATTATGTGGAGACCTGCATATAGGTGGTAAAACTACCTTAAAGCAAAGGAAGAATTTTCACAAAGATCAGGATGGTGACGTTCTGTGGACAGGAAAGGAGAGGATGCTTGGGGAATTTCGAAGGCACGGACTGCTCGTTTCTCAACCTGGGTACAGACTTTTTTTTTTTTCCTGAGAGAGCATGAGCAGAGGGAGAAGCAGACTCCCCACTGAGCAGGGAGCCCCATGTGGGGCTTGACCTGAGCTGAAGGCGGATGTTTCGCCGACTGAGCCACCCAGGCGGCCCCGATGTGTGTATATTTTTAAATCAGCCTTGCTGAGGTACACACCGCAAAATCACCCACTGTAAGTGTACAATGAGTTCTGACAAATGCATATAACTGTTTTAACTACCACCACCATCAAGATAAAAGAGCATTTCCATCACCCCCAAAAAGCTCCCTGTGTCCCTTGGCAATCAATCCCACCCCCAACCCCAGACAACCACTGGTATGCTTTCTGTCATCATGTACTTCTGTCTTTTCTAGAAGGTCACATAAATGGAATCTTACAATAGATCTTTTGTGTAGGGCTTTTTTCAGACAGCAAAATGCATCCAAGCTGTATGGCTGTTTGCTGCTTAGTCTCAAAAATATGTCTTATGTTGTTTCACAATTTATAAATTCAAGTATTTTTAAAGTCACTCATGTCTTTTCATATGTACAAGTATATATTTTAAAATAAAAAGAACTTAAGGGCACCTGGGTGGCTCAGTTAGTATCTGCCTCTGGATCAGGTCATGATCCTGGGGTCCTAGGATAGAGCCCCACATCGGGCTCCCAGCTTAGCCGGGAGCCTGATTCTCCCTCTGCGCCTCCCCCTCCACTCTTGCTCTCTTGCACGTGTTGTCTCTCAAATAAATAAGATCTTTAAAAAAACTTAAAAAGAGGGGCGCCTGGGTGGCTCAGTCGTTAAGCGGCTGCCTTCAGCTCAGGTCATGATCCCAGGGTCCTGGGATCGAGCCCCGCGTCGGGCTCCCTGCTCGGCGGGGAGCCTGCTTCTCCCTCTCCCTCTGCCTGCCTCTCTGCCTACTTGTGCTCTCTCTCTCTGTCAAATAAATAAATAAAATCTTAAAAAAAACCAAAAAACTTAAAAAGAACTTCTAAAAATTTAAAAAGTACACCAATATTTATATATAAATATAACAGACTTACAATGAGAAAAATGAATGTAAATATCCATCAGTACACTAAATAAAAATGGCATAACCAGATGACAGAATACTAAACAGCTCTAAAAAAAAAATGTTCTCAAACAATATTTAAGGATATAATGTATATAAAATATTATGTTAATTTGTAAAACACACACACACAGCTGAAAGTAAACAAACTTAAATAGTTACAGTGGTGAATTCTGGGTAGAAGATCTTTGATCTTTCAGCCTTTTTATATTTTCCAAAATTTCTATGTTGGATACAAATTTATTTTTCCCCCCTTTTTTCCTTCTTTTCAATTGTAGCACAAATTTCTTTTATAATCAGGGCAAAGATTATACAGGGTTAAGTATGTTGAGTAAGAAAGGAAAAATGTACTTTTCAAACTTAAAATAATCAGTAAACAAATTCAGTAAAGCTGTAGGACACAAATCAAGAGAGACAACTTGGGGAGTCTTGCAGGGTCAGTCCCATGCTGCTGCGGTGAAGCAAACACTGCAACACCACGAGAAAAATGAATTGTTTGCTTTCCCAGTGCATGTAAGGTATGTTTACACCACACTGAAGTCCATTAAGTGTGCAATAACTTGTCTAAAAAGCCAATGTACATACTTAAATTAAAAAATATTTTATTGCTAAAAAATGCCAACCACCATCAGAGCTTTCAGCTAGTCAGTCATAATCATGGGTCCCAGATCAACATAACAAAATATGAAATAATGAAAAAATTTGAAATATTGCCAAGAACTATTAAATGAGACAGAGACACAAAGTGAGCAAATGCTGTTGGAAAAATGGGGCCCCGACAGACTTGCTTTTAAGGCAGAGTTGCCACGAATCTTCAATTTATTTAAAGAAAAAAAGAAAAAGCAGTACTTGCAAAGCACAATGAAACAAGGTATGCCTGTGTGCAGAAATCTGTTCTTTTTATAAACTAATAACGAACTATCAGAAAGAAAAATAAGAAAGCATTCCCACTTAACAGTTGCACCAAAAAAATATGAAGGAATAAATTTAGCCAAGGAGGTGGAGACCTGCCCACAGTAAGACGCTGATGAGAGAAACTGAAGACACAAATGAATGGAAAGATGTTCCCGTGCTCACGGACTGGAAGAATGATACCGTTAAAATGTCCAAACCACCCAAAGCAACCCGGAGTCAGTGCAATCCCTATCAAAATTCCAATGGCATTTTTCAAGAAATAGTCCAAATAATCCTAAAATTTATGTGGAACCACAAAAGGCCCTAAATAGTCAAAGCCATCTTTAGAGGGAAAAACAAAGCTGGAAGCCTCATGCTCCCTGACTTCAAACTAGGTTATAAAGCCACAGTGACCACAACCGTATGGTACTGGCAGAAAAACAGACGCAGAGCCCAGAAATACACCCAAGTAACTGACAACAAAGGAGCCAAGAATATACGATGGGGAAAGGACAGTCTCTTCAATTGACGGTGGTGAGAAAACTGGAGCCACGTGCAAAAGAATGAAGCTGGACCCCCAGCTCACATCACACACACACAAATTATAACTCAACGACAGGTTAAAGACCTGAATATGAGACCTGAAACCAGAAAACTCCTAGAAGAAAACAGGCAGTAAGCTCCTTGACATTGGTCCTGGTGATGATTTTTTAGATTGACACCAAAAGCAAAGGCGACAAAAGCAAAAATAAACAAGAGGGACTGCATCCAACTGAAAAGCTGCTGCATGGCAAAGGGCACCCCCAACAAAAGGAATGGGAGGAAATGTGCAAATCCTCTGACAAGGGGTTGATACCCAAAATATATAAAGAATTCACACAACCCAACAGCAAAAAAACAGATTAAAAAATGGGCGGAGGATCTGAATAGACATTTTCCCCAGAAAGACCCGCACACGACCCACAGGGACGTGAAAAGGTGCGCAACATCACTACTTAGCAGGAAACGCAAATCAAAACCACGGTGAGATCTCACCTCACACCTGTTAGAATGGCTAGGATCAAAAACAAAAACAAAAAAGCCCCCCAAACCCAGATATGTCAAGTGTGCGCGAGGACGTGGGGAACAGGGAACACTCATGTGCTGCTAGGGGGAATGTAAGTAGGCGTAGCTGCTGGGGAAAACAGTACGGAGGTTCCTCAAAAAGGGAAAAGTAGAACTACCGTATCATCCGGCAATTCCACTTCCGGGTACGCAGCCGAAGGAAACGAAATACCGACTTGAAGAGATGTGTGCACTCCCGTGTTCACTGCACCGTCATCTGCAATAGCCAGCCCGTGCAAAGCACAACGTAAGTGTCCGTCAGCACGTGAGCGGATCAGACAGGGTTGTGTGTGCGTATACGCACACGATGGCCATGAAAGAATGAAAACGGAATAAAGCAGAGGAAATCCTGCCATTTGTAACAACACGATGGACCCTGAGGGCATTATGCTCCACGAGATCAGTCACACAGACGTCTTTATCCTTACGAATACTGCAGGACCTCACCTACATGTGAAATCTAAAAGACAAACAAACCCCAAACCAAAAACCAAGCTCACAAATCTAGAGACTGGGGGTTGGTGGTCGCAGAGGTGGGGCCTGTGGGACAGGAGAAGGGAGTCAAAGGGCACAAACTCCCAGTTATAAATAAGTCACAGTCACTGACGGGGACAGAATACACAGCTGGGCAACTACAGTGCACCTGCTGCGCGTCTGAAAGTTGCCAAGAGAAAAAATCTTCAAGGTTCTCACCACAAGAAAAAAACCCGAATTCCGTCAGCACGTAAAGCGACAGATGTGCTCTTCTGCGTTACTGGCAGTCGGGGCGCCAGACGGTGACCTCGCGCCCCTGGCACTAACGCCGGCCCCGGCCGGCCGCACCTCCGCTCGCAGAAGCAGCGGGCGCCCGCCGCACCGGCAGGAGAGCGGAGCTCCGCTCACACGGAGCCGGGAGGGGCTCCTCAGTCCGTCCCCCCCGGAACGGGGCTTCACACAGGCCGGGCCGGTCCCGGCGGCAGGGCGGCCCACCCGCACGTACCTCAGCAGCCCCCTGGGCGGGGAGAAGGCGTAGCAGCGGACGTGCGGGTAGGCGCTCCGGAGCATGATGGCCAGCAGGGCCGCGGCGCCCGCCCCCAGGCTGTGGCCCACCACCACCAGCCGGTACTCCTGCGGGCCAACAGAGAAGGCGGCACGGTGAGGGCAAAGGAGCAAGCTGCCGACGCGGGACAGACAAGGAAAGAAAAGACAAATTAGAATCTCACGGGAGCGATGCTGAATGCTTGGCTCAAAATCCCATCGTCGACGAGGCGCTGGTAAACGTATCTGGCGGCTTGAGAAATCCCCTAAAAATGCAGACAAGAGAAGGCGGCTGTTGGTCATCGGACGAGGCAGGTTCGGCCCCGTGACAGGGCTACGCCGTGCACGCTTCTGCGTCTCCCTAGAGCCGAGGTGAGCATCGGGGGATCGGCGGCCGCAGCTACTGCGCCCCGCCGGGGTCCTGGTCCCCGGCGCAGGGATGGGCGTGGAGTGGGTGCTCCGGGACTAGTTCCGGGAACGAAGGAATGGGTGACACCCACAACACCGTTCCAGCCAACGGATCTTTCTGTGGCTTTTCTGCAGCCACACGGTATTTTGCTGTATGCGCAGACCACGGTCCCGATGGCCGGTCCCATTTAGATGATAAATGACTGATCTTTTAACAAGACGGTAAAACATAAAGTTCTGAATCGGTGGTAACTGATTAAGCATCCGGTTTCTGCAGAGGCAAAACGAAGGCCACTGGAAGCTGAGTTCTAGGGAGGTTAGGTTTTAATTTCAGAGAATAAATAAAACATAAAACCTAACAAATATAGCTGTCCTAAGAACCAGGCTTCCTGAAAATGAAGCCGTCTCCACGGAGGAGAGAGCACCCCGTGGACGAGACGGGCCTGTCTTCTCCCCCGGCACCGAGCGGGAGAGATCCTGGGCCGAGATGGGAGACTCGCGGCTGCCTCGAAAGCTCCTGCAAATTCCCGAGTCGGTCGCTATCGAGTTCCGTGGGAGAAGGCTGACCCCGGCCACATCCAAGGGAAGCTAAGAGGAGGTCTGACGGGTTTACCGTCTGGGAAGAGCACCTCCCGACGGACCACCACGCTTTCCGGCCTCCCCCGCGGCCGGCCGTGCAGCCACCTCCCACCCGCCGCGGGGACCGACCACGTGTCCGCCTCGGGACAGCTGAAGCCAAAAGGGACCTGGACACAGCGGCCGTGGCAGAGGCCCTGGCCTGCATCACACACACAGACACTCCCCCCGCCAGCCCCGGAAGGGCCAAGACTGCGGTCAGCGGCACAGCTTCGAGCTCCAACTGCTGGGACCGGGATCAGAGGCGGAGAACAGCTCTGCCCTCAGGCCCGCCGCCGCGGCCACCACCGCCTTCCCGGCCCGAGGGAGCTGCCCCCGGCGGGAACCGGGCTGGAGGGGGCCAGGCCCAGAGCGCACCTCGTGCACGCACAAAGCCTCGAGCTGCGGGCCGATTCTAAGAACACAGCCGCAGCCCAGCCCACGGGATCCTGCTGGGTATTGTGTGGTTGGCGAGTTGATGTGTCTCTGTAAGAAAGTAGAACATTTCTCTTTTTCTTCACACGTGCCCAGTAGTGACACTGGACTCTTCTGTGACTTGAGACCCAAAAAGACAGTTAAGGGTTAAAGGGGAAAATTCACATTCTCAGGACTGTCCCACTTCTAACTGGTGGCAGAACGAAAGCCTCCAGTCTGGCTCCAGTCTGGCCCCGTCCTGAAAACCGTCCAGGTGGGACCGCGGGGCTCCATCAGCTACGCTCTGGCTCGGACACACATTTTTATAAAGATTACACATTTTACTTAAAACATGATCACCACAGAAGTAATACGGGTTTTGGTTAAAAAACACACAAAGTATATAAAAACAGCACAGGCCCACCGCCCTCCACCCCGACATCCCTCTCCCCGGAAGGAGCTGCTGGAACGTCTGGGACCGAATCATTCCCTCAAACGTGCAAACGCTCTGCTCTGCAAGCTGATTCGTCATCCGGGAAACGTGAGCCCAAACCACAGGGAGATACCGCCTCGCGCCCGCTAGCACGTCCGGCTGGAAGCACCGAAACCCGGAAGGTAAGCGGCAACGAGCACGTGCAGAACGAGGGCCTGGCCGCTCGCTGGTGGGACGGGAGGTGGCGCAGCTGCGCTGGAACACAGCCCGGTGGTCCCTCGAAACGTTACACGCGGCAAACACCACCAGACACGCAACCCCACTTCTGGGCAGGTTCCCTAAAGCACGGGAAGGAGGGACTCGGACAGCTGTCTGTCCGTCCCTGTTTCCAGCAACAGCACTGACACCAGCCGACGCCTGGGCGTGACCCCCCGTCCCTCCGCGGACGACTGGATCAAACAAAGGTGGTCCCCGCACACAGCGCGGCGTCGCTCAGCCACAGCGGGAAGGGGCCTCTGACACGTGCTACCACCTGGATCCACCTCGAGGACACTGTGCTCAGTGAAAGGACAAACAGCCGCGTGACTCCACTTCTGGGGGGTCCCGAGAACCAGCGCCCTGGGGGTACTAGGTTACCAGGGGCTGGGCGTGGGGCGGAGGAGCCACCGCTCACGGATACGGAGTTTATGTCTGGGATGATGAGAAGGTACAGAGCCTCTGCGAGTCTCTGCCGCCGCCGAATCGGATGCTTACAAAGGGAAAGGGGTGCAATGATAAACATCATGTTACATAATTAAAACCCTTTTAGAAAACAAGTCCGTCTGAGGCAGGCCGTTTCTGTCCCGCACAGTAAGACCGAAAGGAGAACCGTGTGTTGTGACACCGGCGGAGGGAACCGGCCGGGCCACAGGGAAGTGCTGGGGGCGCCTGCCGCTCGGGGGGCCGTGGGGGACATGGGGGGATGTGGGAGGGGCTCCCGGGCGGGGGTCCTGTACTCAGCTGAAGCTTCTCTTCTCCACAATATAGAACTTCAGTCAAGGGAAGAGCGTTCGACTGGGGTTCAAATGCCAACTGACACTTATTCCAATAACTGTGTGGCCTCCGGGAAGTCCCTCGATGGCTCTGAACCTGCTCCTTTCTCTTAAAAAACCAAAGCAACCTCACAAGGTTGTCATGAGAATTTCTACGAAAAGAATGAAAAGCACTTACTTGCACAGCACTTGGCACCTGGTAGCTACCTGTTGTATGGTTAGCATTCCCGGGAGAGAGTCAGAGTTGGAAAAATCCTGACCCCTTTTAGCTTCACCTTAACAGAACATTCCTGAACACACACCCCAGGGCTTGTACCTTGTGTGCCGAACAGTCTTGCACCCCACACTCTAAGTTGAGGGTCTCATTCTCCGCTGACAGGTCCGTGAGGATGTCCTACAAAGAGCGCATTGGGAGAGGCCGTTGGGACGAGCTGTGCACGGCGGCCGGGGGGCAGGTCCCTCTGAAGGACCGCGGAGCGCTACGGTCTCCTGGGTCAGACTGCTGAGGACTGAACCTGACACCTGACCTTGGGAGGGAAACCCAGGCGCCTAGGAAGCTCCCGAGGGACCCACGGTCGGCAGGGAGGGGGTGTGGGACGCGGCTAAGACACACCTGCTGCCTTCCCTCACTGCACACCTCTTCTAAGTACCCATGAAGCACGGAGCCCTGTACCTGGGTTTTGAACAAAGCATGCTTCCTGTCCTCAAGGGGCTATCAACGGCTCACTGAAAGCTAAGGGAGGGTAAGAGATGCATCAGAGGGGAGAGGGGTGTGTGCTGCAGGGCGGGGGTGGGGTGGGCTTCCTGGAGGAGGTGGCACCTAAGCCAAAGACTAAAGGGAAAACTTGCTTTCAGGGAACAGAGAGAGGTGGGCAACCCCACCTAAGGGGCCAGGAGGACCCAAGGCAGAGCGTCTGAGCACAGGAAGGAGACACAGGGCCAGGCACATGGGTGCTCAGAGGGGCCGCGGGCAGAGCCCGAGAGGCAGGTGCATCCCCAGGACCCAGTGCAGTTAACCCGCTGGGGATGGGACTCCATAGTGATACCCTGCAAAGCTCAGGGGACTGCAGCCCACTGGAGAACCACCGGCAGGCTGAGCTCTGGGCGGGAACCGGAAAGGCAGGCTGGGGTCAAGTCACAAAGTATCAACAGAGCTGTGATAAGACACGTGAATTTTCTATTAAAAAGTAATGGGGGGGGCACCTGGGTGGCTCAGTTGGTTAAGCGTCTGCCTTCAGCTCGGGTCATGATCCCAGGGTCCTGGGATCGAGCCCCGCGTCAGGCTCCCTGCTCGGTGGGAAGCCTGCTTCTCCCTCTCCCACTCCCCCTGCTTGTGTTCCCTCTCTCGCTGTGTCTCTGTCAAATAAATAAAAATAAAATCTTTAAAAAAGAAAAAAAAGTAATGGGGTGAGGTGCCTGGGTGGCTCAGTCGGTTAAGCATCTGACTCTTGATTTCGGCTCAGGTCAGAGGATCTCAGGGTCGAGATCGAGCCCCGTGTCGGGCTTCAGAGTGGGTGAGAAGCCTGCTTAAGATTCCCTCTCTCTTCGCCCTCTGCCCCTCCCCCCGCTCACACGTTCTCTCTCTCTAAAAAATAAATAAAATCTTAAAAAAAAAAAAGTAAATGGGGGGGCCGAGGGAGGTTTCTAAGAAGCAGTGATAACATCTGACCCACGTTCTAGAAAGAGTTCTCTGTGGACGGTATGAGGACTGACTGGAAAGATAAGAGAGCAGAGACAGGGACCAAGGTAGAAAACTGCTTCCCAGGCCTGGGAGGGGAGACGGGGCCACAATGGGGGCCATGGGGCCGTAAATGGAGAGACAGCCAGAGAGACCGGGCAGGAAGCCAGGAGAGAAAGCGAGGACCACTCCACGGTGCCTTCAGGGGCCAGCTGGGGGATGCTGCAGAATTACTCGAAATGGGGGCCAGAGGAGGTGAGGCGTCTGCTTTCCTCGGTGCCCCGGGCAGGGCCCTGGGCAGGTGCACAGTCCCCGCCAACACCCCGAGCGGCAGGCCCTGCCCCGCAGGGCGCCGAGGGCTCACACTGTGGCGTCTCGCTACACTTTCTGGGTCAGCAGGGAAGTGAGGACCAGGAAATGAGATGGAGCAAGGGCCAAGAACAGACCAGAGAGCATGACACGGAAGGAGGGCAGCGGCTGCCCACTTATCCGCACAGGGCTGAGAAGGCGGGGACGGGCCGGCCAGGACAGGGCTGGCTGGCGGGGGGGACAGACAGACACGGCAGGCCCCGCACCCCCGAGAGTCAGGCGGGCGCCTCTGGAGGAAGTCCTCCAGCGGGGAACCCAAGCCTGCTGGTCTGTTTCTGACACTTCTCGGTGGAAGGGAAACGACTCCCTCCATTTCTCCAAAGGCAGCATTTCACAGCCCTAGGTTTGCTTCTGCACTTTCTATCCTGGTGTTTCCGGCTACACCTGCTGCCCTAACCGACGAGGGCTCTACCCTCCGTTCCAGCAAAGGCGGGTCTCCTGGCACCCGCGGTTTGCTGTTCGCCCCACCCCTTGTCCCCGGGCCTCGAGCATCAGGCCCCTTACCTGCAGAGACATGGTTCCTCTCACGGCTACCACGACAGATTCTTTCCTGTGGTCCAGAGCCACTAAAAAGGGAAGCTCATAGACCTGAGGGCGAGGGAAAGAAGCATGAGTTCTCGACAGTGAGAGCGCGCAGCTACGGGGCCGAGTTCGGCCAGCCCGGCGTCTCTAACAGTTCACAGTTCAGCCGTGGGGCCCGGCTGTTCTTCCACAGATGGTGGGCTGCGTAAGAACCCACGATGTATCTCTACAAGGACTTCCGGCTCCATCTCTGGGATGGGAGGGCCTGGGACCCCCCTGAACCGGCATGCAAACCGCGCGTGCGTGTGTGTGTGTGCGTGCGTCTATGCGCACTGTTCTGGGGGAGATAATTTCTAACTTCCATCACACTCTCGAAGGACCCCGCGACCCCAGAGCAGGGACGAGGCGCCGCTGTACTGACCTTGTCATGAAAGCTTATGTGAATGAAGTCCCTGTACTGCAGGCCCGTCGTGTGCAGGATGGAGCCGAAGTGACAGTGGAGCTGGTCGCCTCCGACCAAGTCGTATTCCGTCGTCCTGCTTCGACAACTAAACACACAGGCAAACGTGTCAGTTACAGTACCGACCAGGGAACATCAGGCCCGCCCCCCGCCTCCCCAGCAGCCGCGAGCCCCGGGCTCACAACGTTCAGCCCTTCCTCTGGCTCCAGGAGAATGGCCTGCACTATTTCCGGGCACACCTCTCACTATGGTTCTGACTTCTGGGGTCATGTTAATGTTTTACATATTCAAAAAATAAATTATATTAAGAACGGGAGAGACGTTAAAATCTCCAGGAATGGGACAAACTGGCACCTTGTTTCCTCCTGATGGACCAAGAAGGGCAGGACGTTCCTCCCGAGGAATTCCTGCCAAAAATGTGTACTTGACTCCAACCGAGCAGAAACCATCAGACAAATACAAACTGAGGGCCGTTCACAAAATACGGAGACTACCGTGCAAGGCAATGTCACCAGCACGCAAGACCGGAAATACCACGGGACTGTTCGACAGCCAGCCAGGCGCCACGCGTGAGCCTCACGTGGAGGAAACCTTGCTCTGAAGGCTCCTACCGGCCCAAGTGGGAAACTGGCCACAACCTAAGGGAGCTACTGCTTAACGCGAGCTGCGCTGGTGCGGGACGTGCGGAGTCCGTAAAAGGAGGCCCTCGTCCTCAGGAAACGCGGGTGGGGGCGTGCCCTCTGGGTGGGCAGCCCGGCAGGAAGCGATGGTGACACAGCACATGTGACCACACGAGTCACGACTGGTGGCTCCAGATAAACGATCCATGGGCCTTCTCGGTACTGCACACGCAGTTTTGACGTATTTCAAAACAGAACGTTTTTGGGAAAAGGGAAACGGGATTATTTTTAGAAACTACAGTGGGGCGCCGTCGGAGTGATGGGCGGAAGGCAGGCAGGGGCCCAGGCGCGCCCACCTACCAGTCCCCGCCAATCTTGCAGAGCCCGGTGAAGGGGTTCCGATAGATGTAGAGAGGCCACCCATAGGCCGCTGCTGCAAACTGCATATAATGGTGACAATTGGCTAACTCGGCGTCCAAATCAGCTTCCTGAAGAGAAGAAAAACAGCTTTTTGTTTCAGGGAACCCATTACGGACAAGACCAACTCATGAAGATCATAAACCTGAACTCGAACTCCTGATGCCCCTTTCTTTCCTCACTGAACAGACCTCAGCAGACTTCCACAGGGGAAACTCGTCTTTAAACGCGGACTAGAACCCCTCACTTTACAGGAATGCAGCAAGTACGGTGGAAATGAACAGCAAAAATCCCTGCTGACTTTTGTGGCCCCTGCTGGAATGAGCCAGGGACTGAGTTGGAAGCGCATGAGGACAAGCAGAGCGCCAGGCCCCTGCGGCAGCAGAGTCGGAAGGCCCGGGCACCTGCGTGAGGGGCAGAGAAATCCATCCATCCGCGTGCAACCTTCTCTTTCAGAAGCCTAAACAGCTGTGGCAGGAAAACTCCTCCAGCAAAACCCAACTGTTCTGCTCCCTTGGCCCAGAGAAGAGAGCAAACACGCCCAGGGGGAATCAGGCCCATCCCAGAAAGAATTTTTGCTATGCTGACTTCAGCCAATTTCCTAAAAGAGAATGCTTTAAAAATACAATGGAGGAGGGGCGCCTGGGTGGCTCAGTCGGTTAAGCGTCTGCCTTTGGCTCAGGTCATGATCCCAGGGTCCTGGGATCGAGCCCCGCGTCGGGCTCCCTGGTCCGCGGAGAGCCTGCTTCTCCCTCTCCCTCTGCCTGCCGCTCTGCCTATCTGTGCTCTCTATGTCTCTGTCAAATAAATAAATAAAATCTTTAAAAAAATAAAAAATAAAATGGAGGGTGAAGTGGCCAGGAATGGGCTCCCTCTACCCGAGGGACCACAACTAGCGGAAGCCACACATCAGATTCCAAGCCAACTGTCCTGAAATTGTTGCTGGCCAGTCTGTTTTGTTTTTTGAAGATGTATTAATAGGAGTAAATGTCAAAACCGTACAAGCCACCAGAAAGGGGCTTACCTGGGGGGGCCCCGGGGAATGGCCCATCACCCCCTCCGGCTCCCGGCTGCTCCTGATACTGTCCTGTTGCTGATGGAGAAGGGTGAGGCCCGCCGCAATGTCGCTGGGCGCCAGGTCTGTGTCCTGGATGTAAACAGTGGCTTGTCACAAACTCAGCAGGGACGGCCCAGGAGTTCCTTTTTAAAATCCATTTTCTACAGTTCATACGCGCAACACACGCAGGTATGTGTAAAGAGGTTCCTTAAAAGTATTTTCAAGACTCCTTCTATATGTGAGCTTGATGATTTTTACTATCCTGCCCTCAGACAAATCCACTAGAGAACACAGAAATGTTGCTGAGCTTTTATTTTCAAATTTCATTTCAAGTAACTTAACTGACTTCACAGCTTTTGTATAGTTGGGAGCAAATGGATGAGTAAGTTCACCATCTTTGTAGTAATGGCCAATTTTAGCCCAAATTTACCCTCTTGCTCAAGGTGCCCTGGTTTTGTTCAGAGTCCCTGGTAGAGATTTAAGAGACTGAACTTAGACTCACCGGCTACAGCAAGCCTCCAAAAGAACCTCAAACTAGGACAGCAACAGAGGGCGTCTCTGGTGCCTGCCTCCCCCTTCTCCCTCAGGCAGACTCCTCTGCTGCCTCCAGGCACTTCCGGCCCCACAGGGACGGACCCGGCACTGCCCACTCGGCCTCTGAGCCATCGGCTCTCCCAGCTGCTGAAGGCCACACTGAAGCTCTCCTTGAAGGTTACTTTAGGGAGACACACTTCTCCAGTCCTGACATGGAGGCTGTTGCGGCGACTGCTACCAGCCTACGGGGCCGGCCCTGGGCCCTGCAGACACAGACTCTGCCCAGAGCAGGGAGGGACCGGCAGTCGTGCAGGACGTCATGAGAACGCGTCTCCCTTACCTGGTCTCAGTGCTGAACACAACAGTTTACCAGACAACATTACAGGAAAACGCTGGATGTGAAAGAAAAATGAGTATTTCCAAATCACTGAAGAAACTGCTCTAGAACGAAGATGCCTTCCTACATTGTAATAACATATTCAAACTCTCCTTCAAAAGCAGAATAATCTATCATTTCTATCATGCTATAAAGCAGTAAACAAGGTCTGATACCACCCTGGATGTATGACACCACCCACACCTGGCGCCTGCAGAGGACCAGCTGGATGGAGGACAGACGATTCAGACAACTGGCAAATCATCCCAAAATATGCAGGTTCCATTATTTAGCTCCTTAAAAATGAACTAAAAATCCTGACAGTGTAACAAACAGGTGGGAACACCAGGACGTACCGATCAGAGAGACGGGGCCCGCAAGCGCAGGGCCCGGGGTTAACGCCCCCTAGTCTCCCCCCGACTCCGCCACACCACAGACCACACGTGGGCAAGAGCTCTTTGACGTGAACAGGGGGATCAGCCATCAGCTCCAAAGAGAGTATTCATCTTAACAGAAGAGACATTTACTTAGGAGAAAGAGACGAAAGCAGACCCCATCAGCTTACTGAAAAGTAGGTTGAGAAAAGCTCTGCCGTACTCGAAAAAGCAACTCGAGTATGGTCGTCTCTCCCGACACAACAGCACAGGAACTTGATTCTGGTTTCCCACACGCTGGTAGCTGCTGTCTTGAGGCCGTTAAGTAGCTGGCTCGACTCATGACTATCCAGGTGGTTGGGGCCAGAGGAGGGATACGGAGCCATTTTCCCCCCGAGGGGGTCAAAGACGATGATGATGGTGACCACAGTGGAGACGATGATAATCCAACTGCAAAACAGAGAGAGAAGGCATGATGACCCTGGTCCCACATCCAGATGCGGATCTCCCAGAACCAGGTTGAGGTGAGCAACTTGTTTCTTCTAGAAAGTTCTTTTTTTTTAAAGATTTTATTTATTTATTTGTCAGAGAGAGAAAGAGTACAAGCAGGGGAAGTGGCAGGCGGAGGGAAAAGCAGGCTTCCCCCCGAGCAGGGAGCCCGATGCGGGACTCGATCTCAGGACCCTGAGATCATGACCTGAGCCGAAGGCAGATGCTTAACTGACTGAGCCACACAGGTGTCCCTAGAAAGTTCTTTATGAGCCTGTGGCTGGCCCAGGCCACACAAAAATCAGAGCCTTAGAAGTGAAGATCACAAAAGAAAAAAGCAGATGCTTGGTAGGCAGAGTTGCAGCCTGGGCACGGAAGTAGCTGGAACCTGTTCTCCATGGTCCACTGGCCATGACCCAGGCCCTTACTCCTCAGTGCCTTGGGGTTCTTCTCAGTAAAACCGAAAGAACTGTGCCACATCGTGGGAAACTCTGATGGGTCTTTCATTCATACATGTGAGGAACAACATGCCAGACACTGCGGTTCCTGGACACGTGTGCCACGGGAAGACGCACCTCTGTGAAGGGGATCTGCTGCCCGCGTGCGTGTGGCGTGGGTCGGGCGGCATCAGCACGAGTCCCCGGATTGGTCCTAAGACCGTGAGCCTGGAAACTGCGAAAACCCGATCCCGTGCATTAGTCCCTGTCACGATTCCTGACGCCGCGTTTCTTCTCATCCTGCCTTTAGTTTTTGCCCTTGAATTGGTCTTTGGGTTTTCTTCCTTCTTAAAACAGAAGGGATAGCGGCGCCTGGGTGGCTCAGTCATTAAGCGTCTGCCTTCGGCTCAGGTCGTGATCCCAGGGTCCTGGGATCGAGCCCCGCATCAGGCTCCCTGCTCAGTGGGAAGCCTGCTTCTCCCTCTCCCACTCCCCCTGCTTGTGTTCCCTCTCTCGCTGTCTTTCTGTCAAAAAAATAAATAAAATCTTCAAAAAAAACAAAAAACAGAAGGGATAGAATGCAGAAGAATGAGAACCAGCAAGAAAGAAGATGATATCAATAAATGCGTTAACAGGAGATGAATTGTTTCTTATATATTAACCCATGTCTCTCAATTTTTATGATTTACTCAAAAAGGTGCAACTTAACAATTTTAGGAAGCCCGCATGACTTGGGGCTATCTGCAGTGACTCAGAAAGGTCTGCTTCCTTACATCTCAAATGCATCCGAGACAAGGAACTGAGAGAGAAGACGAAGACCTCACCTGATGATGACGGTGGCAATGACGCCATTCACCACCGTCCTGTCACACTGCACGTCGTCTGCTATCCAGGCGGACCCCAGAGAAGCCCAGACCATCTCTGGCAGAAAGAGCGCGAGGCGGAGGTAAAGCAGTTTGGACATAGATTTCCGTGGTCCGGGATTACAGATGGTTCCTGAAACACAGAAGATGTTCAACCCGGGCACCTGGCTTCCTCAGAGACTTGCTTCCCACAGACACGGAGCGCGGAGAGCATGTTAGTACCGTAGGCGCGCTGGGGGTTTCTGCTCGTAACTGGACATCAATGCCCAAGGCTGAGAGCAAGTAGCCAAGGGCGGGGTGGAAACAGGACAAAAAGCCTCAGATTCATTTCCTAGACTTACTAGGGTTTCAAGATACTTCAGGGGTCTAACTGGGATGACCATATAATCATTGTCCAAATTGGGACACTTCTGAGAGAGGAAGGAGGTGCTATTAAAAATTATGCTGGGACAACCGGCACAAAACAGAGCTGTCCCAGGCCAACAGAGATACACGGTCACCTGAGTTCTAGAACATAACTCCACCATCTGCTTGAGACCTATGGCGTTCAGGCACCATGTGAAACACTTCACACCCATTATTCTGTAATCCTCACGACTCTGAAGATAGTCACCATCCCATTTTACAAAGGAGGAAACTGAGGCCAACTGGGCTTAGTAACTACTTTCTAAAACATAACCCAGAGGGTGGCATGATGGGTGGTAGGGTCGATTAAGTGTCCGACTCTGGATTTCAGCTCAGGTCATGATCTCAGGGTCGTGAGATCGAGCCCTGCATCCCGCTCTGTGCTCAGCGGGGAGTCTGCCTGAGATTCTCTCTCTCCCCCTCCTCTCTCTCTGCCCCTCCCCCCACACACTCTCTCTCAAATAAATAAATAAATACAATCTTAACAACAACAACAACAACGAAAAACCCCACAATCCAGGTCTGCATAGTCCCGGCTTTCCGCCTCACCAACGTCTGCACTCTTGGGAAGTGAACTATTCTGATGCGCGAGAACGCTTGAAGAAACCTAACATGCAGACGCAACCTTTTCACCGTGTGTCTCAAACAAACCCAAGCATCCCACTGAGGTCCGTGTGCTTTAATTCCTGATGTAAAACATCAACTCTCTCCCTCTGGGAAAAAGTTGTGATAAATACTAATTGAAGCAACATAAAGATGCCACATGGTTAAAACAAAAACAGTGAAAAAAACCCCAAAACCCGAAACAGTGAGTGAAGACATTTCTAAGACATAAAGAATGATTTGGGATTAGAATGGATTACTCAGAGTCACATTTTAAAATGTTAAGACACTCTCTGGTTTCATGTTTGGCACGAAGACAAAACACAAGGTCACCAGAGCACCACTCTGTCTCTGAGGACAGCGAGTGCAGACACACAAACTCGGCGCTCTCTGGAGCCCGCTGACAACAGCCCATCACCCGTGAAACAGGCAACCCGACCCGGGCTGGCGCCGGGAACGCCAACAGCACCTGGGCCCGACGCTCCGGGAACGGGATAAAGTCGGCAATTAGGAAGCAGAAAACGGAGTTCTAAGATTCCAAAAAGAAATCAAGATACTGAAAAAAACCTCCTTTATATAGTCATACCCGCCATTGAAAACATTGTCATTTACTTAGATAAGAGATTTTCCTCTCAAGGCAAAGAGGGGACCGGCGTGCACCCGGCTGCTCCCGGGGGCGCGGTGACGCTGAGAACCCAGAACTGACGAGCTGGACGGAATGTCCTCAGCGCAGCCCGCATCTTCATTAGGCAGAACCACTTGGGCAGAGACCACAAAAGGCAGGCCTGCGTCACAGAATCTTTGGTTCAACACCTCTACACACTGCAGCAATCTTCCCCGGCGTGAGATGAGCAATGAGCTCCCAGCACAAATACGGAGGCGATGCAAGGAAACCTCCCAGAATCACGATCAAACCCAGCGAATGGCACACCCTGGAGGCTGAGGGTGTTCTGCCAGGAAAATATGGTAGTCATGAGGCTGGACCTCCCCCTAATTAAACCTCCTACATGGTAGGAACAGTAGAATTTCACCAGGGAGGTTCTCAAATCAAAACTAGAAACTGCCACAATATCAAGATTCTTCCCAACTACGCTACACTGATGACCAAGAAAAAGAGCAGAGGTAAATACACAAGCATCAGTGTCTTGGGTAAAGATGACTGACCCCCACTGGTCCCAAACGCGTACAGCCTGTGGTGTCTCCTTTGGAGAGTAATACCAGCGCAAAGCTACAAATCATGGCCTTTCTGCACAAGTGACAGCTTAATTACTGAGATGCCTTATGGAACAAAAGGGCAACAGAAGTCATCCACGGATCAAGAATAAAACTAACAAGGACGCCTGGGCGGCTCAGTCAGTTAAGCATCCGACTCCTGATTTCGGCTCAGATCATGATCTCGGGGTTGGCATTTAAACTAACATAAGTTATAAAATATTGTTTTTAGGTCAGTTGTGGTATCTCTAGCCACAAGTAACAAAAGTAAAAACGGGAAGGACCTGGGACCTGCCCTGACTCCGGGGACTGGAAATGCAGAGCTGGCATGGGCGCCACGGCTCTCTGGCCCCTCACGGCTCTGCTCTCCTCTGTGTCAGCTCGTCCTGGCAGTGAGTGGACATACGGCAGGAATTCAGCAGCTCCTCCCTCCACAGAATCACCCAGACTGAAAACAGCCTACTGCTTCTGGATCTTTCCTAGAGGAGCAAGGAAAGACTCCCCAGAATTTTCCAAAAAACTCCTGAGTTTCACTGGCTCAAACTGGGTCACACGTCCATTCCGGAACCAATCATTGACACATGAGGATCATTCCTGAGCTGGGTGGAGAGTTGGCTTCTCTGACGCACTGACTTCATATGTGAGGGATGGGGGATGTCCCAAATAAAACTGGGTTCTGTTTGGAAGAGGCTGCTGGATAGGCAACCCACCCATAACACAAACAACTGGCGCATAACGCCTAACACGTACACCGTCAGATGTTTTCTGAGCTCTGACTGTGAGTGTGAGATGGGGCAGGCCTTAGGCAAGTGCTTACGAGGGGGAGCCTCAGTGACATGGCCATCCATCACGGTGTACGTGCCCTGACACCACCAAAAATACCTGAAGAAAACCATTTAAGGGAAAAAAAGCTTACATTCCTGCTTCAGATCTGAACCCACTATTAAGCAGCATACTGGGTCTTCTAACCAGAACAGGAAATGAACAGAAAGGGCCAATAAATGAGATGATACCATAGCTGAAGGGACACCAACCTAAATACTTCTTTCAGAAATTCAGACTTCATGGAAAAACTCCACGGTGCTAGGGCGCCTGGCTGGCTCAGTCGGTTAAGCATCTGACTCTTGGTTTCGGCTCAGGTCATGATCTCAGGGTCACGAGATCAACCCCTGCATCGGGCTCCATGCTCAGTGCGGAGTTTGCTTGAGATTTTCTCTCTCTCCCTCTGCATCCCCCGCCGCACTCTCTAAAAAACACCACCACCACACCAAAACCACAACTCCACAGTGCTAAAGCCACACAGAGGGGACTGACACAGATCACAAAACTGGGGCCTTCTTTGCTCTAGACATTCATGCATGCATTCATGTTTTCAGGGGCATGCTAAATTACACAGAGCTCTCTTTTCCATATATTTCTCTTTAACTGGGCACATGCCACACCTCTTGGTCATCCAGAACCCTGTGGTCTTTCTCTTGAGGGCCAAGAAACACTTGGCAACTAACATTTCTCTGTCACTCCCCATGAGCTATCCCCATCTTTTAAGTTTCAGTTGGTCATTTCCACACCGTCAAGATCGTGATTCTGCCACCCAGTGAATCAGCTATTCCCTCCCAGTGCTTTCCCCATCACCTGGAGTGTGTGAGCGTGCCTCCCACATCCCCACTCAAGCAATGATGAAATGTGCTGGAGGGCCGCATGCCATTCAGCCCTGCCTCTGACTGCAGTTTTTAGTTACTAATGCTCCATGATGCTCGGCTCCTCCTATGAACCTGAGCACTCATACAGGGAGGCTCCCAACATTTTCAGCAAAGTGACTGCAGAAAACTGTAACATGGAGAAAAAAAAAAATCATTAAAAATAGATGGAACTGTTACAACTCATTAATAAAAAAGGACAAATAACCCAACTTAAAACGGGGCAAAGGATCTGAGTAGACACATCCCCAAAGATGATATACGAATGTCCAGTAAGCATACGAGAGAATGCTCATCGAGGAACTGCAAATCACAACCACAGTGAGATCCACCAGGACCGCTAGGATCGGAAAGTCAGACAAAGGTAAGTGCTGCTGACGATGGGGAGAAATGGAAACTCTTTATAAACTGAAAGAGAAATGGTGTAGCTGCTTGGAAACCAGCCTGCCAGCTCCCCAGAAGGTTAAACACAGGGTTACCACATGACCTAGCCATTCCACGCCTAGGCACACATCCAGGAGAAATGAAAACCTCTGTCTATACAAAAACACAAAAGCGAATGTTCATAGCAGCTTTATGTGTAACAGCCCAAAAGTGTTAACAACCCAAATGTCCACCGACTGACAAATGGATAAGTAAAAACGTGGCAAACCATTCGATGTAATTTTTTAAAAAGACTTTTTATTTATGAGAGAGAGAGAGAGAGAGCGTGCACACAGGAGCTGAGGCAGGGGGTTGGGGCAGAGGGAGAGGGAGAAGCAGACTCCCCACTAGGCAGAGAGCCTGACGTGGGGCTCGATGCCAGGACCCTGGGATCATGACCTGAGCCGAAGGCAGATGCTTAACCGACTGAGCCAATATTATTCAGTCATAAGAAGAATGAAGAGCTGACACACACTAAAAGGTGAACGAACCTTGAAAACATTATGCTAAGTTTAAGAAGCCAGACCAAACGGCCACACAGTGGATGATTCCACCCGTATGATCCAGAATAGGTAGATCTATAGACAAAGTAGATTAGTAGATGGCTAGGGCTGAGGAAATTGGGGAAAAATGAGGAGGATTGCTAATAGGCATAGGATTTTTTGGGGGATGATGAAAACGTACTAAAATTGTGGCGATGGCTGCACAACTCTGTGAATATACTAAACATCATGGACTTGTACATTTTAAATGGGTGAACTGTATAGTATGTGAATTATATCTCAATAAAGCAATTAAAAAAGAATAGGTATCAAATAGAAAAGGCTACCCTTTACCTTTCATGCTGACACACACAATGGCGGACACCGTACATATAATAACTGCTAGGAGAACAAGAAGAACGATCAAGTAACTGCTGAGCAGCGTGCCGCCCGCACAGTCCAGCTTCCCTCTGTGCATGAGGTACAAAGTCAAAATGCCAATCCACCTGCCGAGAGACAGGGAGGGTCAGAAATGCAAACCAAGGAACTACATTATAAAACATTACAGAATGAAATAAAAGGAGTTAATATTAAACAAAAAAGTTTTAGTTAAAAATTTTTAAAAAGCTAACATTTCCCAAAGCAAGGCGAAGTTTGCTTTGGAATATAATTTTCTTCGATAAAAGATCTACTAAAAGAAAACAATAAAAAATCTACTAAGTCAATTACAGAGCATGACCTTTTTTTAAAACATGCGTTTTATCCTTTCTGTGCTTACATGATTGTTCCTAATTCTCTGCCTGCTCTAATATCTAAGAGGCATTTAATGCCATAAGCAGGCAACTATAATGTGGGCTGATGAAAAACAGCAGCCCTACCATGACTCAGAAACATGCAAGTGTAAACCAACAAAGTACCTGCTTGCTAAAATATTAACAAGATAATGTTCACTTCTGGGGATTAACAAGAAATTGACAAACACTTTTTGCCATCTGCTGTGTGTAATGCAAAAACCAGGAGGTGGTAATCAAGTTATGCCAAGATGTTCCACGGTGAACACTGATAAGCTTGAAAGCCCACGTACTGCAGACTTATTTATATATTTTGTAACTCGGTGCAGAACAAGGAAAGACAGCACCAAACACCTCAAAGCAACAGTGACCAGTCACCAGAAGCGTTTCAGCAAAGGGCTGAACATCGCTGGCAAGAACGCTGTTACTAAGGATTCAAGCCCAGGTGTGGAACTGGGACTAGAGAACATTTTATGCTTTTGTCAGTTTTGTGGTATTAGGACTTTGGGTCTGGAAATAATGGGAAATGATATCGGAGAGACCTGGCTCTGAAAACTATGAAACTACTGAGCCGCTTTCAGTATTTCACGTTCTTACATTCCTTTCCCCTCGAGAACGCACTCATTCCCTGCCCAGCCCCTCTGGGAGCAGACGTGAGGCGCCCCACTCCACTGCCCATCGGGTGCACACTTTGTGCCAAGCCTGGCTGCTCGTCGGGGAATGCGGCCACAACCGGCTCCAGAACGACAGGCAGGCTACTCTTTCCCATCCTCTCCTTTGGTTGACACTTGATGCCCTGAATTTCCATGCCGAGCGCCCTAATGATGCAAGTGGCTGTTCCTGGCTTCAGGAAACAGTTCCCGGAGGCCACGGCCCTTGGTCGGCAACCCCGTCCCGGGGGCTCCCGGGGCCAGGCCTCCGGGTCGCACGCGACGGGAGACCCCCTGGGGGACCCCGGGCCCGGCCTCCCCGCTCCGGCCTCAGTGTGCCCTCCGAGAAATGGGGAGAGCGGCTGCACGCCCGTCCTCGGAGGCCTCGCGCGGTGGAGAGGCCCAGACGAGGGAACGTGGGCACCGCGTCCGCGCGCACGAACCCGGCGACACGGCCACTCTTCCCGGGCCGCTTGAACCCGCTCCCTCCGCGCCTCGGCCGCCCGCCCGCACAGCCCGCCGCCCTTACCACACCACTCGCAGGGACAGCTCGAAGAACCCCGGGAAGACCAGGTCGTCGCTGGCGATGGCCCAGCGCCGACCGAAAAGCACCATCCCGGGCATGGCTGAGGCCCCGCTGCCCGGCCTCGCGCCGGCCCGCCGCGCGCCGGTGGCCACTCGGACCCCGTGCCCTCCGGGATCCAACGCCAAACTGACTGCGACTCGGCGCAGGCGCGCGCGAGGGTCGGGCCCGGCGCACGCGCACTGAGCCCCGCGCAGCCGCTGGACCCTCCGCGCCTGCGCCGAGGCGCTGACCCGGAAGGCGCTGGTCGGCTTGTTAGGTGGTTTGCACGTGTGCGAAGTCCGTTCTGATAACATTCCCGTGTTGTAGATAAGGAGTCTTCGGGGCGCGGAGGAATGAGCACCTCCAGAGGTCCACGGGTGTTAATGGCAGATCTGGGACTCCTCCCAGGTCTGTGGGCCTCCAGGCGTGTGACGAAGTTCACCCTCGGTGCTACCCGCGGTCAGGAGTGCCGCGTTAGGACGCCTCTCGAGTTCAGGGTTTGGGGCTGGGGCGTGGGGAAGATCCTGATCCTCAGAGCCTATGGCACTGAGCACTTAGCACCTCCACTCTGCCCCACCCTGGTCCGAGCCCCCTTGAGCCCCCTTCGTCTCGTGCCAGCCCGGGTCTCCCCACTGCGCTCCCTCGTTCTGCCCTTGCCTCCCAGCCCCCGCCCCCCGACAATGCATTTCCCCTGCAGCAGCAGCTGGGGCGACCTTGTTGAACTGTCAGAGCAGGCCCATCCTCCGCTTAGGATCTTGCAAGTCTGCACTTTGTGCATGAGATTGACTCCAACCCCCCGGGAAAGGCTCTTCCCTGGTAGTCACACACCACAAGTCTGTCAATGCGTGTTTCTCTGTCTCCTTGGGTTTGGGTTACCATTCTCTCCATCACCTCACTGCCTGCCGCCTCCCCCCCCCCAAATACATCAAGCTCATTCTCGCCCCAGGACTTTTACATTCTCTGTTTCCTCGGCCAGGGATGCTCCTCCCCAGTTATTTCCATGTCTCTGTCTCAGGTCATTCAGGCCTCAGTTCAAGTGCCCCCGTTTCAAAGAGGCCTTCCCTGGCCACCTTATCTAAACAGCACACCCATCTGTTCCCATTCCCTCACTCTGCTTCGGTTTTCCTCCCTGATACTTAATCACTCCCTGACATTGTACCACGTTTATTACCTTTCTCCTCCCACCTTAGGGTGTAAATTGCATAAGCAATTTACTTCGCCGGTCTTGTTTACTGCTATGCACGTAATGGAGCAAATTACAGGCACTTATTAAATACTTGATGAATAAACAAACTAATTGAATGTCAAGGTTTTCTAAGTCTGAAGTTCCTTCAGGGATCTGCTAAAGGGCAGGATTTCAGAGTTAAAAATAGTATCGAAATTATATTGATGGTTGTGGAAATCATACAGGGAATTGTAGATGGGGAAGTTACAAGGTTTCTATAGAAAAGAGAACGATTCATTATAAAATAAGTATTCATTGGGTACTTGGTGTGGCCAGAAGTGACTTAATCGGAGAGGTCAGAGAAGACTTCCCCAAAGAAGATACTAAAATGAGATCTGGGGGGGTGCCTGGGTGGCTCAGTCGTTAAGCGTCTGCCTTCGGCTCAGGTCATGGTCCCAGGGTCCTGGGATCGAGCCCCGCATCGGGCTGCCTGCTGGGCGGAAAGCCTGCTTCTCCCTCTCCCACTCCCCCTGCTTGTGTTCCTGCTCTCGCTGTGTCTCTCTCTGTCAAAATAAATAAATAAAATCTTTAAAAAAAAAATTAAATAAATAAAATGAGATCTGGAGGAAGAATAGGAAGTCAGTGGAAGAGAGTGATTCAGAAGCTAAAGGGCTGTGCCTATGATCCGAATATTCTCAAATGTAATAGTTCCCTTTTGAAAACAGGATTTGTAAGGCTTAGCAATAAGACAATTCTTCTATATAAGCTTTTGTTAGTAAAGATAAAGAAGATACTGATGACTTAATGTTACAAACAATAACAACCCACAAAACTATGATTTCAAACAGGTAGCATACACATTAAAAATAAAAGAAATGTGTTTTGTATAGTTTATTTTTAGATTTATTTATTTGGGGGGGGTGAAGAGACAGGGGGAGAGTGAGAGAGAATCCAAGCCGACTGCGCTGAGTTCAGAGCCCAACAGGGGGCCACGATCTCAGGAGCCTGAGCTCACGACCTGAGCCAAAACCAAGTCAGATGCTTAACCGACAGAACCGCCCAGGTGCCCCTGTATTTTATGTAATTCTAATCTCTCAGAGTATGTTTTGCCATTTCCTTTTTTTTTTTAAGATTTTATTTATTTATTTGACAGAGAGAGACATAGCGAGAGAGGGAATACAAGCAGGGGGAGTGCGAGAGGGAGAAGCAGGCTTCCCGCGGAGCAGGGAGCCCGACGTGGGGCTTGATCCCAGGACCCTGGGATCATGACCTGAGCCGAAGGCAGACGCTTAACAACTGAGCCACCCAGGCGCCCCTTGCCATTTCCTTGTAACATTATTCCATTTGTTGAATTAGAGCTGTTTTAAAACATTATTCCATCATGTGGGTATCTCATACAAAGCATATTAATTCCCTTATTTTAGACAAGTTTTTCAATTTTCTATTAAAAATAGGTTTTTTTAAAAAAAGATTTTATTTCTTTATTTGAGAGAGTGAGAGAGAGCACAAGCAGGGTGAAGGGCAGACGGAGAAGCAGATTCCTGCATCGGACTCCCTGCTCAGCAGGGGAGTCTGCTTCTCTCTCTCTCTCCCTCTGCCCCTCCCCACCGCTCGTACTCTCTCTCGCTCTTTCCCAAATAAATAAAACCTTTTAAAAAATAAATAGATCTTTTAAAAAGATTTATCTTTAAAAATAAGTACAGTTGATTCTTGAACATTGTGGGGGTTAGGGGTGCCGACCCCACACAACTGAAAATCTGAGTACAACTTTTGACTTCCCCCAAATTTAACCAATACCTTACTGTTGACTGGAAGCCTTACCAGTAACAGTTGATTAATACATATTTTGAATGTCATATGTATTATATACTGTATTCTTTTTTTTTTAAAGATTTTATGTATTTATTTGAGAGAGAGAGAATGAGAGAGAGCACATGAGAGGGGGGAGGGTCAGAGGGAGAAGCAGACTCCCTGCCGAGCAGGGAGCCCGATGCGGGACTCGATCCAGGGACTCCAGGATCATGACCTGAGCCGAAGCCAGTCGCTTAAGAAACTGAGCCACCCAGGCGCCCTACTGTATTCTTTTTAAAAAATATTTATTTACTTGAGAGACAGCAAGCACAAGGAGCGGGGAGGGGCAGAGTGTGAGGGAGAAGCAGGCTCCCCGCTAAGCAGGGAGCCCCACAGGGGGCTCAATCCCAGGACCCTGAGTTGGACCTTAACCAACTGAGCCAACCAGGTGCCCTTATATACGGTATTCTTATAATAAACTGGAGAAAAGAAAATATTAAGAAAGTCATAAGGAAGAGAAAATACATGAACAGTTCTGTATTGTATTTATTGAACACAATATCAAACCCATGTTGTTCAGGATCAACTGTATTTCCTACTTCCAAAATATCCAAGTCAAAGTACAGCTCTTGAAAAGGTAAATGGGCCATCATGACTTTTAAATGATGAAAATTTTCAAATACAGAGAAGATGCCAGACACCTAAGGATCTACCATCCAGATGTAACAAGGGATAACATCCTGCCATAGATGCTCTATCTTGAATTTTGGGGAAAAAAAAATCTTTGGTATCCTTCTCTGCTTGTTCTTTCAGGTTAATTTCACTATGTATTTGCAAAGTACAGTAAGTATTCTTCAGAGACTTTCTTGGCTTTTCATTTTACCTTCATATTAACTTGGGAGAAACTGTGATCTTTACTCTTTCGTTTTTCCAAATCAGTTGGTTCATCTCCTCCCCTATTTCTCCCTTTGGGACTTAATTTTCTTTGATCTGAGAAAATGCCTGTGTCCTGAGTAAAGTTAATATCCTTGCATTTAGTCTTTGTCAGGTGGGGGTGGGGCAGTGTTAGCCAGGTGATCTTTCAGGAAATTGGAGAGTTGTTTCTCTAAGCCCTTCTTTACAGCCCTGGGATCTTCAATTCTCAGAATTCGAAGTAAACAAGTGACTTTTTTCGTTTCAGGGCACACCAGTTTCCCTGTTACCCAATCAGTTATTGTGTTAGATCCCTTATTAGAGGAATAAATACATTCCATATTTCCATTCTGTTAGAACAGAGTCAAGTGTAGCGTAGTACCTGCCTAGAGACTCTCACCTTTTCAGTGCCCAAGGGGAAACTAGAGGTAGAGACCTGGCGCATCCTAGTATTATACAAAAGTATCCCCGTCATTGTTTTAAGACATTAGTGCTGCATTATGCTGCAACTTGCTTTTGAATTGCAGGGATAAGAGGGAATGGTTTCAGAACCCGAGGAGAAACGCCCAGAGCACCCACACAAGACTCCATACAACAAAGGCTAGCTCAGAGGGGTGAAGAGTGCGGCGGGTACTGAGCACAGTGTGGGTTCCTTGCTATTTCCATATTCAATCACTAGAGGGCGAAGCACACAGGAAAACCCCACCTGGAGCCCCAGTCCAATCAGCCCTCAGCAGACGTCCCTCAGGTGGTTTGGGGTAGGTACTTAGCCGTCAATGTCTACAGATGCATTGCTCTCCCAACAAGGGCAAAATTCACAAATATCATCAAGTAGGTCACAGGGTCTCCCGCCAGAAGTGGTTTCCAGCCAGCTTCTGAGGCAACTGTCCCAAACTAAGCACAAAGGGAGGGGAAAAGGGGTCACGCCGGTGCTGAGCACTTAATGTGTGTGCATCAGGCTCTACTTTGAGCTTCACTAACATGGGCTCATTCACACCTCACAAAACTCCTGTGGCAGGAGTCTCTGCAGGAAACTGAGATGGAGACTCATGTTAAACCAGGGTCACGGAGCTAGAGTGTGAGGAGTGACCCCAAAGCTTGTGCTTTCCTTACTCAGGGTTCCCACCAACCACTCATGATTTCTATTGAAACGAAATCTTTGACCTTTCCACGAAGTCGTCCAACCTAGCGATGTCTTTGGAAAGGCTGGGCTGGATCTTCTCCCTTCCACCTGCAACCTTTTCGTCCCCCCTCGCCTATTTCTCTACCTACTCCTCTCTCAATCAGCTTGTAAGGAAGCAGGAAACGTTATTCTGACACTGTGATTGAACTGGATGGGGAATGGATTGGTGTCTGTAAGCAGCCAACTTAGCCCACTTAGTAGAACTTTATTTCTCCTCATGCTTTCATTAAAAAAAATTCACACGAATAAAACAGCTGGATAAAAAAGTATTAATTACCTGATAACCTTTATTGGAGAAGTGAAAGGAACTTTGAAACAGTGCATCATACAAGGCCTTTGTTTCCTATGTGTGTGAGGACGCTGCCCCAGTCCCGCACTCCCACTCAGCCACCCTATTTATTAAGATGTCATCCTAGTTGGGCGCAAAATGGTGGTAACATCTTAGCCAGTTTCACTTTTACATGGGCAGAATGACTAGGGAAGACACTGATACTTCCGAAGTCAGGCAGCCTGCTGAGGTCCCAGATCCTTGTCTGCATTGTGCTCTCCCACAGTGATCCCAGCTTGTGTTTAATTTACATGCACAGAAACAGTGTGAGCCCCCCACCCCGCCCCCAGTGTGGGCAGCAGTCTGCTCCACTATACCGAGATTTCCCACCCTTCCTCCACGCTCTCAGAATCTTCCAAGGAGGATGAAAACAGAAACTAAACCAAGACTAGAACGCTGGGAAGATACAGATACACAAAAGGACAACCATGAGGCAGGGCGGTGGCGGGGTTGGGGGGGCAACGGGACGGGGCGCAACAAAAAGATCAAGACAAGAGGTTCAACTATGCAGTCACACTGCCAATTTAGAAAGATGTTAAGAGACACACTAGATAAAAATAAAACCCATCTAGCTCCCTTCTTCCACAAGATATTTTAATGCAGCAAGCAAAAATACTACATCCTTCTTGTAGTAAGCACTGTTAGTATTCAACACTTTAACATTTATGGTGCATCACGTAAAAACAAAGTCATATGCTTTTGCACAAATCAAAAAAATGTAGCAAATCAATAAAATGGCAAAATCAGGAGGAAAAATTCCAATTTTCCCTCAAAATACAGAAAGTTTTAGATTAATTTGTGGACAATAAATGCTTGCGGCCCTATATGGAGCTTTTATTGCCAATTGAAAAATGAAAAAATCATCCTGACATAGGATGTTCCAAAAGCCTAATTCACAAAAAAAGGACAATTTATTCTACATTTAATAAAATGTTTATTTAGGATGGTAACACAAGATAAATCATGCAAGAGCTCAGTAAAAACAAAACAAAAACCAAAAAAAAAAAAAAAAAAAAAAATCAAAGAGTGTAAGGAATGGCAATTGGTGCTGCCAATTAAGAAAAAAACTGTAAATCATTTTACTACCCGAAAGTGATATGAAAAACCATTTGAATCTGAGCACGGACATGGTTGTAGTAAGCTTTTGGAACTGTAAATTAAAGTGATAGGTGACTAACTTGTATTCCATTCCTCAGAGGAGCATAGTCCTAGATCCAACATAATCATTAAATGTCCCTCACATCCCACATTTAGATGGCAAGCAGCCCAGAGCCCCTGCCCACTGAGTTCTCTGACACCCTTGGGACAGTCTCAAACTCACTCTTCTTAGCGGGAGAGGGGGGCAGGCACCTTTGGTGACTCTTGAACGAGACTCCATCTATATTCAGAACCCCAAAATTTTGGTAATGAAAACCATAAGCTTGTGAGTCATCCTTACCAGCTTTACATGTAGTGTTGTGATGCCCAAGGAAGGATTTCCACATTAGGTGGGAAGAGATTTGAACAAAGATAGATCAAATTGAACATAGTGTCTCAGATTTCAAACAAATAGAACTCATCTTTTGGCAAAAAATAAATATAGTGGAATGCAAGTTTGATAGATGGAAGAATATACAATCTACCAACTGTCAAGGAGTACAATTTCACTGCAGACACCAAGAATCAACAGTTTCAAAGAATTAAAAAAAAAAAAAAGTTTGCACTTATTCCTCACAAAATCTTCACTTTTGGAACTACCCCAATTGAAGCTACACACTGAATTTATTAATACAGCATTAAGTTTCTTTGTGTAAAAAAATCTTTGTACATAGTAATAAAAAAAGATAAGGCAAGATGCATTAAACAGAAACCTTCTGGTTCTTTTCCTCTGGGTTCTTACAGAGCCACTGATGACTATCTGCAACAAAAGAGTTAAGTTTCTGATTTTCCGCATCACGCATCTTGTGCCTTTGCTGTGGTAAGAATTCTGTCCGAGCACCCTGAAGGACAGAGGCTGGGGATGGTCTTTGGCACTTACGCTGGCAGACTGAGCTTCTTTCCCTTGAGTACTAGAATTTTAGGAGAGGAAGAGAAAACAAAAGGTTACTGGTATTGACAAGCTTATCGTTTCTTTCTTCCTGTTCCTAGAGGTCTGTCACACTTAAGACAGCACAGAATAAGGTACAAGGAAACAAGCCTTTGGCATCACGAGTCATTGGATTTTGGTGTCAATAAATAAACCCCCTGAACTATGAGTATGTCACACACACACATATTTGAATTTTCTTCATGTTCCTTGATGTCACAGCAACTGAATTTAAGAAATACAAATTCGATTGAAATTGTCACTAAATTCACAACAGCATTTTCTTCTCATTACTTTCTCCCCTAATCAACATATAGTAAAATATAACTGTTATTATGTACAGAGGTCTATGAAATTTTGGACGTTAAAAAAGAGAAGATACATATGCCCCTGTAGCCAGCAATTCCACCATTAGGCATTATAATGTATAGCAAGGGTTCTTGGCCTGTCTATGGTTGGGTTTCAGGGGCTCCTGAATCCCCTAAAACTATATGCATACATTTGTGTGCACATGCATTAATATGCTTTTTTTTTTTGAACAAGGACCACAGTTTTCATCAGATTTTTGTGACGTTCACATGTCCTATACTCACATAAATGTGAAAATATACATATACAAGGATACTGATTTAAGCAGTTTTTGTTTTTGTTTTTGTTTTTTGAGAGAGAGAGAGTATGTGCGAGCTGCGGGGTGGGGGCAGAGGGAATCTTAAGCAGGCTCCATGCTCAGTGTGGAGCCCGACGCGGGGCTCAATCTTATGACCCTGAGATCATGACCTGAGCCGAAATCAAGAGCTGGACGCTTAACCGACTGAGCCACCCAGACACCCCATGCACTGGATTTTAATAGCAGCAAATCAGTAACAGCCTGAACACCCATGAACAGGGGGCTGAGTAAGTAAATTATGGTAATACACATAATGAAACATTCTCTGTCTACTGAAAACTATGGAGATTTCTATCTCCTGACTTGAAAAAATGTGAGGAGGGGGAACAGATTATATATAGAACAGCATGTATAGCTTAACTCGTGTATCTGTGCATATGCATAGACATATCTGGAATTACACTTATCGAAACATTAACTATGATCATCTCTGAGTGGTAGGGTTTCAGGTGATTGTTTTCAGAATTATAAAAGCTGATTAAATTTCTTACATTAAAAACATGTTATTATAGAAAAACAATAAAGCCACAGAAAAGAAAAAGGCTGAAAACCCTGACCCAGATTTTTGACAGTCATTAAAATGTTTTTCTGAAACCAGTTGTGCTTGATGAGCTAGTGCCAGATTAAGAGCAGGGAGCTCCTAAAAACACACAGGGAGGGAGCTCCTAAAAACACACAGCTGTAGGAACAAAGCAGGAGGAAGGCAGCCCATGGTACCTTTTGTAATGTACAGGTAGAAGAAGTCACAGTAGAGAATAGTCTGGACAACGCCGGCCACCACAGCAATGAGGTCAAAGAAGCCCTCGAAGTAGAAGCGCCAGATCCAGTTGACAAGATAGAGAGCGCGGTAGAGGCCCAAGAAGAACAGGTAGTGGGTGGTGATGGTCTCCGCCTCCCCTGTCTTGCTGATCATGAAGAGCTGAGGAAGGATAGCCACTGATTCCAGGTAGATGGAGAAGGTCCACAAAATCTGTAAGAGAAACCACAGGCTTCAGTCAGCACCCAGTACCCACCGTGAGTTCACAGGAAATACTCCCGCTTTACTGTGGAGCAGCACAAAGAGTGAGGAGTCTAGGCATCGGAGGACAAACCAGAGCAGCTCGGCAATGGAATAAATCTCAGAAACTTGAGCTACATTGAAGAGGCACGACATTCCCAATGACAAGCTGGGTAACCCACACACCTCTGCCTCTGTGAATTTTCATTACCCATCTCTCCAGCACCTCCTTCCTGGTACAATTTTCTGTGAATCTACATATGTGTTTCTCCCAGGTAAGCTTGTCCCGCTCCGAATCTAGGGCGCTCTCCGCCACGGTGCATGAGGCCGACAGCCAGGGCCTTCTACTCTCCCACTGCTGCTTTTCCTTACCAGCTGGTCTCCTTCACAGACTATCTCAGTATTTTCACCATGTTTCTTACTCTTTGGACTTTCTTGGTGTGGTTAAATCAAAGGGGTAAGTAACGAGAATTGCAATTACGTAAACACTCTGCCCAACTTGATTCACGTGGACGACAGAAGGCCTTGCAGGTAGCCCTGGGAGTGTTCTGAATCCACAAGCAGCGGCTTCCCCAGGACGTTAAGGGAAGGGCGAGGCAGGGCTCTGTGGAGTGCAGGGCACTATGCAAACCACTTTTCCTCAACACACCCAGCGTAGCAACACTGCTTAGGGGATTTGCACACAGTATCAAAGTGCAACACCCTTACGTGAAGAACCGTGTTCTTCAAGCACTTGGACGGGCAAGGCACTGTCTTTGCTACCACAGAAGCCTGGTTTATTCTCTAGAGAAGAATCCGGCAAATACCTGGGGGTTTAATTCCTGTCTGTGATTTATTTAAACCAAATAGTGTATGCTGCACCAGAAGCTTGCCAAATCAAACAAACAAGCCAGAACCACCCACATTATCTGCAAACATGTCTGTTTCCCTAAATAACCTCTTAACTAACCTCCAGAGGAGAGAAATCATGATTGACTAGAAAGGAGAGGCCTCCCACAGGGACCACCAGAAACTCCACTCGGAAGGTATCGTGATTTCCGTCGTAGGTCGCCTTAAATTTCATGTAGATCAAGTACACCGTGGCATAGGAACAGGCAATGTAGATGAGCTAAGGACAGAAGAAAAGCACAGGTCATCCATACTTTACAATGGCTCCAACTCCCTTGGCTTTCTACATCATCCATATGCTCACAAAAGCAAGATTTTTTTCCTTAGCTTCTTTATTTTGAAATTTAAATACAATAAAAGTTAACTTCTGGGGGGTATATAGATCTACTAGTCATATAACCACCACCACAATCAAGACACAGGATAGTCCTATCATGTAACCCCCCCCAAAAACCTCCTTCATGCTGCCCTTTGTAGTCAAGCCCTTCCCCCAGGCCCAAAGTCTGGCGATAACTGATCTCTTCTTCTTCCTTTTTTTTTTTTTTTTTTTTTTGATAACTGATGTATTCTTGGTCCCTGCAGTTTTTGCCTTTTCCAGAATACCAAATAAATGGAATCATATAGTATGTCCCCCAAGACTGGCTTCTTTTAAGTACCATAATGCGTTCTCGATCCAACCATGTTGCTGTGTGTATTAACAACTGGTTCCTTTTTACTGCCGAGGAGCAGTTCACTGTCTGGGTGCAGCACAGTTGTTCATCCACATACTACCTTCAGGACAGGTGGGCTGTTGCCAGCTTGGAGGACAATAGATAAAGCTACTATGAACATTTATATACAGGCATTTGTATGAGCCTAACTTTTCATTTCTCTTGGGTCAATACCTGGGAATGGGATTGCTGGATCATATGTTAAAAGTGTACCTTTAACTTTATAAGAAACTGCCAAAGAATGCATTTTTTAAAATTAACATATAATGTATTATTTGTTTCAGGGGTACAGGTCTGTGATTCATCAGTCTTACACAATTCACAGTGCTCAGCATAGCACATACCCTCCCCAGTGTCCATCCCCCAGCCACCCCATCCCTCCCAACCCCCTCCAAAGAATGTATTTGTAATCTCACTTTAAACCATTAGTTAGCAGCCTAGGGGCGCAGTTCCACCCCAGTGCACCTCCCTCCAGCATGAGGCTATTTCTTAGCTAGTGCCTTTCTTTTCTTTCTTTCTTTCTTTTTTAAGACGTATTTACTCATTTGAGAGAGACAGTGAGAGAGAGAGAAAGAGTGAGGGGACGGGCAGAAGGAGAGAATCTCAAGCAGACTCCCCATCAAGCGGGGAGCTCAATCCCATGACCCATGAGATTATGACCTGAGCTGACACCAAGACTTGGAGGCTGAACTGACTGAGCCCCACCCAGGCACCCCTAGCTAGTGCTTTTCTAAAGAGAAGATACAATGTAGCCCACATTTAACTTTATGATCATTTTTACTTACATTGTGTTACTTTAACACAGAACATTCAGATCACTTCTATGAAATTCTGTCTGGTAGCATACCAAAAGCAAAACCAAAAGGAAGGGATAACTTGTCAAAGCCTACAAGGGAGCTCACATAGCAGTACAGCTGTTCAAAGGCTTACAGTCGAGTTACGTTCTTTCACATTCAAAAGGTCAAACACCATATAGTCATGTAACCCAAAGGAAAAGTCTGTTATTCTGAAATTATAGCAATTTTCAAAATGCAGAATTTTAGGCCCAAGAACCAAAGGGGAGGTTTAGCCTCTGAATGGAAACAAGTGGGATATCAGTTGGGATACCCAGTACTACTCCTCAGGAAAACCACCTTATGAAACTTACAGGAAAACATCTAGGCTTATTAGGAAAATGAGAGCACTCCTCAAGTCCTCAATATGCTTAAAAACAGAACAAAGACACTAGACTATCCCTGGCACCTCATCATGAAGTTATATTTGCAAATAAACAGTTGACAAGGTCTTAAAATTGTTGGTCATAACCATAAACCAAACTACCAAAAAAAAAAAAAAATCAAGATTAGTATCTTATATTGTTAGAGTTCTCTCCACATACAAATATATGTATACATGTATATGAATAAGATAACATATAAATCTACATGTAACAACAAAACACATACATTTATACACAGAGTCTCCTCCAGCAGAACATCTGGCCAAGGCATGTGGTAGCTGGGAGGGTCCCTCCCCAGCACCCGGAACATGGCCAGCCAAGATTCTGTCCCTAAAGGCTTAGGCAGCCACGGAGGTAAGCAGCTGCTTTTCTCCCCTCGCCTGTGCCTGGCATTTAAAGTCAAAGCAATGAGCACATAAAACTTGGCTCTCACTCCTCTGATGTTCAGGACATGCTTGGGAACTAGAACCAAGCAAGGATCTTCTGAAAGCCAAGGATCCTGAGGGGATTCTTGCTCACACGCTTGTAATAACCTGCAGTTTTAACTTGCCTGGACAACAAGCAGGGACCTACCCTTTTTTATTTTTTAAAAAAGATTTTATTTATTTGAGAGAGAGAGACACAGCGAGAGAGGGAACACAAGCCGGGGGAGTGCGAGAGGGAGAAGCAGGCTTCCCGCTAAGCAGAGAGCCCGATGTGGGGCTCGATCCCAGGACCCTGGGATCATGACCTGAGCCAAAGGCAGACGCTTAACGACTGAGCCACCCAGGCGCCCCGGGACCTACCCATTTTAAGTAAGCTAATTATTTCCTGAATACGAGGCTCCGGTCACTTAGCGATGAAGAATGAAATGATTATAGGTAACTCAAATTTGTTTCTTAGTAAAGACTACAGGCCCAAATATGGCTTTGTCTACTCTGACCTGTGCTTATAAAAATTGCTTTTTAAGCACCACACCAACAGGCTTCAGGTTAAACATGACTTCCTCAGCTGTGCCCACAACACTGGCCCGCGTGCAGGTGCTCAGTAAGCTATGTAGAACGAATGGATGAAAGAAACGAGACTCCCACTGCACACCGAGAGCCCCATACTCCTTCCCAGCACCCAGCACAAACCGCCGTCATTCACGGAGTACTGGGATGATCCGTCTACTCTCCCCAACCAGACACTAAGCCTTCTGCTCGTTTTCGGCCCTGTCCTCAGAGCTAGGGGAGTGCCCGGCACCGTGGGTGCTCAGTAAGTCTAAGTTCAATGACGGTGCGAAACCGAGGCCTTGGCGAGCAGGGAGCGTGCGCCCCCAGTGGCCCACAAGACGTGAGGTGGTACACAGACATCCTGCATTTTAATAATTACACATTTGTTTCCATGTGGATTCAGAAAAAATAGGACACCAAAGCCAGGGATACTAATGCTTAGCACAAGTTAAAAGGTTTTAGAAACACATTAAACGAATTATGGTACAGATGTTATTTAGGCATGGAAAGAGTAATAAAGAGGGCACACAAAGAAGTTTATGGAACATGGATTTAGCAGGAAAAGAAAGAAAAGAAGTAGAAGCCTACACATAATCCCTCCCACAACAGCAAAACGAGGTACTGCAGCGAGGAGTCCTGGCTTTCATTCCTCCTTCTGAACCAACCTGCTGGGTTTCCCAGGGAGTCTGTAATTTCGCACTGCTTGAAAACATAATGGTTATCCCTCTTTCTTACAGGGTTATCAAGAGCTTTAGAAGTTTATCATACTCAAGGAATTTAAGATTAAAAAATCTCTAACTGCACAGCACTTTAATTAAACAGATACTCCTCTGAAACAGAAAATGTGCTTAATGATAATGCTATTCCCACTTCTATGTACAAGGTGGTCTAAAAGTGCTTAGGCCGAGAACAGCATGTTTAGACATTATTCTAGAAGATGTCTAAGTACACAACTGACACAAACTTAATAGTTTCCATAGGCCTGTGAATTATGGATAAAATGCATTCCATTGGATGCCATACCATACCTTCATAGATGTATTATATAGTGAAATAAATGAAGTAAAAAGATCCAGGTAACGAGTTGTGAAGACCAGTGCAAAGAGAAGCTGGCTTTTTCCAGAAATACCTGAAGAAACAAAAGGAACATATTAGAAAAGCCTGTCTTAGAGAAGCTGAACGCTTCCCGCAGAGAATACCGCGGCAAGTGCAGATACAGGAAGTGGGCCCCAGGGTCAAAGGCTGATGTCTGCGATGACTCCCTAAACGCGAGCGGCCGTAGTTTTCCTTTCACTTAACACTCCTGAACATGCTCCTTCAGGGAGGCTCTACCTCTGCGGTCTTACCCTGCTGGCTGACTATGGGAAAGTGCCTTAATCATGCCAGCGCCACTGTACCAGGATGTTCTGTTCAAATGAGTATTTTTCTTTTTTTTGAAAAGATTTTATTTATTTATTTGAGAGAAAGAGAGAGTGCAGGTCGGGGAGGAGCAGAGGGAGAAGGACCAAGCCGACTCCGCCCTGACACAGGGCTCAATCTCACCACACCATCCTGACCTGAACCGAATCGGGACGCTTCACCGACTGAGCCACCCAAGTGCCCCTGAACACTGTATTTTTCAAATATATGCTTCAGGCAAGAATAATTTCACTAGTTCTGCTGGTATCTATTGTTATAACTTGTCTGCTACCTTTAGCATCTTTCTTTCTACTTTAAAACAGTGTATCTCATGGTGACAAATCCTTCATGGCCTTGGGATCTAATCTGATTAAGGAGATGAGGAACCCAGAGAGGAACACTGCTACAGGGAAGAGTCTGAGCGTACCACCCTGGAACAGTGGTATGGCCTCCCAAGGCAACTTATTTTGTGAGGGCAGCATTTCTTGGACATGTTAAGGTTTTTAAAAATTCCATGTCTTAGATTCATCACACAGCCATAAAAATGTTGCTCTGGATGCCATGGCAACAAGAGGGTGGGAACCTACTACTATAGTCAGTCCTCAAAAGCAGCAGTCTTTAAAAAAAAAAACAAAAACAACAACAAAAAAAAAACACCTTAAATCTGCTCCCACCTCCAACCACCAGTCCACCTCCAGAGCACTGTTGCGGCATGTGGAGATCAGCCGCGAAGTGTCAATGGTCACGTAGCATGTGCACTCAGCTTTTCTGACATCTAAATTTGGCCAAATATTTATGTGACAAAGGATGTGAACTATGGGTTTCAGATGAAGATTGAGCAAATTCATGAAGGAAACTGAATCCTCCTACACATCAGAACCCACCCACCTTCCTCTACGTTGCAAACTTCACACCATTAAACATTTCAGTAAGCATGCATTTTAAAGAAATGTTGCTGCACCAAATTACTGGCCATGCTCCTATGGAATGTGAAAATTACATTGTTTTTAAATGATATTTTATAACACAATTCTGCAGGCTGTTGAAACTGAAAAAAAGCCTGGATACAAGAATGTTACTTTCTACATATGAATAATTGCAGTTCTAGTCTATTCACAAAAATACCTAAACAGAACCTGAAGAAAAAGTTGACTCTCTCCTTCTGGATACATCAGTAGTAACCAATTTCAAGGGTCAAAGGTGGAGATACAGACAGTCTGCTCCTTTCAGTTTTCCCCAGATATGGGGAACTTATTTTCTTATCAGAGATCAATGTTCCAAAGGAGAACAATGAGGTTGCCATTCACATAGAGACATGGGAGAGAGAGAAGACACAATGAAGGGGAAAAGGATAAGGAGCATGCAACTCACATTTGATATTGGTTGAAGCTTTGAGAGAGAAATTCCCAGTTCCTTTCCCATCTGGTTCTTTCCAATATTTTAAATAAAAAAATTATAGGGTACATACAGGCAAATTTGTTATAAAGGGTTTATTCTAATGGAACTTTGGAAGCCAGACAGATTTGCGATTTTTCCTCATTTTCGGCATCCCTATATTAAAAATCCAGGACTATCATATCAATTTTACCACTCCCTTTGAGACCCAACTCACATACCACTTCCTCTGGTAAGTCGTCTTTGAAGACACCCTCCCTTGGTACTGTTTATCATTCAGCAAATACATATTGGAAACTACTTCCCACCAGCTGCTGCCCCAGCTCCTGTTATGATCTTACAACATACACTGCAATTATCCGGTTGCCTGTCTTCCCTCTTCCCCAACAGACACTGAGATCTCCAAAGGTTGGGGTCATGTCTTATCCATTTTGTATTCTCTGTGCTCAGCACTGGGCCTGACATGCAGCAGGGCTAAGAAAATATCTGCCGAGGGGCGCCTGGGTGGCTCAGTTGGTTGGGCGACTGCCTTCGGCTCAGGTCATGATCCTGGAGTCCCGGGATCGAGTCCCACATCAGGCTCCCTGCTCAGCAGGGAGTCTGCTTCTCCCTCTGACCCTCCTCCCTCTCATGCTGTCTGTCTCTCATTGTCTCTCTCGCAAATAGATAAAATCTTAAAAAAAAAAAAAAAAAAAAGAAAATATCTGCCGAATGAATGAACAAATGGTCAAAAAAAAAAAGAGACAGAATTCATTTTATTTTCATGTCATGGCGTAAATTCTCATTTTGTGGTATTTTGGGATAACATTTCCAAGAAGTTTCTAAGTCATACTGTGTCTCTGTAACTGTCAATAGGCGATGCTCTGTGGGCTCTGTCCTAATTTACTGCCGACCAGAGGGTGGGAGAGCCCCTGAGCAGGAGAAGAGCGAGAGCCAGGCAGTGTGTGGCCTGCAGCTTGTCTCATGTGCAGAATCCATGTAGGAACTGCCATGCTGGAAATCTAAGTGTGCTCATACAGTTCTACCCTATTCTTCCTGGACTGGGATCCTGATTAGGAAGTAGCAGCTTCTTCCTTTAAGACAGAGAAATTTTCCAGTCTTCACAAGATGGCAGAGATCCCAGCTGAAGACAGAGAGGGCAGGGGCAGGAATCTCCTTCCAGGGAGAGAACCTCCTGAAAGCCTGAGGGGCTCCCACAGTCACTTTCTCCCTGTTTGGGACCAAAGCATGTGAAGGCTGGCAGGTAACAAGCTCTCAAGAATACTCATTCTAAATGTTTCTGAAATGGCCATCCCAATACCAAATGCACCAAATATCCATATTAAGGAGTATGGCACATTAAATGGAAATCAGTCATTAAACCTAACACCATTCCTATCTTTTACATTGGCCCAAGTTAGGTTTAATAAAACCCTACAACTATACACTACAGTGTATATTACTCTAAATTATGCTGCAGGTTAAAAGTTGCATTTCTTATATTCCCAGTGGTTTACAGACCAGAACCCTTGACCAAACAGAAAAGCTTTCCCTGAATTATTTTTGTTCTGGTAACAGCGGAGCTGCAACCAAGTCCCGTAGGTTAGACCACCAGGACAGTCTGCACTGTCAGCAAGGGCCCCAGGCACCATGCTCCAGCCCATGGTCTCTAAGGATGTGGACACTCTCCTAAAGGCCATTAACTTTCCCTGGAACCAGCAGCCTAATAGTCAGGAACTGACTCGTAACACAACTCTTGGGACCTAGGGAAAAAGAGCCTCTGAAGCCAGACAGACTGGGTTTAAGCTCAGCCCCTGAACACCCAGGGTAAGCCTGGGCCCATGACATACATTGCGCCCCACCTCCAACCTCACTTTCTGCATCTCTCAAATGGGGACAAATTATGACAACTTTGTGGGACTGCTAAAGAAAAAGTGCTTTATATTATACCTGTCACATTGCAAATGCTTGATAAATGACAGCTCTCACTATGTACTGTTCTGTTGTTTTTTCTTGTTTTCAAAGAAATCAATGCTATTTAATTAAAAATTCCAACTGGGCTAAAATATAAGGAATAAAAACAAAAGGACCTTTTAACATCCTTCCCACCTCCATTTTAAATGCAACTTTCCAGGCTTTTTAAAAGCTCCTTTATGGGGCGCCTGGGTGGCTCAGATGGTTAAACATCTGCCTTCGGCTCAGGTCATGATTCCAGGGTCCTGGGATCGAGCCCCACATCGGGCTCCTGGCTCAGCAGGGAGCCTGCTTCTCCTTCTCCCTCTGCCTCTCTCCCTGCTCATGCTCTCTCTCTGTATCTCTGTGTCTCAAATGAATAAATAAAATCTTTAAAAAATAAAAATAAAAGCTCCTTTCTATATATGTGTTTGTATATGTACCTGCATATATGTTTGCCCCTTAGAGTGGGGCCACAGAATCTTCTGCTTTACAATTTGCTTTTTTTTTTTTAAGATCTTATTTATTTGAGAGAGAGAGAGCACGAGCAGGGGGAGCAGCAGAGGGAGAGGGAGAAGCAAGCCTCTTGCTGAGCAGAGAGCCTGTTGTAGGGCTCGATCTCAGGACTCTGGGATCATGTTCTGAGCCGAAGGCAGATGCTTAACCAGCTGAGCCACCCAGGTGCCCCTACAATTTGTTTTTTTATCTTAACCTCTCAGATTTATCTTCCCCTGTTAATACTTCTAGCTCCTTCTTGTTAATGGCTGCATAGTGTTCCATAGTGTAACCATACCACATTTGCACAACCACTCCATTAACGGACATTTGGGTTGTTTACAACTTTTTTATGAATACTACATGAACATCTTTTTATCTATAAACAGTGTTTTATAGTTATTTAGGTACAAGGAACATCTTTATACCTATAGTTTATTTACACATATGGCAATTTTTGTAGTTCAGATTCCTTACAATCGCTGGTATAAATATATGAACATCAACTTTAAGTTTTGATAAGCAGTCAGATTTCCCCTAGAAAGGCTGTGCCAATTTTCATATTCACTAACACCAAATGAGAATGGCCTTTCACACCCTTGCCTATGTTACATGTTATAAACCCCTTACTTTTCTCACCCAGTGAGGAAATGATGGTATGCATTGCTGTTTTACTGTCCAAGTTCCTAACTATTAATGCGGCTGGGCATTCTTTCACGCTTAATGGGCCTTCTGTTATTCTTCTGTGAACTGCCAACTTTGCCCATTTTTCTATCCTTTTTATTTATAGGATTATTTTATTATGTATGTTAGCTTTTTGTCACTTAAGATATATTGCAGATTATTTCTCTCAGCTTATTGGCTTTTAACTTTGATGATATTCTGAATCGGTAAGTTAATTTGGGGAGATGAATCATCTTGCCTCCTTACCAGCCTATCTGGTCCTATTCAGAACCACGGTTACGAAGATACATTCAGGTCATCTTCTATGTCCATTAACAAAGTTTCAGACTTTTCTTCACAGAGGTCTTACCTACACCTTGCTGGGAAGTCATGGGAGCCTTCCCTGGGATCCTTCTAGCCACTTCACATCCACAGGATTTACTGCCTGCATTTAATACCCTTTATTTTTAATACCCTTTATTTTTATCTTTTTATATATGTCTTATTATTTCAAGTAAATTGCAACTTTCTTGAAAGCAGAGACTTTGATAGCTATAAGCTGCTGTTCTAAATTGTGTCCCCAGTACCTTGCACTCAATGGGTGGTCAATAGATTCTTTTTTTTTTTTTAAGATTTTATTTATTTATTTGACAGAGAGAGACACAGCAAGAGAGGGAACACAAGCAGCGGGAGTGGGAGAGGGAGAGGCGGGCTTCCCCCCGAGCAGGGAGCCCGATGCGGGCTCGATCCCAGGACCCTGGGACCATGACCTGAGCCGAAGGCAGAAGCTTAATGACTGAGCCACCCAGGCGCCCTGGTCAATAGATGTTTGAGAGCAATGATTAGTCAACAGACTGGCACTCAAAAGAACAGAGGGGACAGCTGCTACAAAGAGGGAGCTGGGAATGTGATACAATAGCTTCCTGAAGTACTCAATGACCACAATAAAAGAGGAGATTTTGTATTCAAAATTATAAGCTGTCCAATTATGAGAAAAGCAGGGGACACTGGATGTTCCTATCATGTATGGAAAGATAAAAAGTCTACAATAAAACCAACATAACAGCTAACAACAATCAAAGCAATAGATGGGGGAGGAGGGGAGAGACTAGGAGAGGGCGGCTGGGAGTCATGGATCTCAAAAGGACTCCACTAGTAATGTAAGCACAATAGATAACAGCACTATTAATAACTATCAGCCAGCCTACAGAAAAATGTTGATAAGAAGTTCTTCATCTACAAACCAAGGCTTGTTCTCCCAAGGCTACCCAGGCCAGTGTAGAGGACAAGGATAAAGTGATAACCTGAGTGTACTGTGGGTCCAGCTGCAACGATAGTTCAGGGATATGAGAAAGTCATACTTCATCTGGGCACCCCTTTGTAATGACAACAGCAGACAAAGACAGAGCTAAACCAAGATCAGCTCTCCTGCCCTCACTTTAAAACAGGCCCTTTAAGGTGGTCATTCTCAAATTAGATGGTCAGGAAAACAGAATCTCCAGCTTCCTCACTAACCTGTCTCATCCCTTACCCTAAGGGAAAAAAGCCCCATGGTTCTGGCTGCAGGCATGTTCAAAACAGGTGCCCAAATCCTAAAATGAACCCCAATACCAGTATTGTCAAAGTGAGAAACACAACCTGAACGTACAAGTCTCTTATTCCAGTTATTTGAGAAACTCATATCAAATTCTCTTTCAAAAGCCTCTAAACAACTTTCATAATTTAGAATGGAAAAACAAAGCAGCCAATCAAATTTAGCATTTAATTCTGAATAAATGATCTCGGTGATTTTGATTTTTAAAAGGCCAGGAAATCTCATGTATAAGAACTAAAATGATCTTCAGTCTGACAAAGAGAATAGTTTAATAATGCCCTATAACTTCAGGTTAACTGTAGGAATACTTGACAAATACACAAGAACTTAACTACTTATCTTCCTTATTATCTTGGCTGAAGTATTTTCTATTTTCCTAAATGCTCCTAAATCTCCCAAATGAAGATAGTGAATATTAAAAAACAAACAAAATAGCAAACCCTCTCACTTTCTCCGTATTACTCAAGGTTCCCTTAAGAATTCTATACGTGGAGGTATACTAGCTTCTCCCCAACATCTTAATTTAGATGTGTGTTTAAGAGACAGCATGCTTCAATACTTAAGGACTCGACAGAGAACGGGATTCTGAGAAATACACGAAAGAAAACGAAGAGACTCATACAAAAATTTTGGAGCAAAAATCAAGATAAAAGTAACATTTTCTGAGTGAGGGGTGGGTGAAATGGGTAAAGGTAGTCAAAAGGTACACACTTCCAGTTATAAAGTAAGTCCTGGGGATGTCATGGACAGCACGATGACTACAGTCAATAACACCGTATTGTGTATTTGAAAGTTGGTAAGAGAACAGATCTTTAAAGTTCTCATCACAAGAAAAAAAATGGTTAACTATGTGTGGTGATGGATGTTAACTAGACTTATTATGGTGATCATTTCACAATATATACATATATCAAATCATTACGTTGCATACCTGAAACTAATACAATGTTATATGTCAATTATATTTCAATAAAGCGGGGGGGGGGGGGGGCGTGACAAATTTCCTGAGTGCAATGAAAAGATGACCTAAACTACTGGTCTGGCATCAGAGTTTAAACTAAAATTACTTAGACCAAAATAGACAGATGCTGATTCAAAATCCTTAACTGTGAGTTTGCTTGTGTTTCAATCCTGGCTCTACCATTAATTTCCTCACCTCCCTTAAGGCTCAGTTCCCTCCTCCACAGAATGGGGACAACAGCACCTAGCTCTTAAGGTCATTTTAAAGACCAGGTGGAAAAAGCTATAGAAAGCATTTAGTGCGCTACCTAGCACCCAGCACGTGCTTAATTGTCAGCTCTCACAATTGCTGCAGTTACTTTGCTATAATTGTAAATCTTACAACTGAACCTCTCAGAATATGTACAAAATGAGAGATCACCTCCAAGCCAGACAACACTGGTTTCAGTACATGGACTTTGTAACATCCATTTTGACTGCTCAAAGGTCTCTTGTTTTTGCTTACTTCCTCGATCTCAGGTGTGTTCTGGGGAGATAGGTGAGTCCTGAAGACAGCAGTCAGTGATGTGGGGTGTTACCCTAGATATGGAAATCTTTAGAAACTGATCAGGGAAATGGGATCTTTTACTGCCTGTGCAGAAACTGAGCTCTTGAATTCCAAAGTTATTTCACTGAGGCCACGGCATCAAAAAGAAGTTTAAAGAAGACACTGCATTTCAAGAAATCATTTAAAAATTTGCCCCTCTGAAGCTTTTAGGGTTAATGAAATGTAAAACTTCACAGCTGTTATCTGGGGAAGATTGGTCCCACTGCCTCCCAGCAATGCATGCATGAAATGCGTACTCCAGAGGCGGGAGTCGCCAACTCACTGGTGACGTGGAGCGAGGCATTACAGGAGACCGCACGACACCTCGGCGGGACCCGGCGCCGCAGGTTGAAGAGAACCCGTTATTAGATGGAGACACTTCGAGTTCGACAAACTAGCTCGTTTCTCAAAGCAGCACTGACGGTCCCCCAGAAATTCATTTAGGGACCTCCTCACACACACACACACACCCCCGTGGCAGGCGAGATCCTGGATCCCAGAGCTGGGGTGAAGCCCACAGAACTCTAGGGTCAGGTGGGACCCGACACCCTAACCTAAAGGCCAGTCCTCGAAGGGGCAGGGTAGGGAGCGGGGTGACTTCCCCGAGCCCGCTCCGCCTCCCGGGCTGGCCTGGCTGCCACGTCAGGCCGAGCGGGCCGCGCTCCTGCCCATCCTCCTCCCTCCAGTCCCATTGATTCGCGGGCGCCCCGCACCTCCCGACCCGCAGCCCAGGCGCCCAGGCGCGCGGAGCTGCGCCCATCAGAGCCGAGGGCCGAGGGGCAAGCCGGCCGGACTCCCCCCGGCCCCCGCCCCATCCAAACTTTTCAGACAGAATGGGGCCCCGCGCAGTCTGGCTGGCGCCTCCCCCGCCCCGACAGCTCAAGTTCGGGAGCCGACCCAGAGCCGAGCGGGGCCCAGAGCCGCGACACCCTGCCTGGCCTGGGCGCCCACCCCGAGTGGCCGCAGGGTACCCCCCGCCGGGGCCGATCCCCTGCCGGGCCAGGCGAGGGGGTGTGGCGGGCGCCGCAGGCCCGCGGGCCGTGGGGCGGCCGAGGTCGGCGGCTCCTCGGGGCGACCCGGCCTGGCGCCCGAGCCTCTCCGGGACCTGGCCCGCCGCTCACCGGCGCAGGAGCGCGTCTTCCAGATCTTCAGCAGCAGGATGACGATGGCCGCCAGGTGGGATAGGTCCCCCGTCAGCCGGAAGATGTTCATGGCGGCGGCGGTCGGCGCGGCGGCCCGGGGCTCGGCAGCTCAGGCGGCGGCGGCGGCCCCGCAGAGGAAGCGGCGAAGATGGCGAGAGCGGGCGCGACGTGGCCAGGGACGTGGCCGAACTGCCGGCGCGCGCGGGGCAGTCTGGGAGCGGGGGGAGCCGCTGCCGGGCCCCGCCCCTTAAAGGGGACGCGCCCAGCGCAGGCCCGGCCCGAAGCGCCCGCACAGGGGCTCCCTCCCCAGGACCCCGACCCCTCGCGAACTTCCCCCGGCCGGTTTCCGGCCTCCCTCGGGTGCCAGCGATTTCCTTTAAATTTTTGAAACGACACTCCCTTGTGAGGGATCCCCCCCCCCCCCCCCCCCACTGATCTTAAGCGCTCTGCAGGCTTACTGGATGAAAAAGTGTAAGAGGAAAATAAACATTAATCCGCGGCGGGTTCGGTCAAGATACGGTCGTTATTGGGGGTGCCCGGGAGGATGCGGCTTCTGTGGGGCGGGGGGAGCTTGAAGCTTTTACCATCCTGGGGACTCTCTTTGAGAGTGCAAAATTTGGTGGAAAAGTGAACATTTCTGTAGGATGAGAAAAGAAATCACAAGAAATTACAAGCAGAACAAAGCTGACAAACTGGATCCGCTGCATAATTTGCGGAACCCAGTGCAGATTGAAAACGTGGGGTGGGGGGCGCCTAGGTGGCTCAGACGGTTAAGCGTCTGCCTTCGGCTTGGGGCATGATCCGGGGTCCTGGGATCGAGCCCCACATCGGGCTCCCTGCTGAGCAGGGAGCCTGCTTCTCCCTCTCCCTCTGCCTGCCGCTCCCCCTGCTTGTACTCTCCCTCTCTCTGTCAAATAAAAAATAACAAATCTTTAAAAAAAAAAGAAAAGAAAACGTGGGGTCCCGAGTTCAAAAGAAGGAACAAAAAGGGCTGGTTAACAGTGCGAAAGTACAAAGCTTTCTCTTTTCTTTTTGCAGTCTGTCTCGGGGTGTTTTCTGTTTGCTATTTTATGCTGTGAATAAGAAAAAGTCTTAAATTATGATCAAGAGTTTCACAGATTGTCTTTATTATTGGGCCATGTCAGTTTTGAATGCAAACACCGGAACGCTTAAGTCCAATGCTTAATCGCTGAAAGAACACGATTCATATTTCAGGGCTTGTCCTAGAGATGGACACAGGCCAGACCCAGGAAGAGGGGAGGGATGAAGAGGCGGTCCCCCCAGACACAGGGCAGGCCGGCGAGCACTCCTTTGGGCATGGGGGTACTGGATGAGCTAGTGCCATGAGGCACGTCTGCTCTAGATTCCAGTGGAGTGTGCACGTGGGCCTGATGGCTGGCTGCTGGTTCCCTCTTAACCAGCTGATATTTCTGGGGCAGGGAGGTCCAGCCAGGAAGCTCCCCTTTCCATGCACAACCCATAGGCAGAGGGCAACCCTCAAGGGTATTGGAACCTTAGTGCCAGGACACATGAGGTGCCTGGATCAGGGGACGGTCAGGCTTGCCCCGGCCGAGTTACCCACTAAGCGGTGGGATGGCCACCTGCTCAGAGAGGACACAGGGCTCGAGAGTTCAGCCAGACCCACTCCAACCCAGCCAGACCCACCCATACCTGCACCCAGGCCCCTACCTAAGTGGAGCGTGGCAGTGGTCACTGTCAGGAGCAGAGAGGACCCAGGGCACAGGGGAGCAGACAGCCTAGAACCCATCTTAAGGAGGTAAGGAGGCGGCAAGAGTGGAACCACGCAGGAGGAGCCAAGGCTCCAAGTCCCCGCTGTATGTCCCATTGTCTCATTGGACCTCACCAGCAAAACACAAATTCAAAGATAAAATTATTAAGAATTTGAAGACAGTGACCACAGAGCATTAAATCTTAATTGTGGGGTCCATCTGTCCCTGTGAAACTGCATTGGTCGCTCCCTCATGAACTCAGCCCTGCTGACAGATACGGCAAACAGCACAAAATCCTGACAATATCACAGTATTTTTATTAATAAACGACCTTGTACAATTCTGTAATACCCTTTACCTCCTTTTTTCAGTGTATACTCTTTGGACACCTCTTCTTATGCCAATGATTTTTATGTGTGTCTATGTGTTGGGATTAAAACTTAATAGTGCAGAACACTGTAATTTTTTTCTATTTTGTATTAAGATATAATTGACATATAACATTATATCGGTTTCAGGTATGTAACATAATGATTCAATATTTGTATGTGTTATGAAATGATCACTACAATAAGTCTAGTTAACATCCGTCACCATACAGAGTTACAATTTTTTTTCTTGTGATGAGAACTTTGAAGATCTACTCGCTTAGCAACTTTGAAAAGTACAATACAGTATTGTTAACGATAGTCACTGTGCTTTAAATATCATTCCCAGGACTTACTTATTTTATAATTGGGAATTTGTACCTTTTGACCCCCTTCACCCATTTCTCCCGCTCCGACCCAGACAATAATTTTAAGGTATTTTCTGTAGAGAGAATAGAAAATGATCTTTTCTCCAGCATAATTGATTGAAAAATACTTCAGTCAATCAAAAATAGTTCAAATGATTGTTTGGAAATGTTTCTTTCATCTTCCCAAATGGTCATGGATAATATCATGGAAATTTTTAGGACAGTTGTCACATTTGGGAAAACCTCAAGTTACTTCAGGTAAAAGCTGCAAGATTTCGGGGCATTTCTACTTTTCCTGTGCAGGGACTTATGTGATACTTTTTGAATTAGTGACGCTAATTAACCAGCTTGTTGGCACTTCTTGTTATATTTCATGATTTTGAAATATGTCCACAAATGACTTGATGGTTCCCTTAAGAGGGGAGTTTAATGCCTCTCTCCTTGAATGTGGGCTGGATTTAGTGACTTGCTTCTAATAAATAGAATATGGCAAGGGCACCTGGTGGCCCAGTTGCTTAAGTATCTGACTCTTGGTTTCGGCTCAGGTCATGATCTCAGGGTCCTGGAATCGAGCCCCAGGCTCTGCGCTTGGTAGATCTGCTTGGGATTCTCTCTCTCCTGCTGCCTCACCCTGCTCATGTGTGCTCGTGCTGTCTCTCTCTCAAATAAATAAATAAATCTTAAAAAAAAAGAATATGGTAGAGGTGATATCATGTCCCTTCTGAGACAATGTCCCAAAAGGTATTGTTTTGTCCTCCTTGTTCTCTCAGATCATTCACTCTAAGAGAAGCCAGCTGTGGGCCGTGAGGACATTCAAGCTGCTGTATGGGGAGAGTCACGTGGTAAGAAACCGAGTCTTCCTATGAACAGCCATCAAGGACATGTGGCCTTCTGCCAACAGCCTTGTGATCGAACCATCTTGGAAGCAGCATTCCAGCCCCAGCCCAGCGTTTGGATGAATGCAACCTCAGCTGATGTCTTCACTGCACCTGTTGGGGAAATATAATTAAAAATAAAAATCTCCTGGTGCCTGTTTGGCTCAGTCAGTAGAACATGCAACTCTTGATCTCGGGGTTGTGAGTTCGAGCCACATGTTGGGTGTGGAGATAACTTAAAAAAGAAAATCTTAAGATAAATAAATAAATAAAATCTCCTGTCAACACAGTAAAACCTCTGCTCAAAATGTAAAAAAAGAATGAAACAGTTTTAATATTGGATAAGTATCAAACCAAACTATGACATGAGTCATGGGCAGTCTGCTAAAGAAATTTCAAAGATAGAAAGAAACCTCACCCTTTTGTATAGCCAAGTAGATACAAGCCGTTACACACATGTGAGTTGTCTTTGTCTAGAAGCAAAAAGAAAACTTGCCATCTTTTTTTTTTTTTTAAAGTGGGCTCCACGCTGGGCTTGAACTCACAACCCTGAGATAAAAGACCTGAGATCAAGAGTCAGTCGCTTAACCGACTGAGCCACCCAGACGCCCCATCTCATATCTTTCCAACAAGCAGAAAGTTATAACTTGGAGCCTGGCACATAAGCTAAACTCCCACAGAGACAGGGAGACAAGGTGCCATCCACCTTGGTGTTCGCATTTCAAAGAGATGGCTGCAGAGCCCCCCAAGAAAGACTAGGATGCAAAACTGGCAAGAAATTTATTTAGCTTTTAAAAAGATTTATATACATCTGAAAGAGACAGAAAAGATTGGAGATTACAGGTTTTTTAAAGGAAATGCTGAAAGAAAAGGTATGTGTGTGTGTGTGTGGGGGGATCTTTCCCCTTTGGCACCAGGGATTTAATTTTTTTTTAGATTTTTATTTACCCAACCTCATGATATTTCCTGAGCCAGAGGCAGCCAGTTAAGTCAATCCCAAATTTCTGGCCTTCCAAAACTGAGATAACGAATATTTGCTGTTTTAAGATACTAAGTTTTGGGGTAATTTGTTACCCAGCCACAGATAACCAATACAGGAGTGATGCATAAAACATGCAACTTCATCCAAAGACACAAGATGTTTGAGTTCCACCAGGGCTCATGCCTCACCCAGGGGTACAGAGGAATTGTGATCATTCTATTTCCCTGGACTTCCGTAAAAACAAAAATGAGTCATGTGTCCATAATTGTATAAGCTGGATCACCGTGCCTATTCACGCAGGAGAGAATTTCTATTTTTGATATGGCGTTGTGGAGAACTCACTCCTCCGCTTACCCTTTTACACTTTTACTGGCTGGAAGGATTTTTTTGCAGACTAGCTTCTGGCCCTCTACCCTCACAACTTGTTTCTCCCGCACAGAGATGCACACCCCCCACCCCCACCCCGTGCCCCAGATCCCCTTTCAAGAAAGGGCTTGCTGCCCAGTTGTAGGAAGTGTGGTCAAGATCCACCCGTCAGCATCTTCAGGGCTGGCCTCACCTACAGGGTGCCTGCCACCTCACCCAAGGTCATCCCTACCACGGGGCAACCCATATCTGCTTCCGGTGATCGTAAAGGCTTGGCCAGTTCACCTCGGACGTTCTAGCAGCCTGCACTTAGTCCAGAACTCCCATCGGGTGGCCGGAAGTTTGCTGGGCCTGTGTAACCATTTGCCTTCTCCACGCCCAGTCCTGCTTCTTCTTCTTCCTTCCACAAGTATAGATTCGCTGTATAGGTTCCCTCCAACTGTCTGGGCAGTGGCTGCTTCTGGAGAACCCATCCTGTGACAGTTGGAACAGGGAGGGGTCACAAGAAAGCGGGTGATTAGATGTGGCTCTGGAGCCGGCTGGCTGTGGCTACCCCATTGGTGGGTGGAGCACAGAGAGCCCCTAACAGAAGGCAGACATTCAATCAGGAAAGCTTTAGCTGGTGGTGGACTGGGAGGGTGTGTCAGTGCAAGAGAATACACTGGTGGGTACAATGTCAGGTGAACTTCGTGGAGAAAATAGTAGGCACAAGGAGGATGATGGGATTGCAAGCCACTGCTACTCAACATCTACAGAAAGACAATGAAGAGGTGAGAACAAGTTTAACAGTCCCTTGAAAGGCAGGCTAGAACGCCGGATACAATGGCTGTGTGCAGGGAAGCCCCCCAGCCCCTGCAGTGGGAGGAGGGGGAGTCAGGGCTCAAGCCCAAACCATCATAGACCAGGGGCTGAACTTGAAAGGCACTTAGTGAACTTGCCCAACCAAGACGAGTCTGTTATGTCAAGGGTAGGGCCTTGCTTGAAAAAACCTGGAATCCAGACACATAGATTGGAGGTATTTGGGTGGAGGCCTCAACCATTTCTAGCTCCCAGGGCTACCCTGATACTTCGGAGCCTGGGGCCATGCCGCACTCCCCACCCTCCCCCGAGAGCTAGCACTCCCTGGAGCTGGAAGGCCATGTAAAGGCCTCTCCACACCAGGCAATACGTGCTCCTCTCAGGACGAGCCCTGACATATTTGGTTCATGACCTTGTCCCTACACCAAGGGAGTTGGTACAGGTGTTTCTGGAAGCATTCACCCACGGGGACAACGAGCAGTCACATAACTACATGGAGAGGATTGTGGGTCCCCTACATATGCCCCACTGAACTTCAAGCAAACATATACGCAATGCAGCGTCCCCTTAGCCAGACCCCAAAGTGCCCGTGGTGCCGCCAGGAACACTTAGAATGTGAGGGAAAGAGAGGTAGAGTAGAGACAGCAAGTTCAAATATTTCACTTCTGCAAAATTTGCAAAGGCATATGACCCCGTGAATTCAGTGTTAGAAGCACCCCTGCCAGGGTCTTGGTAGCAGCCTGGGTAAGTGAGGGCCCCAGAGCTTCAGCTTCACTCATTCCATGGTCAACAGACGCCAGGGGACAATTTGTCCTGTTATTTTTTTTTTTTAAATATATATGCCACATATATAATGTAAAATTGCATCTTGTTTGTAATAGTTTAAAACAGTATAATCATTCTTTCTCATCATTAATTCTTTCTGAACACCACTGTTCCATGGAACTTAAGCTTTTATTATACCCCTTCTATAATAGAAAGGAATGCATGCTCATTATTGGAAATTTGAAAATCGAAAAAGGTAAAAGTAACAGGTGAAAAAATAATCACCTGTAAGTCCACAACTTAGAGATAATAGTAGTTAATGGAGACCTTGTCTGCTCCACGGCAAAAGCTCAGAGAAGATGCAGTGTTGGGTGGGGGTCCCTGCATGACAACACCCCAATTCCCAGGGAAGGGCCGGAGTTACAGAGTCTTGCCGACTGTGGGGTGGGGTTGGGGGGAATCTAAACCATGTCCTGAATTGGGTGTTCTACAAATATGGACTTGTTTGGGAAGACTGGGGGGAAGCAATGGGAGTCCAGCTCCAGAGAATCCTGTGAGTCCCTGAGGGGGCTCCCTGTAGGAGAGGAACGAGGAAGAAGAGGCTGCTACTAGAACAGCCTGCCTCTAGTTATCCTAGCAGGAAGATCTAGGTGGAAGGCCTGGGACAGCTCTACCACTGGAGTCTGTAATTGGGGTACTAGCCATTCTTGCTTTGTGGCTCTTTGATGTAATAAAACCTGGGGCGGGGGGTGGCAAGGTGAGTTATTCACCTTTCTCCCTCACAAAGAATGCCGAGTGGTTATAAGTCTGGGGGATGTGGCTGGAGACCTCTGCAGGCTCTGTCCCCCATCCCCCAGCTCCCAGGTGGGAGGGAAGGCAGACCAACTGGCAGGTGTGGCAGAGGGATTTCAGCAGATGGAGTCCAGGGCTGGGCAGAGCCTCAGCACTGGCAAGATACGGGGGAGCGTGACCATGTGTGGTAACCCTCAATAACCACACCACCTGGTAGGCGTGTGCTTGTGAGGTCTCTTCTGCCTGGTTCTGGGATGCGCCTGTGACTCACATTAACCCATACAATGAAACAGAAGGGATGCTGTTCTGACTCGGGGCCTGGCCTTCAAGGGGACTGGCAGTTTCCCCGTCCTGTCTCTTGGGAAATGTGTTTTTGGGAACCCTGGGCTGCTCCAGCTACCTGCTGGGGAGGCCAGGATATGGGGAGAGACCTACACAGCATGGCTGAGCTGGAAGAAAGGTAAAATATTGTCAAAAGCCAGAATGACAAAAGAGCAAGAATCCAGAGAAGAAAAGAAGGCCTGGATCTAGAATCAGCCCTGGAGGCTTGTGTTGATGGTTCTGGGCTCAGAAGGACACAGGAGAAAAAGCCTGTACAATATGGCAGAGGGTTAGGGTTGGAGACCTGCATATAAAGTGGGGCCCTCAAGAGGTGGGACGCTCAGTATTTACATCAGAGTGGAAATCAAAGAGGGTGAAGGGCTTCTTTTATTTAGCCTTGGGTCTGGGTGAAGGGAGCAAAAATAAAAAAGTCTCCCTGAGAATTTTTTTTTAAAGATTTATTTATTTATTTGAGGGGGGGAGTAGGGGCAGAGGGAGAGGGAGAGAGAGAATCCTGAAAGCAGACTCCCCACTGAGCTCAGAGTCTCATGTAGGCTTGATCCCAGGACCCTGAGATCATGACCTGAGCCGAAGGCAGATGCTTAACAACTGAGCCACCCAGGCACCCCTCCCTTGAAAATTCTTAACACAACCCTACCCACCTATGAGTTTGAGGCTGAAATTCATAGTACCTGTGTGGCAAAACAAAACAAAACAAAACAAAACCACCAAGAGAAATGCACTTTATTTTTTTAGAGATTTTATTTATCTGAGAGAGGTAGCAAGAGAGAGAGTATGAGCTGGAGGAGGGGCAGAGGAAGAAGCAGATTCCTCGCTGAGCAGGGAGCCCAACACGGGGCTGGATTCCAGCACCCCAGGATCATGACCTGAGCTGAAGGCAGGTGCTTAACTGACTGAGTCAGCCAGGCACCCCAGAAATGCACTTTAAGTCCAGACTTTAAAGAATTACCACAGGCAAGTTTCCAAGAATAAGAGTTCTCAATACAATATTGCAAAAACAAACAAAAAGCAAAAAACCACACACAAGGAGAAAGCCACTGTGAGATAGAAACAGCAGAAATGAGACCCTGCAATATCGGACTTGCAGAAACTTTAGGTATTAGAATTAGCAGACACATAATAAAAAATTAAATGTGTTTAACATGTTTATGTAGATAAAAGGAGAAAAAAATATGAATGGGAACCACGAGACTATAAAAAATGATCTGGCATAGTTGAAAAAGAACCAAATAGAACTTTAAAAAAAAAAGATTTTATTTTTAAGCCATCTACACACAATGTGGGACTTGAACTCACAACCCCAAGATCAAGAGTCACATGCTCTACGGACTGAGCCAACCTGGCACCCCCCGAATAGAACTTTTATAAATAAAAACAATAATAATTGATATTAGAAATTCAGTAGGTGAATAAAACAGATTAAACACAGCTAAAGAGAGAATTAATGAACTAGAAGTTAGATATGAAGAAATTAAACAGAATTTATGGGACAAATAGATGGAAAATTTTATGAAAGAGACAGCAAATAGAGTAAGAAACAAAATGTCTGATTGGCATTTCAGAAGGAAGAAAAAATGGAAAGAATGAGAGAGAAGCAATATTCAGAAAGATAATTACTGAGAACTTCCCAAAACAGATGAAATATCTGAATTCTTGGATTCAGGAATACCAGTGAATCCCAAGTGAGATAAAGGAAAGAAAATCTCGGGGTGCCTGGGTGGCTCAGTCCATTAAGCATCCACCTTCGGCTCAGGTCATGATCCTGGGGTCCCAGGATCAAGTCCCACATCGGGCTCCTTGCTCAGCAGAGACCCTGCTTCTCCTTCTGCCTGCCACTCCCCCTGCTTGTGCTCTCTCTCTCTCTCTCTCTCTGGCAAATAAATAAAGTCTTAAAAATTTTTTTCATTACTGGGGAGTCTGGGTGGCTCAGTTGGTTAAGCGTCTGCCTTCGGCTCAGTTCATGATCCCAGAGCCCCACATTGGGCTCCCTGCTCACTGGGGAGTCTGCTTCTCCCTCTCCCTCTGCCCCCCTGCTTGTGTTCTTTTTCTCTCTCTGTCAAATAAATAAAAAATCTTTAAAAAAAGAAAAGAAAATCTCTTCTAGACACAGAAGAATGTCAAGAGGAAGGGAAAATTTTGAAATTAACCACAGAGAAAATACATAGAACCCGCTGTGCTAGGTCGCATAGTGTTCCCTCATCCCTCACAAATTCATATCCACCTGGAAACTGAGAATGTGACCTTATTTGGAAATAGGATCTTTACAAATGTAATTAGTTAAGATGAGATCATATGGGATTAGGATGGGTCCTAATCCAATGACTGTTATCCTTATAAGAGAAAACAGAGATGCAGATACACACACACACACACACACACACACACACACACACAGCACCATCTGAAGACAGAGACACACATGGAAAACACTATATGATGGTGGAGGATGGAGTGGTGAGTCTATAAACCAATGGGCGCCAAGGAGTGATGATAACCACCAGAAGGTGGGAGAGACACATGAAACAGATTCTTCCTCAGAGCTTCCAAAAGGGACTGACCCTGCCAACACCTTGATTTTAGACTTCTGGTCTTCCAAACTGTGAGAGAACACGTTTCTGTTATTTTAAATCACCCAGTTTGTGTTAATTTGTTTACAGCAGCTCTGGGAAATGAATACACCTGCTTTTTACAATAAAATCATCATTAGACTGACAGCTAACTTCTCAAGACCAATAATGGAAGTCAGCAAGCGGTAGAATGGTATCTTCAAACTGATGAGAAAATGTAACTGTCAGCCCAGAACCATGTACCCACGAAAACCATCTTTTTTTTTTTTTAAGACTTTATTTATTTATTTGAGAGAGAGAGTGCAAGAGAGCACAAGCAGGGTGAGTGGCAGGCAGAGGGAGGAGAAGCAGACTCCCCGCTGAGCAAGGAGCCCAACACGGGACTTGATCCTAGGACCCCAGGATCATGACCTGAGCCGAAGGCAGACGCTTAACCGACTGAGCCAACCAGGCGCCCCTAAAGCCATCTTTCAAGAATATGGGTGATAAAAAGACATTTTCAGGGGGACCTGGGTGGCACAGTCAGTTGAGCGGCCCACTTGATTTGGGCTCAGGTCATGATCTCATGGGTCACAGGATTGAGCCCCTAGTTGGGCTCCATGCTGGACGGGGGTTCTGCTTGAGATTTTCTCCCTCTGCCCCTTCTCCCACTCATGCTCTTTCTTTCTCTCTCAAATGAATAAATATTTTTCAAAAAGACATTTTTAGATACAAAAAACAAAGAATTTACTACCAACAGGCTCTCACTACAAAAAGTTCTAAGTATGGGCGCCCGGCTGGATCAGTTGGAAGGCCATGCGACCCTTGATCTCGAGCCCCACATTGGATGTGGAGATTACTTAAATTAATAAATTTAAAAAAATTTTTTTAAAGTTCTACAGTAAGACATGTACTTGAGAAGAGTGAAAGTGATCCCAAGAAGGAAGAAGGGATAACAATTGAGAAGAATGTGAAGATAAGAATTCTTCAGTGGTGGAAACTGGGAGACCCAGAATAAGACAAGAGCTCAGCAGCCAGCCCTGCATTAGGACAGAAGCTCTATCCAGGAGACAATCAATGGGCCTGATTATTTCCCAGGACGGAGTTTTCCACCACGCCTGAGAAAAAAACTGACAAAATTAAAAATATCTCCTATACCAGTGATCCCTTGTGACTCAGCAGTTAATCTCCCAAATCAGCATTGTATTAATTGGTGTCCATTTACACAGCCTCTTTCAGAGATATCAGTCAGTACTTAGAATAAAGAAAGGTTAACCAAGGTTTTGGGGTGACTTTCTCGAGCACGTGAGAAATGGCTCTCATTGATGCAGGTACAAATATTCTCATTTATTTCTGGGAAGTTTAGATCATTTTTGGTAACTAAGTAGTGTGTTTTCTGTAAGTATTATGTATTTCAAGTACTTCTACCAACTGGTAAGTAAAAATCCAAGACAGGTCTTAATATTTTGGGTCACTCATTGGCAAGCATAATTTTTTCACTGATCCCCTATTTTTGGACATCCTGGTTGCTTCTGATTTGGCTCACTCATTGGAAAACGTTGCAAAACAAATTGATTTGTATAGTACAATGTTGCCAATTGTGTAAATATTTACATACTTCATACACCTGTATATTTCAGCAATGGGCCTGGGGTCCTATCACCTATTCCTTTTTGGTTTGTTTGTTTTTGTTTTTGTTTTCTGTTTTTGTTTTTGTTTTTTGTAAGTGAAAAAGATTCAGAGCAAGCACACAACCACTTTTCATTTCTAGCCACAGACAGATAAAACAGCCTCCTGTTAGGGCAATACAAAGTTAAGCACTGAAAGTATCCAAATACTTTGAAAAAGCTGTCCTCTGTTCATCTCTCCTTCCATTTGGGATATAGCGTGTGTGCCTTTTTTTGTATAGAGTCAGCTTTGTGAACTTTTTTTTTTGGTAAAAAATTATAGCACTTCGGCTCATACTGACAATAACACCTAAGAGATTTATAATTTCTTTTGACTCTTCTGTAGAGCTTATGAGATAGTTTCAGCCTTAAGTAAGCATCATCAAAACCTTGTGCACACATTTCAGTTTGCTACATAATGTAATGATATAAAATTGTACTTCATTATCTCTTCTCATTTCTCTTTTTGCGTGCAAGTTTGCTGTGAAAATGCAAATCTCTGAATGCGAATGAGGTTATGCCTGAGATTTATTTCTGCATATTATGTATCTGAGTCCATGATGTCTTCAGAAGAATGATGAATTATTTTCTATGTGTGTATACACATATATATACACGTGTGCCTCAACGCACGTACACACGCATACGTATACTTTTGAATAATATGAAATTATTTGGAGACAAGAACTTTCTGCAGATTCCTTCTCCAGTGAGGATTAAATTAATGATTGCTGGGCACCTGGGTGGCTCAGTCAGTTAAGCGTCTGCCTTCAGCTCAGGTCATGATCCTGGAGTCTTGGGATCGAGTGCCGTGTCGGGCTCCCTGCTCAGTGGGGAGGCTGCTTCTCTGCCCTCCCCTGGCTCATGCTCTCTCTCTCTCTCTCTCAAATAAATAAATGAAATCTTTTAAAAAATAAATTAATGATTGCTTAAAAACCCTTGACAATCTGAGGATAATTTCTCATGGATTAGATGAAATGGCCAAGAACACTTAAAAATGGCAAAACAGATTGAGTGCATGCACCTTGCTCTTCTTTTTCTGCAGACTGGTCTATGCTCCTCTAGCCCATGCTGGCAAGTTTACATCTCTTCTGTTCCAGAGAGCAGCTGTAATGAGCCTGAAATCTCTAGATATTTATTTCAGATCTTCTTGGGACGGGTTCTGAATGGCTCAGCTTAGGCCAGGAGTCCACTCAAAGTCCGACACACTGGCCAAGTGGGCAAAGACATACTGTGGGAAATGGCCGCCAAGGGCCCATTGGGTTTATTGGGAGGAGGGGCATTGGGTGGGGTCTGCACAGACAACCAAGAGAGCCGCCCACCACACTCCATGGGTCAAGGGCAGGCTCTCTGGCTCCTGTAAAAACATTCCAGGCATCTTCTGGCCTCAGAAGTCAAGCCAGAAAGAATGGTCATCTTCAGCCCAGTCTAAAGCTTGCTCTGATTCATTTCAGGCCCCGAGATTCACCTTTTCGAGGATGACTGATGGTACAATTTATATTTCCATCAGAAGAAAACCCATATCCCAGAAAGGCGATCACATGGAAGTTAGCATTAGGGCACCCCCCCAGTGTCCAGAGTACTCAGTTCTGAGTGGCTGTGCAGCGGACATGGACAAGCCAGACCAAACGGGTTATCCCGGCCAGCTCAGCTCCTTCTCCTCCTCCCCTCATCCTGGCTTCAAAAAACTCATTTCAGCCAAGGTCGTCTTGTTACATCCAATTTTGTATTTTTCTTTTTCACTTATTATATCATAAGCATTCTCCCATGACTTAACACCTCTTCCACATTTTAATTGCTATGTTCCATTCCAACATATGACTGTTATGTATACTTTCACAAATCCTTTGTTTTTGGACATCCTTGTTGCTTCAGATCAACTCCACATACAAACGGACAACTGGGTGCCTCGATGTCTATTTGCATTCCTGACTGTTTCTGTGCGGTGAATTTCCTAAGACGGATATCACCACCCATTTCACCAGACTGGGGGATGCGATGACGCCATGGGGGTTTTTAACTGCTCAAAGCACAATGCTTCTAAGATTGCTCTGGCTCGAGCTGGTGGGAGCTCTGATCTTTCCCTTGGGTTCTCCCTCCTCAAAGAGCTTCTGGGGGATTCTTTAGGGATGGGGCCATGTGCCACATGTTGTGGTGGCTGCCTGAACCTTGGCCCGGTTCCGCCATTTCTGCCCACCGTTTGTATCCCTGAACCAATTCCCTCCTAACACATTTAAGTTCTGCCAATGCAACTAAGGCCCGCCTCCGGGGTGTCCACCCAGCACCCAGTGGGGGAGGCAGGGCTTCTGTCCCTGTAGCTCTCATGAGGCAGGACCCAACTCACCTCTTGCTACTGGGGGGTCCCCAGCTCCACCCCAGTGGGCTCTCCCCTTCTGCATCCTACAGTCCTTCCTGCCCATGGATGCACAACAAGCCAGGCATCCATTTCCTTCTGTGGAAACCCCCACACTGTCCCTACCTTGTCTAAGAACACACAATCACTGTGTTTATTCAATGCTGGTGACTTTAAGAATCCAGTCAAACTCTCTTTAGAGAAAACACTTTCCCTTTCCTTTAAAGACACTGTCAAGGTAAAGAGGTAGCTAATTTGCACAACTAAACAGATCCTTGACATCTTGGTCTGTGGAACCAGCATTTGGTTTCGTGGTAGCTCACGGGTTTCCCCCCCAGAACACTGTGCGGGTCTCGCCTTCCTGTGAATGAAGGACCCACCGGGTGAATTTCCTCAAACAAAGGGCATCTTCAAAACAAGGTAATCAGCATCTTTTCATCCAGAAACTGGAACTGCCAACTAGCCTCAAACACAGTTCCCTTGTTAAAACTGAAAAACGAATCAAGTCCTTTGTTATGGGGTACCCCCACTGTACCCCAGGGCAGTGTGAATGTGCCAGCTGGCGCGGATGCTCTATTTCAGGGGTTGCGCACTCACAGCTGGGCTCTATCTGGCTCACATGTTTTCTTTGGCTCATAACTGATACTCTTCCTTACAGTTTTACACTGGCTGCCCACATTTCACCAGGACATTGTAAATAAAAAAATCTGGATTTCTAGCTTCCTTTGAGAAAGACTGAAGATCCGGCATCACACAGTGTGCCTCCCCACAAGGAAGTCCACGGGCTGGTTCCCCCTGCAGACAGGCATTTGCTCCCCGGCGCCCCCATGCTCTCTCCTGTCCCTCCATGTCAACTACCCTCCGTCCCTGGTCTTGTGTCGCTTTCTTGCACCTGCCCACTTCTTGTGTTTGCCTTGTTTGCTCGGCCTCTGTGGACTTTTCCTTTGCAACCCTTGTCTTAGAGCTTCAGATACATGCAGCCAAACCATCTTACAGGAGGAAGGTGGTCATTTTCCTGAGCAGTTTGGGAGCCCTGTGTGATCCCAATCTGGATGTGATTGTGGTTTGATTTAATGGGCAATGATTGAGCGCTCGCTGTGTGCAAAGGCTAGAAGCAGCCGGGCCAGTGGGAAATCAAGCTGATGACAGGGTTGTTGGTGCACCTCGACACCTGGTAGCCCGAGCCTGGGTGTGTGAGAATTTGCCAAGGGAGGGCAAACAGTGCCCGGTGTTGCTTCAATAAAGGTCAGTTAAGATAAGAACAACAAGCATGCCCCGTGGCTTCCTGTCAGGGAGATAGCAGGTCGAGATTACAAATATATATATATTTGTAAAATTGTGTTGAGCAACACAAAGAAGACATTTCCACACAGAGGATGGGCTTTCATGTAGGGCTGAGTTTTTGATGCAGAAAGTCACAAACCTTCCTGAGTTTCACTTTTTATTTGTAAAAATGAGAGGACAAAAACCCATCTCAGAGGGTTACTGTGAACGTGAAATGAGCCGAAATATGTAGAATGTTGGGCACATTACTTAGTAAACATGTGTGATGAGGAAAGGCGGCATGTAATTAGGCTATGTCATTTGGGTAGTATTATTGAGAAATAAGTAAATGATGCCTGGGGCATAAATGTTTGCATTCACAGCTTGTCACTTGGTGAGGAGTTGCTGGGGGGACATGGCGCACATACGGGCTCACATAGAGGGCTTTGTCCGACCCGGGTATAGAATCACCATGATGTAGAACCCTAGAAAACCAAACTCAGAGAGGCTGACCCACAAGGTGTTTGTACTCGGTATGATGCCTGGCACATAGTAGGCAGTCAAAAAGTATTGGCCAATGCAATTATGAAGAGCGCTCATTGAGGATGTGAAAAGAGTGAACATCCATAACCATCTGTGGGTGTTCTTAGCCAACCCTCTTAGTGTTGCAAGTGACAGAAACCCATTCAAACCAGCCTAACCCAAAAAACTAAAATAAATTTTAAAAGTTTACAAATGGAGGCGAAATGTATTGGCTCAGAGACTGACAAGTCCGGAAGTCTGCTTCAGGCATGGTTGGACTCAGGGACAGAGAGATGTATGGAGTGGTCTTCTCTCCTCTTCTTCCCTGTATTGGCTTTATACCCAGGCAAGTGTCCTCCACATAGTGGTCCTCGCGGCCCCATCCAGGGTTCTACCCTCTATCCATCCAACGATTTATCCAGAAGAGAGGGAGCCTCCCTTTCCAAACAGTGCTAACTTGAGTCTTAACTGGACTCTGAGCCACCCAGCCAGAGTCACGAGACCATCCTTGTCCCATCAGCACTGCTCAGGGCCTGTGAGTGGGGGAGGGATAATTTCCCAAATGAAAACCAGGGTGCTTTCCCCAGCAGAAGGGAGACTAATCAGCCTAGGCAGGTGCAGAGCGTTGCTGTCCACTGGATGGAGTAGAGTCAGGAGACAGGTAATGGGTGACTAGGTAAGAGGGAGGGAGAAGCATGCCACCAGGAGGAATCGTGAGATGGCTAACCAGAGCTGAGCTGGCAGGACCGAGACCACTGAGGATTTAGAGGCTGGGATCTGTACCGGGATGTCTGGCCAAGCAGGCAGGTGGTAGACGGATGCGAAAATGGCCCCGATTCTCCTGAATCCACACCCCCTGCCATGTGACTTGGCATCATCTTTCATCAAGAGTGGAGCCTATTAGCCCTCCCCTAGAATCTGGGCTGGCCTTGTCACTTGACAGGAGACTGTGGTGGAATGGTGGTGTGCCAGGTCTGAGGTCTGACCTTAGACCTCAAGGAGTTTTCTGTGACTTTGGTTCTATTGGACCCCTGCCTCCACCATGGGAACCATCCTGGCTATTTGGCTGGGGATGAGAGGCCACATGAAGTCATCCCAGCTGTCCCAGCCAAGGCCCCACACGTGGGAGAGAGACCTGCATGACTAGTAAAGCTGCCTAGCGAGGGTGGGGAGGGACGGAGGGAGAGGGAGAGAGAGAATCTTAAGCAGGCTCCACACCCAGCATGGAGCCTGACATGGGATTCGATCTCACGGCCCTGAGATCATGACCTGAGCTGAAATCAAGAGTCAGACATTTCACCCACTAAGCCCCCTCCCCGGCGCCCCAGGTTTACAGGGTGGCTGTGAGTTCCCCACTCACAAGGAAAGAACATACATGGTCTCAAAGAGCAGTCTGTGGGAGACTGAAAAAAGAACTGAACGGGTCCCAAATACTGTCCAAGAGCAGCATTAGACATTTGAACGTAGGGAGAGAAAAAGAATCCAAGAGACAAGTTTTAAGCCCGTTTCAGACTTCTCTGGAAGAAAGTTAAGGAAAGAGGCAACAGGAATCTACCTGATGCCCGAAACTGCCAAAGAGAGCATGGGAAGGATGGAGGAAATTAACCCATCCTCCCCGCCCACAGCTCCCCTGCTCCCTGTCTCCTTTACCCCCCGACCTCACCAGGGCCTCCAGATACACATGTGAAACAGCCTCTGGGATCCCAGCCATGTCCCACTGTGTCATCCAGTCCAACACCTGCTCTGCTCATGTGACCCATTCCAGGGAACATCACCACGACCCAGCCAGGCAACCAGCGCCCAAGTCCTACTCACCCAGCACCTGAACATCTTCCCGTTCTCTCTGCCCCTACCTTGCCCACGCCATCCCATTCTCAGGCTCCCCAAACTGGACTTAAATTTGTCTGCTGGATAAAAACCCTCAATTCTCCAGTCTGACATAGCGTGTCTTCCCAATCCAGTCCTCCCCTGTATCCCTGCCCGGCACCTGTCCTGCCGGCCCTGCTTTTGGGCTGCAGCCAACTGCAGTTTCTTCCAGCTTCCAAGACCCAGGCTAGGTGCACAGGCCCCCAGGTCCCTGCACCTGGGGCTGTCCTTTCTCCTGCTTTCTTCCAAGCAGCCCCAGGAGGCCGGGGCTGGGTGGGAGACCTCAAGGCCTATTGTGCCCACTGGCCTGGCATGTTCCAGGGCGTCTGTCACCTTCTCTAGGCTCCAGAGTACATGTTCTGCAAGGGTGTCCCTCCAGCCCACTGGAAGCAGGCTCCAAAAGGAGATTCGGATGTCCTTGCTTGGGGCAGAGCGGGCTCTGGCCAAGCTCAGTGGGGCAGACAGCAGACGCTGCCCCAGGGCGGGGGCCGTCCCACAGTCCCCTGGCGGGTCGCAGCCCCGCCACCCCTCCCTGGGACCAGACCAGGGTCCGGAGGGTGTGCACAGCCAGCACTGGCTCCAAGGCCCAGAGTGAGGCGGGGCAAAGCCAGGCCTCCCAGTGGGAGCACGCCGGTGGGCAGCCGAGGTTCACATTCCCCGGGGAGTTGGCGCCTCTCTCTGCCCCATGCCCCCGGTGGGTGCCAGAGCCAGGGCCAAGGCCCACAGAGGGGAACCCGGCGGACCCTGCACTTTCCCGGTGCCCAGAGCCTGATGGCTGAGGTAGCTGGAGACACGGGGAGGCCGGGCCCCATCTCCCACACCCAGGCCGCTCTGGGCTGCTCCAGGCCACTGGGACGGGCCTCAGGCAGGACGGGCTCCGCAGGTCACCAGGCCAGGGGTGAAACCATCCCTGAGCTGCGTGGGCCATCCCCAGCCTCCAGGTCACTGAGTGCTCGCTGGGGAGGAAGGGGCACATGGGAGGGGCTGGTCAGTGGTCCCAGGAGCCCCTGATCCCTGCCCTGCCTCATCTCCTCCCCCCACTCCCCAGAGAGCCAGGGAAGAGACCTGTTGGCCCCGTGGGGGTCACATCACACTTGCTGGAGCCCGTTTCCCGATCTGGGCTTCATGGAGGCCCCCGCATTTGACCTCTGGAGGGACTTCTAAGAGACCCCTTACGCCTTCCATCATGGCTCACCTCGAACTTGCTCATGAACTCTGCGAAGATGCCAAAGAAGGCCTCGGAGGTGGTGGCTTTGGAGTCCTCGCCGAAAAAGGCCAGCGCCCTGCCCAGCTCCTCCATGGCCTCGCGCTGCAGCCCGTCCAGGGCCCGCAGCACCGGCTGGGCCGTCTCTAGGAAGGACTGATCGGCCTCCGTTAAGGAAACCGCCAGGTGCCCTCGGGTTCCCTAGCTGCCCGGCTCCCGCCTGCCCTGTGCCCTGTGCTCAGCCGGGAACTGGGCTGTGTCCAGGGGCTCCAGTGCCTTGGCACACTGCCCTCTCAGTTGCTCCCGGAGCCTGCTGCATCCAGCGCAGCCCCAAGGCCGTCCACTTGCCTTCTCTGTAGGGCAGCCCTCTCCCCACCCTGGGCTCTTCTCAGATGCCATGACCCCCTCCTCCAACACCCACTTACAGTGGCCCCCTGGCACTCTCTTGGCTTTGATCTCTGCTTTTTTTTTTTCCCTGTAGCCTTCGTCCCTAACTGTGCTCAGTGGCAACGTGCCCCTCTCCTGACTGCCTTTGGCTGGCCAAGGCCTGGCAGGTCACTCCCTTTATCCTGTGACCTAAACCTGGGCTCTCCTGCCCACGAGGACAGATGGGGCAAGGCAGCGGCTTTTGGACAGTCAAAAAAGCTCCTCTTCAGTTACACAGACTTGGTGTAAGTGCTTGGCTTCTAAATCACCAGGATGGACCCTCTGCCGGGACCCCCGGACCCACCCACAGCAGCCTCTGCCCAGAATCTCTGCCGGGACACGGGGTCTGCGGTGGCCGCTGGAGTGACAGCTAGTTCTACTTGGCTACCCCAGGGTCCACCCTGGTGCTCGGACAGGCTGCTCACTGGATACCGTCATGACCACGGCAAACTTGTCCTCACTGGAGGGGGACATACTCTGGCAGGCAGCCTGTATCTCACTGACGGTGCCATGGAGGTCAGCCAGGTCACTGGTCAGGGCCCGTTGGTTCACTGTAGGGAAGGGAACAGAGCCGCATGAGCACTGACCTCCCAGCCCAGGACAGCAACGCCTCTGCTTCCACGCCCACTGCCCATCCACTCAGCCTACCTTTGGCAGCCAGGGGCACAGTGGGCAGGTCCTGAGCAAAGCCCAGGAGTTCTGGAAAGTGCTGGCTCAGCGATTTGGCAAGGATGTGCAGGAATGTGGACTTCCCATCCACAGTCTTGGTGGAGTTGAGCTGCAAGTGATGCCCAACATACATGCTCCTCAAGGACCCCATCAGATTCCTGATCACATGGGTCTGGGTACTCTTGGCCCCACTTCTCCTGGACTGTGGCAGCAATTCCTGGCCCTTGACACTCACCAACTCCAAAGTTGCTAGTATTCCTCACTGTGAAGCTCTGCTGGGATGCCCAAAGGCCTCCCCAAGGCGTTCGGAGGTTCCCTGGCCCAGATCTTTGAGATACCGCCCCCTGCTCCCACCCAGGAACCAGCCCATAGCCACCAGCTAGAGGAGGTCACCAGGTGTCCTGTCCTTGGGAGCATGCCCTTGTCGGCAGATATAGTCCAAGATTTTCTGACCTCTGGGGGAGCACCACTCACATATCTTCGCTCTTGTGGTTTTCGGGAACCATCTGTGACCCATCTGTGCCTCAGACATCCTAAAACATTCATATCTACAAATGGAATTTTTCTTCCTCTCTTTTTAAAACAACGAAAGGTACCCTGGGGAAAGGTCCCAGAAAGAGCGGGAAGGCTGGATATTCGCGCTGTCCTTTTTCAGATCCTAGATTTTTTTGGGGGTAGGACAGCTTGGCAGTGGTGGTGGTATTAAGGGCACAGAACCTACTAGGTGGGATTCCCTCCTTCTTCCTGGAGTCTTCTCTCCCTGGCCCCCCCACATTCCCTTTTTCCAGATCCTGAGGTTCGGCTTGGAAAAGCCCCCACCCCAACCTTTACAGCAGTTACATCCTGGCCTTCCGGCAGCCAGCTTTTCCTCCTGGGGGAGGGGCCCTCCGTGGTCCTGATATCCTCTCCTCTCCTCTGCCACAACTTGGGTTGGGCCTGGCCTTCCCAGCCTTGACGGTAGAGCAAGCTCATCAATTACTGCCAACTGGTCCCCTCACCTCTGTCAGGAAGTTGATCTTGAAGCCTGTGGTCTTGTTGGTTTTGGGCTGTCCATCGTTGAGATAGTTGCCCATGGCCAACACAAACTGTGGAAAGGAAGATGGACCGTTCCTGCCCAGGTCCTCGCCCCACCCCCTGGAACCACTCTCAGGATGGGTCTCCAGACTGGAAGCCCCGGGGGGGTGACCAGAGAGGGGGTGCACCCTGACCTCCAGGATCTTGGCGAGCTTCCGGCTGTTCTTGAGCTCAAGGGATGCCTGGCGCAAGCACTCCAGGCTGCCCCGGATCTCCTCTGTCTTCTCTTGTAGGGTGGCTTGGAAGTGGAGGCTGCGCAAGCGGGTTTTATATTCGGGAACCGATAGCATCTGTCACCAAGGCAAGGCCAGGATTCACCCGCCCCACCAGGGGACCCACCGCCCCACCGCAGCCTGGGGTGGGGCTCAGCTGGCTGCCGGACATTCCCTCAAGAAAAATAAGCACAACCCCAACATAAGCACAAAAAATAAGCTCAATCCCCTCTACCTTGGGCCCCAGGTGGGAACTGGCCGTTAAAGGTGTAACACTGGGACTCAGAGGCGCGACGCAGTGGCGGTAGGGGAGCGGGACCCACGAAGCCCCGGTCACAACGAGAGCCCTGACGGAGGCGGCCGAGGCCGCTGGGCAGCACCCCCTGACCCCCGGCGGCCGTCACGGCCGCAGCACCTGCAGGACGAACTGGTCCGGCTCGCTGAGGCGGCCGGGCGCCTCGCGGAAAGCCTGGTAGCGCTGCTCCTCGTCGGCGTCGGGCGCGAAGAGCAGCAGCTGCGCCAGGTGCGCGGGCTCCAGGCGCCGGGGCTCCATGCTCATGAGCACCTGCCGCAGCTCCGCGGGGCTCAGCTTCAGGTGAGCCAGCAGGATGGCTGCGGGCGGGGCCGCGAGGGTGAGCCGGGGGCGGGGCCAGGCGGACGGTGGGCGGGGCCCAGAAGTTCCCCGGGGCGACTGGGTGGAGCCTGGGAGGGGCAAGGAACCTGGGCGGGGCAGGAGCCGGCCCAGAGGTGGAGAGGGTCCTTCCCACGGCCGAATAAAGGTGAGGGCAATTGTTCTCGAAGGGACACACCTAGATACGGGTGGGGCCTGTGGGAGTGGAGCTGGAAACGGGGGAGGAGACCGCGAGCGGGAGAGTAAGCGATGGCTGGAGGCGTGGCCAGGACCCGGGAGCCCCTCACACGTGGGGGCGGGGCCAAGGAGGGACGGGGCCCGAGAGGGTGGAGGCTGCACCTGGGTGGGATCTAGGACCCGAGAAGCCGCCTTCACCCAGCCGGTGTCGGAACCCCAAGACCTAATGTGTCATCCACACAAGTGGATCCAAAGCTCTGCGGCCCAGAGAGAGGGCCGCCTCCTGTCCCCCACAACCCCTGGGACTCCCCAACCCCTCACAGGTGTTGTAGGCCTTCTTGTGAGACAGGATCTCCACCACCTCTTTCTTCCTGAAGGGCTCAGGCCCAGGCACCGGCTCTGGAAGGGAAAATGGTTTAATGAGAGGAGGCTAGGCTGGTGGGAGGGCCCAAGAGGGGGTGGCCACACCTACCAGCCCAGACAACCCCTGATACGGCCTTAACTGAATCAGCTCCAGGTGTCCCCAGTCCCCTCCTTCCTCAGTCTCCCACTCAGGGACTCTCCGGCCTATGTAACATACTCAGCATGCATGGTGGTTGCCTCTCCCCCATCCTCTCTCCCCTGGGCCCTTGGGGTTGAGCTGCCCAAGGAAGGTGAACCAACCACCTCTCCACCTTGCAGATGCTTCCTGGATGGACAAGGCCTCTCTCTTCCATCCTGCAACCACCTTCCACACACAGTATCCCTGGCAGCCTGGCCCCACCTAACGACTCTAGGGAGATACCCAGAGAAGGGCGGGGACGACAGAGAGATTGGAGGGGACATCTAGTTGGCTAGATATGGATGCCTCCTCCCTTATTCTGGCTGTGTGACTTTGAGCAAATTATCTAGCCTCTCTGTGCCTCTTCATCAGGAAGTTAGGGCAATCACAGTCCCTACCTCATAGAATTGTCACAGGATTAATTTAGAAACGGGGGTGTCTGGCATTTGGTGAGCATGCAATAAATACCAGCTACTATGATTATCTCCACTTTCAGATGGGAAATCTGAAGCTCTGAGAGGTTAAATAACTCAGGGACACAGGAAGTAAATGGCAGTCAGTGCAGACCTCTAGGACTCTAAGCCCTGGGATGCCACAGAAGGCAGCAGGTGGGCTTCCATAGAGGGCCTGGTATGAGGGTTCCCCCAGGGCCCTAAGGCCACTCACTAGCAGGTTTCTGGGTGCCAAAGTGGAGCTCCAAATCGAGATATTTCACCATGTCGCTCAACTTGTCATAGTCAGAATCTTCCCCGAGCTGCAATGGGCGGGGGGGGGGGGGGGTTCAGGGGGATGAGGAACACTGGCAGCTGGACTGCCATCCTCCCCCCAGACCCCCCATCCTCTAAGCCACCTGGGGAGCTACCAAGGGAGAGCCCTCATCAGGCCCTGGGAGAAACTTGAGGACCAGAAGAGACTGCAGGAGAAGCTAAATCATCCAAGTGATGAGGCGGTGAGCCGCCTCCTCGTGAGCCGCCTCCTCGTGAGGTCAATAAGGCACACACACCTGGAACACTCCATGCAGGAGGCAGCAAGTTGCACTGGAGCAGGGGGATCAAGGGACTGCAAAGGGGCTGCAGCCAACCAAGGGGGCTTAAGGAGGTGGCTGAGAGGCCTGGCCCTGTCTTGAGGGGTCCTTTGCAGGGGGTGAGTTCACCGGAGCTGCCCTGGGCTTCCGATGCTGGGGGAATGGAAGCAGGGAAATGCCAGGGGCTAGAAACTGGACAGGGTCTTGTCTTCAGTGCTGCTGCCCAGGCCAGCCTCCCCTGGTACAGGCACCCCCAGGCCCCCGGTCACCTACCTGACCCCAGATGGTGCCTTCCGAGTTCTCCACCTGCTCCCATCGCAGGCGCTTGACGCTCATGTGGCTGGTCTCACTTCGGCGGTGGCCCAGGCCCCGGGACAGCATGGGGGGTGCACAGGGCACCGGTGGGGGCAGGGGTGGCGGGGGCGGGGGAGGGACTGGGTGGCTGAGTTGGGTGAGGGGCTTGGCCAGCACCTGAGCAGGGCCCCGGGGACCATCAGAGGTGCGGGAGCTGGGCTTGGGGTCATGGAAGGGCAGAGGTGGTGGAGGCGGGGGGCTGAGCGGGGGTGGGGGGATGTGGTCAGAGATGGAGGAGTAGGTCAGGGAGCTGCCTTCCTCACTGCTGCTGATGCACTCACTAGCGCTGCTCCGTTCATTGGTCACAAAGCTTCCCTGGTCATCGTGGAAGCTCATCTGCCGGGCGCAGAGCAAGGTGAGGGAGGGTGGGATAGCCTGGGGCAGGGGGTGGGCTAGCTGGGGACAAGGACAGGCTAGTCTGGTGGGATAGCCTGAGGCTGTGGGTAGGATGGCCTGACAGGTAGTCTGGGAGAAGGAATGGGGTAACCTGAGACAAGGAATATGGGACAGCCTTGAGTGAGCGGTGTTACAGCTGAGTCAAAGGGTGGGATAGCTCAGCCAGGGAGTGGGGTAGCCTGGGACAGATTCTAGGATGGACTGGGGCAGGGAGAGGAGTAGCCTGGGGCAGATCCCAAGGGCAACAGGCCTCTTGCAGGAGCCCTGTTCCCCTTCCAGACCCCCCATGTCACACCTGGGCCCCTGGCCCTCCACATCTGCTGGCATGTGCTCACCTCCTCATAATCATTCTCAGGGCTCAGGAAATCATCCACGACAGTGACCCGGGGGCCCAGCTGCTCACTCAGCACATCCAGGAAGCGGTCAGTATCCCGGCTTCGCACGGGGCGGGAGAAAGTGAAGAGCTTCCTGCGGCTCGGCGGGCGGGCAGGGTCCGGGCTGGGGGGACTGTCGGAGCGGATGGGCCCGGGGTCTGGCTGTGGGGACGGCGCCCTGCTGCTGTCCAGGCTGGCATAGGGGTGGGACTCAGAGCTGCTGGGGGAGGCCAGGCCCCCTGAACACAGTGGGTAGTAGCAGGGGGAGGGCAGGAGCTGCTCGCTGGGCCACGAGACGCTGGACAGGGTCCTGGGCCCTGGGGTGGGGGATCAAGTGTGAGGACCCTTCTTCAGTCAGTACCTGGGTTCCAGGTGCAGGCTGGAGGGGAGGGGCCTGGGGCAGGTTGGCTTTGTGTCCCTGCGCACCTTCCTTTCCCTCTCTGGATACAGCCAAGAAGACCCTAGATGACCCTTCCACCCCAGGCCCTTCCCTGAGGGAAATCAAAGGTCAGAGTAGGTGAGGGGGAACACTACTTAGCCCCAGGAGAGGCCAGACCCCTGCTCATCTTGGAAGGGACTTTGGGGTCCCTTCAACTTTCAACAACTGAAAGGGCAGAGGAGCCTTCTCCAGGTCCCAGATCAAGGATCATGAGGCACCTCCCACACCCAACAGGCCCTTGGCTAACAGGAACGGTGCCCAGGGGTCCTGCCTTCTGAACTGCAGAGAAACGATCTTCCTAGCTGTGCCATTCACAGAGCAATGCATGCACTTAATCGTTGATCCAACAGCCACAGGCTCACCTGGGGCTCCTTTGGGGGAGGACCTCTGCTTTTCTAAATCTGCAGTAGGGGTAAGGATCAGAGGGGGGCATGCGAAGGCCTGTGACAACCCTGACCTCTATGGACCTTTGCCATGCAGGCTGCTGAGGTTCCCCACAACTCAATCATGTGGTCACGGAGCAAAGGGGAGGCTCCAAGGATGTGCCCCAGATGGGGGCAACACCCAGACAGATAGCCCAGAGGCCAGAGGCCAGTGCTGCTCCCAGGAACCAGGGCTGGCTGAGCCCCTACCTGCTGGGCCTGCCGGGCTGGGCCCTGGTGGGGAGGCACGGGATCTGGACGTGGTCCCCACCTTCCCTTTGAAGCTGCTGTTCAGTCTGGACTCGAGCTCCGCATAGACGGCTGACATCTTCAGGGAGAGGAGGCCAGGGTGAGTCCAGCCCACCGTTACCTCCTCCATGAGGCCCTCACATGGCCTCAGAGGCCAGGCCTGGGTGATCTGGGGGGCAGGCATCTGCCCCAGCCCCATGGGACACCTATGCCCAGGAGTCACATGAACCACCAGGAGGGTAGACAATGGGGTCTCACCATCTTAGGATTGGGGGTCTCGGGGAGGGACGTGCCGTCGCCCGCCTGGCGCTCGCCTGGGATTAGAGGAAGAGGCATCTCGGGGCAGTCGCCAGGACCTGCCAGGGGAATCGGGGAGGGTGGAGTCCACCATGGGGAGATCTAGTAACCCCTCTGAGCTCTAAGGCTTGGGTTCCAGCCCAGGCCCCATGGGCAGCCATCAAGAAAGAACCAGCAAGCCCCGTAGCCCCAGGAGGGCCATCACTCAGCCCTGCCCAACCTGTTCTTGGGCACTTCTCCTCCCACCAACCCCATTCTGCAGGCGGGAAGACCGAGCCCTGGTGGCACCCTCACACACTGTCCCGCCTTTCAGGCCAGAGCCTCACCACAACTGAGGCTGGCCTCCAGGCCCTGGGACCGGAGGCTGCGGCGGCACATGGACGAGGCTCTCAGGGAGCTCCGCCGCTGCAGCTCGGGCTCGGGCTCGGGCTCGGGCTCCAGGTCCAGCTCGGGCTCCGGCTCTGCAGTGTGACATGAACAGGAGATGGGCCCCTTGTCCTCTCAGCCAGACAAAGGGCCTCCAAACACAGGACGGGTGAGGGCAACCACTGTCTGCACCAATCTGTGACCCCAGGCCCTGCCTCCCATGTGGCCTGAGATGGAAGATTCTGGGTCTAGGCAGACGTATGGAACATCCGCTGGCCAGCCTATACTCTGAGCCTCTTGCTAAAACCTTTGAGCTTCCCCCAGCACACTGTGGGTCCCCAGGACGAGGGATGGTGGGCAGCCGAGGGCCAGCTCACGGGAGATGTGTAGGCCGCGACGCAGCAGGTGCAGAGGGCCTAGAACAAGTGCACAGTGTCTGGCCCACTTCCGATTCCTGTGGCCTAAATGGTGAAGTGCATGGTTTTCTGGGCACGTGGGGCCCGCTGTAAGAGGTGGGCAGCAGTGGGAGGCTGAGGCCGCACATGGCCCGGCAGGCCCTAGTGGGCGTCTGTGTGCCTCAAGGCCCAGCAGCCAGGCCCGACCTGGCTGTGTCCTTGCCCTCCAGCTCTATGGACGGCAACCACGTGAATTTCTTGATCTGCGACATGTTTCTTGGCGTGCAGTGCACAGCCATTGAGACCACTCCCGTTTTGTGGGTACAAAGCCAGGGATTCCGGGCGGATAGGTGGGGTGTCTAAAGTCTAAGGTAATGTGGCAGATGCTACTTAAGCATCGAGCGGGGAAGGCACATTTGTGGGGCCAAGTGTGCGACCGGCCTGGGTGCGCCCGGCATGTGTCTGCAGGCTTCCGGGGGCGCATCTGTCTGTGGGAGAGGCCCAGGTCGGCTGTCATCTGAGGACAGGGGTCTGGCTCTTCACCGGGTGGGCTGGGCAGGGGGAGAGGCTGCTTACCTGTCATGGCCGTGTAGCCCAGGAAACATGCAATTTTCTCCTGGCAGAGCTCCTGCTCCTCGTAAGTCAGCAGCTGGTAGATGAACTGCCAGAGAACTTGTTTGGCAGGTGTGTCCAGCACCGGGTAGACGTCCACGATGAGGGTGTCAATGTTCCTGGGGGAGGGTGCAGGAGCAAGGCGTTCATGACTCAGGGGCTCACCATGGGGGGGAGGGAGAGATGGACAAGGGGGCTCTTCCAGGCCACAGAACCCACCCCTGCCAAGACAGAGAAGTGGGGAAGGTAGGAAGGCAGGCTCTGGCGATGGGCTCCCCTCCCCCCAATTCAAATCCTGGCTCTGCCACTTACCAGCCAAGTGACCATTCTCAAGTTACTTAATTCCCCTGTGCCTCAGTTTCCTCTTCTGTAAAATGTGCATAAAAATAGCATCTACCTCACAGAGTCGCTATATGATGAAAACACACAGAGTGTATTGGGTAAACCAACTCACTATAGCAGAGATTGGCAAATGATGGCCCGCGGCCCAAAATCTGGCCCACCTTCTGTTTTTGTAAAAAAAAGTTTTATTGGAACACAGCCATGACTGGGTGTTTACATATTGTCTATGGCTGTTTTCGAGCTACAACGGCAGGGTTGAATAGTTTCTATGGAGACCATATGGCCCACAAAGCCTAAAATATTTACTATGTGGCCCTTTGTAGAAGTAGTTTGCTGATCCTTGCATTATATGAGAAAATAAAACTAACACCACACATAAGGATGAACTCTAGGTGGATAAAAAACAAAGTATGAAAAATACAATGGTAAAATTAATAGAAGACAGTGTAGGAGAATATTTTTTGGCCTAGGGGTAGGGAAGGAGTTCTTAAAATTTCAAAAGCCAAAGCCATAAGGCCCAAAACATATTGAATTTGATTTTATAAAAGCAAGCATATCTGTTCAAAGAAGCCCAACTTGGACACAATGATATTAGATATAACAGAAGTAGTAACAAGTAACAAATGGGAGAAGATGTTTGCAATGTCTAAAATCAACAAGGACTCAGTATCTAAAATATACAAGGAACTCCTGCAAATCAACAAGAACAAAAAAGCCCAGTAAAATGAAAATGGGCAAAGGGTCTAAACAGGTAATCTAGAGATAAAGAAACAGAAAAGACTGACAAGGATATTCAAAGATGTTTAAAATAGTCATTTCAAAACCCCAAATAAAATAAGACGTCACTTTATGCCTAAGAGACTAGCATGAGTAGAAAGCTGGATGGTGCCCAGTGTTGGTGAGGACGTGGGGATGGGGAGCCCAGGTGCACTGCAGGTGAGAGACAGCAGTGCTCTGGGAAGCAATTTTGGATGACCTAGTCAAATTAAATAAACAAATACCTTAATGTCCAGCAATGCAGCTCTTAGATATAAATTCCAAATGAATTGTACACAGCACCACGGGGAAATGTGCACCATGATGTTCATCACTGCTATCAAGATGGAAGAGAGTGGTGACAAGCCTGTGTCTGTCACTGGCAGGTAAACAGATCAGACCTGGACCCTTGATCCACAGGAATTTGGCTGTAGTTGTAAACAATGTATTACATGTACACGAGCAACATGGACAGATCTAAACACATAGGGTTTGGTGGGAAAAAAAGTCACAGAATGTGCACAGGATAGCCACAATTCTAATGTAGACCAAAAATACATCCCATGGGAGGCACCTGGCTGGCCCCATAGGAAAAGCATTTGACTCTTGATCTCAGGGTCATGAGTTCGAGCCCCACATTGGGTGTGGAGATTACTTAAATAAATGAAACTTAAAAAAAAAAACAAAAAACACATCCTACAAAACAGCAATGCCCACACTTCAAGAACACGTCAGACAAAAGGAGCCCTGTTAAACTCATCGGACTGGTGACCTTGGGAAGGGGAGGGACACAGAAGAGGGAGTGGAGCTAAAAGGGAAGGAAAGGTGGAGACAAGCCAAGTGTCCATCACGGATGAATGGACAGACAACATGTGGTCTATCCACGCAATGGAATGTTATTTGGCCATGAAAAAGGGAAGAAGTAGATGCTATCACTTGGATGAACATTGAAAACTTGGATGATGTTGAGTGAAAGAAGCCAGACATCAAAGCCCACATACTATAGGATCCTATTCACATGAAAGCCCAGAATAGGGAAAGCCACAGAGACACTAAAGTAGATTCGTGGTTGTTGTTGGGGGGGGGGGGGATGTGCGGGGGAGGAAGGGGCAGAAGAGGAGGGGGTGATAGTGAAGAGCTGCAGGGTTTCTTTTTGAGTGAACATGTTCAAAAACTGAGTGTGGTGATGGGTGCACAGATTTGTCAATTAAAATCCAGTGCACTGTACGTAGGGTGTGTGAATTATACCTCAATAAAGCTGTTTAAACAAAAAAGGAAAAGGGCGTGAACGGGTGAGGGGTTTGCACAGACCATGACAATGACCCTACAGACCCAGGAGTGTGACAGACGCAGGCTGCTGCTACTCAGGTACAAAAAGGAAGACACCAAACCAACCCCAACAGGCTCAGTGGCCGGTGGCAAACGCCCACGGGCTAGTAGTCCTGTGACCTTCCCACAAACAACTTTGCGGAGGTCACTGCTTCACTTGACAGAGGCTAGGTCACGTGGCTAGGGGGTTTCAGAGTCAGGGTTTGTGGTAGGGCACCTTGATTGCCCACCACCCGGGGGCCCCTGGTACCAGCGGCTGCTTTCTTGGAGTCTCTCCCAGGAGTCTCTCCCAGGAGGCACAGGCAGGGAGACCCGAATGGTGAGTCTGAGCAGGATTTGGGGCCCACCCAGGGCAGCTCCCACCACCGCTCTGGCCCAGCCACCTGTGCTGGAAGAAGCTCTCAAGGGCCCGGCAGACCCCATAGCGCTCGGGAGGCGTGAGTAGGTGCTCCAGCTGCTGGCTGAAAGTCCTCCCCTGCACCCGGATGCTGGAGGGCAGGATCTCTGCCACCCACTGCAGGGAGGTGAGCGCCGAGGACGGGTTGGGGGAATCCAAGGAATCGGAGTCTGTCGGGGCCACAGGCAGGAGAGACACAGGTGACCCAGCATCCCGGGTCAGATGCGGTTTCTCTGGCAGCTGGGGTGAGTGCTGGGCATTGGGAGGCACACCTACTGCCCGGAGCTGGGGACGGGGATGGGACAGCCCCAGGCAGGGCCCTGAGGCTGCCCCACTGGAATCTACAGCCCCACCTGGGGAGGGAAGCTGCAGGGTTGGGGGAAAAGCAGAGTCCTCTGCAGACTTGTAAGTCCCACATGTGGAGGCCCTGGCAGGGTCTCTGTGGGCCACAAAGCCAAGTGGCCGTGGGCGTCTCACCGCTGGCGAATGGGACGAGCCCCTCCTCCACCACCAGTGTGGGCATCGCGCCACTGCCTTGAAGCATGGATACCACCTTGTCATGGGAGCAGTTCCTGCCAAGAAGAGATGGCCCAGGAGGGCCTGACCAGGATGAGCGATGTCCACGGCCACCCACCAGATCTCCCTGTCCGGCCTGTGGAGGCTGCTCAGCAGTGCACAGCAGCCGGGGCCCTGCCTCTCCTGCTCATTTATCTTCTCTGCAGGAGAAGCTCCAGGCCCAGGACAAGCTGGACACTTCTGGGTGCAGAGGGGTTGTGCCCATGTCAGCCCTAGGCAGGGCTCCCCCTCAAGGGCAAGACACTCATGGTCCATTTAATTCTGTGTTGCCTGGGAACCTGGTTGGCTCAGCCGGTAGAGCATGTGACTCTTGATCTTGGGGTTGTAAGTTCAAGCCCCACGTTGGGTGTAGAGATTACTTAAAAATAAAATCTTTAAAAACAAAAACAGGGACACCTGGGTGGCTCAGGTCATGATCCCAGGGTCTTGGGACCGAGCCCCGCATCGAGCTCCCTGCTCGGCAGGAAGCCTGTTTCTCCCTCTCCCCCTCCCCCTGCTTGTGTTCCTGCTCTCGCTCTCTCTCTCCCTCTGTCAAATAAATAAATAAAATCTTTTTTAAAAAAGAGTCCTTTAAAAAAATAAAATAAAAAAATAAAAACAAAAACGAAACAGCAACAACAAAAAACCCTCTGTGTCCCTTGCATGGAGCTGGGGTATTTTCTAGTTGGAAGGCTAAACTGACATCCTGTCTAGTCTGAGGGTACAGATTCAAGAGATCCCATAGGAAGAGGGGCAGATCCTGGGGACAAACTGGTCATAGGAGATCGGGACCACGGCCTAGGTGTCCCAAGAGCCAGGAGTCTCAGAGGATGGTTTGTCACCAAGCTTTGATGTCCCCAGTAGCCTCTGACCTCATGTCCAGTCCATTGAGGAAGAGGATCCGGTCGCCTGACTTGAGGGACGCATTGTCAGCCGGGCTCCCTAGAAGCCAGAAGAGAGCATGTGCTGGTCAGCTGGGCAGGGCTGCACTCTGTGAACCCATTTTACAGGTGCCAAATGGGATGAGTGGCCAAGGAGAGCCAAATTCAGGCCAGCAGATCCCACATTAGACCCAGCACCCCTCTGCTCTCAGCTGCTCTGAGCAGCGAGTGAGCCCCTGGGTGGGGGTGGGAGGGTTTGGGGCTCAGTGTGGACCGCTGGTCAGCCCTGAGCTGTTGGAGAAGGGGGAAAAATAAAGAAGGTCTTGGGAGCCATCTGTGCACCTGCTGAGAAGCCCGCTCCATACTGTTCTCTGCCCCACCCATAACGGCTCACATCCTAGATTCCTCTGTGCCTTTGTCATCAGGAGAATCATGCACCTGCCTACAGGGAGGGAGCTTCCTCCCCCAGGCTGGGAAACATGGTGTATTAATCATGCTTGTTTGTTTCTGTACTTCCTGAGGCTTTGGCATCTTGGGGCCGTTGCTGACCCTGGAAACACTGCCCTTCGGTGGCTAGCCAAGCCCTACGTGGTAAATAACTGGCTCTGAAGAGTGCCTCTTGTATGCAAACCAACCAGTCCAGAGCCCACACCCAACGCCCCTCCCTATGGAGCTCTCACGCCCTGGGCCAGGACTGCTCCCTGCCCTAAGCTCCCAGGGCCAGGTACCTGCAGACTGACTGGGGACAGCTCCTATGCCTCAGAGCCTGCTCCAACTAATCCTGTACCTGCTCAGCCTGCCTTGCCCGATCCCTCCCCCGTGTGGCCACGCCCCCTCCTCTTGGGAGCTGTGAGGGACAAACTCTTTTTCCAATGGCCATCATCTCCTGATCTGTTGGCCTCACCATACCCGAATAATAATGGTAAAACCTGCGTTTTAAACACACAGGAGCAGCTGATTCTCTGCCCTGGTGGCGCTGAAGGTCAGACTTAACCCAGTACCAAACACCTAGGGATGGGGCTGGTAGTTTGCTCCTGTGGAACGTCTTGTGGATTTCTGCCTCTTTTGTCAGCTGTTCCTCTAAATTTGATTGGGAAACAAGTGGGGTAAGTGACAAATGCCCAAAGAAAATGTACTCTCAGATTGTGAGGCACTCTCTCAGGCTGTGGGTACTGTCAGGGGAGGAAGAGAGATGCTCAGGGAAGACCTGCTGGGGAAGGGGAGTCCTTCCTCCCTACCCCCAGACTGAAGAGGCGGGGAGGGGAGAGGTGATGGTGGTGATGAATCCAACCTGGCCTGTCTGGAAGCTTGGGCCAGCCTGGGGTGGAAGGGCCAGAGGGTTTGTAGCTGGGGATTCAAGATCACTGGATCAGGAGTCAGGAAATCCCAGGTTCTGGTCCTTGCTTTGCCAGGGCCTCTAAAGGCCTCAGTTTCCCCATCTGTAAAAGCTCTCACTGAAGCATCCGTTTGGCTTCCCATGACAAGGAAGGCATGGGGTTACCAGCCTGGAGGCTAGGTTGGGGAGAATAGCACCCCTGGATCTTAAACATGGCCCCAGGCAAAGTATCCCTGGCTGCACCCCACATGGGGGTGGTGGGAACTGGTGGTGCTCGTGGTGGCACAGTTGGAAGAGACAAAGAGGAGAGATGACTCCTTTCTAGAGGACCAACGTGGGCCTTTTCCCTACAACACTGGGTCAACAACTTAGTAATGCACAAATCCGAGGAGAACTACAACATATCAGTCATCAGGATTCGGTCTTAAAATGATCTGATGGCTGGAACAACGATGCAAAGGCACTAAGGCACTTTCCTGGAGATCAGAAGATGTCCAACCCACAAATCCCTGCACTGGAGGTGTGAGATGAGGGAGGGTAGAAAGGACTCAGCAATGGGGATGTGTCACCAGGAGCATCATCCACAGGTGCTGGGAGGGTATGGGTGCAGGACAGAGAGAGTGGGTGACCCGGGTGACCCGGTGGTTACCGGGAGGGAGAGTTCAGTTTAGCACCAGGAGACATTTCTGCCCCACAGAGACCTTCCACAGTGGAATGTGCTGCCACAGGAAGAAATGAGTTTCTCTCCACGCTCCCCCCCCCACCCACCCTGGAGAGGCAGGAAGGAAGAATTCCTGCACGGAGAAGGCTCTGCTTTCTTTAAGATGTCACCATTCCAGGAGCAAAAAGAGGCAGGCTGGGTGGGGGCAGGAGGAGAGACCAGATTGGGGGTAGGGGACTGGATAGTGGGCAGAGGCCCTGAGGGCCTGATGCCTCTCTGAGTCTGGCCTGCCCAGCAAGTGCCAAGTTCACAGTGGGCACTCCACACAGGGCAGGTTGACTGGGTGCAGCCTGGGTAGGTGTCAGGTGTGTCCTGGCTCCCCCAGTGTCTGGGGCAGTGCCCTCAGCCCTCCCCGGGGACATAGGAAAGGTCTGGATGGAGAACTTGGCTCTCTTGGCTCAAAGGTGACCCTGAACTTGGAGGGGGTTTGCCTCAACTTGGATGTCCCCTCTGGGATACTTAGAGGACACGGACTACATGAGGTTAGAACCTGGGGGCAGAGCCGGGGGTGGGGGGAGACGGGCTACTTAGTATGGGCCTAAGAGGGTCCTTCACCCCATCCTGGACAACCCGCCCACCCCTCACCAGGCAGGACAGACTCGATCCAGACAGGCCCGTGACCGCGCAGCGTGAAGCCGAAGCTCTTGTTGCCCTTGTAGACTCGGACTGTCCTGGGGAGAAAGAAGGGGTGGGGTGGGGGGCTGGCAGCGTGCCCTGCCCTGGGGAGAGGGAGGCTGGGGGGCGTAGGGGATAGAGATGTCCCGTGTCCTGCTCCCCTTAATCTCTCCTGACCCCCACCCCCAGGTGTCCACGCCCCGACCCCGCGCCCTCTGCCCAGATCTTCATTCCAGCCCACTGACTAGGTCCGCGGCCCGTGCCCGCGCGCCCCGGGTACCTGCGCGTGCCCCCCGGGCCCGCGCGGCCGCCCAGCAGCGAGGCAGCCTTGCGCGGGGGCGGCTCGTCGGGGCGGCGCGGGGCGGCGCTGGCGCGAGTGGACACCAGGAGGCGCTCGGGGCGCTCCTCGCTGCGGCTCCGGCGCAGCCGTTGTGCGCCCTGAGCCCTCCGGGCGCGGCACAGCTTGCCCAGCAGACCCTGCGACACCACCTCGTCGAAGCGCGCCCGGTGCTTCTTGGGGATGAAGATCCTGCCGGCGAGGACCGCAGAGTCGGGGCGCGCCCCCAGACCGCGCCCCGATCGTGCCAAACCGCGGCCTAAAGGCTCCTTCTTGCGGGCGCCGCCCTAGGCTCTCGCGCCCCTACACAGGGGTAACAGGGGAATCAGCAGCCGGCACTCCAGTCTCCCCCCTCGGTGTCGGAACTTGTGCCCCAACTGGCCTGGGCCACACCAGAACCACGGTGCCCGGCTCTCCACCTCGGGAAAGTCACAATGGGACCATCCCCATTGCTGTGGCCTTGGGGAACCTCAATGCCCCCAAAGCCCGTCCGTGCACCTGTTCCTCCTCCTGCCTCCCTCTTCCCATTTCTGGCCTCTCCCCTACGCCCTCATTTCATGCCCTTGCACCTGCCCAGCCAAAGCCAGCCAGGGATCCCTGGCCACCCATCTTCTTACCTGATTCCAGGCAGCTCTGGTGGAAAAAAATGAAGCCACAGCCTGGCCGGGACCAGACTTCCCCCGGACCCTCATCACACGCCCGCCTTCCTGCTCGCTTCTCTGGCCAGCCCTTTCTCCGGCTGCCGCCTCAGAATCTGCCAGGACTGCCACGTCCAGTCCTACCTCTTACACTCTTGCCCCTGCTGTTGTCCTTGCCCCGCACACTCTCTCCGTTTCCTGGCTACACTGGGCTCGCCCTTCAACACCCAGCGCTGGCCTTCCTTCAGTTCAATCCCACATGCTTCAGTAAGACCCTGCTGTCCGTGCCCTTGGGGTCAAAGCTGAAGGCACTGTGGTTCCTGTTCTCAGAGGACGAAGTGGTGAGAGGCAGTGGGGAGGCTTGGTTGGACTCTGTGTGGGGTCTACACCCTGGGATGATTCCCTGGTGCCTGTGGGTGTCTCCTGCGAGGCTGGAAGCTCTCTGAGGGCTAGTCTGTGGCTTGGCTGGGAGCCACAGTGACCGGTCAGGGTTTGACACAGGGGACTCAGTGACTCAGTAAACAGAGGGCCCACCAACAGCATAGCCATACCTCCCAGTAATGGCACAGTTAATATCCTGGTGGACTCCCCTGTCTGTGGCAGAGGATCCGGGGGGCTCAGAGGAGATCTGTAACTTTCCAGGTGACACAGCTTGGCCAGAAGGCCAGCCTCTGAGCCTCGGCACTGTGGCAGGACTCTGCTGAGGGCCTCTGAAGTTCTGGTGTCTAGTGAGGCCTCCCTGGCCGCATCCCAATGTTCCCTTCCATGTTCTCTGGACCAGGAGCCAGTGCCAAGGGCATGGTGGGGAAGAGGGAGGAAGATGGGAACAATGGTTCTGCAGCCAGCTGAAATACAACCCCTCTGAGGTCATCCAGTGGCCCCCAATCGGTTTCCCTGACCTCTGTGCGTAGGATTAATAAGACCAGGCAGGCAGAATAAGCTGCCTGGTGGGAGGGAAGAGATGTGGGTCCTCCAGGAGGAGGGTGCATCAGGGTTGCCCCTCAGTGAGCTCTGCTCCAGGTCTGAACGTTCTAGGTGACCAGGAGGCCAAAATGAAAGGTCTGCTCAACTCCTCTAGGAGCATTCTGGCCTGATGCTCATCCTTGTCCACCCACAGCGATTCCCGAAAATCTAGAGCCTCAGCCTCATTCCCCAAATGGTCACTCAAGGCCTCTGGAGCCTGACACCTCCATCTGCCTGACCCACACATTCCCCACACCCTCCCAGACCCACCACATGCCTCATGCCCAGGCAAAGGAGGGATGACAAGCCAGAAATTGTCCACCTCACACTTTGGGCTCCAGCCCCAGGCTCCAGAAGGCCCTAGGTCCAACCTGGGCAGGGGCCAGATGACCATTCCAGCTCCACCCTCCAGCAGCAATTAGAAAAGACCTCCCGCCACCCCCCACCCCCGCCCCAGGGTGGTAACCATGGTGAGTCACCAACTGCACAGGTGGGAGAAGATTGGTGGCCTTTTCTCTGCTTGGTGTCCTTGGGACTAAGCCAGAGGCCAAGGCTGCCTTGTGAGGCCAGATGCCCTTCCTGGCCTGTGTTGGCCCTCCATGCAGCTCAGTCTGGCCAGGCACCCCAGCCCTGGGTCTGCTCTGAAACCACTAACCCAGGACAGCCAGGCACAATGGGGCCTCGTGGACCACTGTGGCAGATCACTGCTCCTCTGACCCTGACAGCATGGCTGCCCCAGGACTCCCAGGTCCCTGCCATGCCAACAGGCTTCTCTGAGACCACAGGACGCTTCCCTGGCCACACAATGACGTTCCAGTCAGTCAGTTCTGTTCCCTCTGCCTGGTGGGGTCAGGCGTAAATCCGTGTCCAGATTCCTCCTAGGGGCTGCCCTAGGGTCCTCTCTCTCTACCACATTCCCTGCCTCGGCTCTCTGGCCAGTTCCCTCGACCTGCCCAATTGTAGGAAGGAAAGAGAGCTTTTCAGTCCCAGCCCTTGGTCCCCCCTCCGATCCCCATCCCGACCCCCAGGGACGCATGCAGGTTCCAGGCATCCAACGCGGGGAACTCGCCCCCTTGTGCCGGGTGGGTGTCCACCTCAGTGCCCCAGCCCCACCCCTTCTCAGGCCGCCCGAGGCGGGTCCGCCGCGCCTAGGGCGCACAGTTCCCGGGGGCGCGGAGCGCGGTAAGGAAACTACCGAAAGTGCCGAGAGAAGCCCTGGTCCTTCCCCATCTGGAGCCGGCGACGGCGGCGTGGCAGGTGCCGACAGGCAGGGGTGGCTGAACCCGCGAGCAGAGCGAGGGCGCCGCGACTCCACGAGTCACTGCCGGGCGAGCGCACTCGCCCCCTCCCGAGCCCGCCCGGCCCGCGGCCCGGCGCCCGCCCCCTCCGGTGGCCCCGCCCCGCCCCGCCCCGCCCCCACGGGGGACCCTACAGCTAGCTCCGGGGGAACTGGGGGCGGTTCAGAGCTGTCAACGCTGCTTCCTCTCCGCTCCCTCCGTCAGTCCCTCCCCAGGTGTCTCGCCTCCTACCTCGGGCCGGGGCGCCCAGGTCCCCTGCACCGTGGCGAGTCCCGGCCCCTGGCTGCAGCGAGACTGAACCCCAAGGTTCGGAAGGAGCCCCGACTTTCTTTTGTAGAGCATGGGAAGGCTTTCCGGAGGGCGTGGCCTTTGCGCTAGGTTTCAGGGAGTGGGTCGGCGAGGGGAAGCCCCCCTCACCTACCCGGGGGGAAGCGCTAATCAAGAAGCGGTTAGTGAGGGAGGCCTTGAATGCCATTGCCACTGCCAGCCGCTGAGACTGAACTCGGGGGGGAGGGTCTAAGGATTTAAAGAGAGGAGGAGGGACCCCAGAGGTTTTGGTGCACCAGGGGAGTGCTTGGGGCTGGGAGGGGAAGAGGGAAGGGTTTGGGGTGGGACGAGGTGAGATTCTGGAATCACAGAGGAAAGGAGATCTATGAGATCTGGTGAATGAGTGGAAATGAGGAGGGGCAGCTGGGCTGGGGCAACTCCCAAGTGGGCGGGTGGACGGAGGGCCTCCTACTGGGAGAGAGGGAGCTAAGGGGAGAAGAGGGGGATGACAAGAAAGGGAGTTTGGACCCTTCCTCTGGCTCTGGGGCTGCTACTCCCGGAAGTCAGAGCAGGAGTAGACCCCAGGGAACCCACTGTGTTGTCCTTTTCTCCCTGATCCTGTCCCGCTTGCCTGCGGGAAAGGGCACATAGATACCGGGAGCCAGCCCAGGACTTCCTGAGCAGGGGCTCCTGGGGGGACATCAGCACAAGGCTCTTTCCTCACCAGGAGTTGGCCATTACCCAGACAGACAGGAGCTGCAGAGACAGAAAACCCTGGGACCCTCCCTCTGTCCCAGTCACTGGGAGAAAGGGACATCTTACGTGGTTCTGCCTACAGGTTCCTGCAGCCAGTCAGACCTGGTGCTCAGTTCAGACCACGCTGCCCAACACACCTCAGCCCCGCGTTCCTGGCCCAGCAAGACCACCACCCTCCCATGATCAGCCAGGGCTGCTTTTCTCCCCTGCAGCAACAGCAAGCCAGAACCAGAACGCATGCCGCATCCTCCCAGGCCTGTCCTCAGCCCCGCCAGGGAGAGAAATGCCTGAAAACTCTACAGTGATACGGCTCTCTGACATCTGCAAGGCCACAGCCGTCCCATCATGACAGAGCCACTTCGGGTACTTTGGTTCTGGGTGCGACGGCCCAGCATCCAGAACCAGGCCAGCCCAAAGGCTACGAAGACTGTCCACCTCACTGTGGGCAGAGGAGGAGTGAGCATGGAGCAAATGCTCATGCCTGCATCCGGACAGAGGCAGAAGTGCACACACTGCCTTGGGGCCCGGTGTCCTTGTCATCCCCTATCCCTGTCCCTGTCTGTCCGCACTGCACGGCACCCCTCTGTCCCAGCGCCCCAGTACACAGGGAAGGCATCAGAAGGGGAGAGCAGCTGGTGCATCAGATAGCCCAAGACAACGGGGGGGGGGGGGGGGGTTGGGGTCAAGCAACAGATGGAGTTTGCTGAAGTGCCCGCCCCCGCAAGAGGGTGCTACCAAAGGCAGATCACTCTGGGGCAGAAGCTCTCAGTTGGGGATTTTGCCCCCCAGAGGACATTTGGCACTAGCTGGAGACAGTTTTGACTGACGCTGCTAAACATCCTACAACACACAGGCCAACTCCCAACCACAGAGGATTATCGGGCCCCAAGTGTCAAAAGTGCCATGGCTGAGAAACCTGCTCTAGGGAGAAAGACACCTTCCGTAGGGGAAGCCCACACTAACTGAGCACATACCATGTCCCACGGTTTCATAGAGTTCTCCCGATCACTTTGTATTATGGTGTCTCCGACACTGGTCCCTAAAGCAGAGGAGGATGGAGGGGGTACAGCTGTTCCCTCGCACCCCCCCCCCATTCTCAGCTAATCTCTTTTCTGTGTCCTGTTGGCAGGGTCCATTTCTGTGATTGCCTACCAAGCACTCTGCTGGGAACACGTAAGGATGACCCACCCGTTTTACAGACAGACTGTAGAGGTCAATGAACCTGCTCAAGGTTGCACAGCCCGTGAGTGGACTTGGGGGTCCGACCGAGGTCTGTGGGGATTCCGGACCCCAGGTTCCTCCAGCACTGTCCCTGCGCTTCCTTCTCCTCCCACCTGCCGGCTCCTCCCTCTCCTTCCAGATTTCCTGAAACCCCCAAGACCACACAGCTGCCTTTGCTTTCCTGCTCCCTCCTAACCACGTCACACTTCCCAAGCTGCCTGGCCTGGCCTGGCCTAATTAGAAAGTCATTTTGTCACTTCATCAAACTCGGATCCCTTTGGGGATAGACCCAAATTAAGCTCTGAGCTGCAGGGTGAACTGCCGTCATGGAGGAAGATGAGACCCTTTGCTTCCATTACCACCACTGACCCAAATCTTACGCTCACAGCAGCACTGTCCAAGAGAACTTTCTTCGATGATGAACACGTTCTAAAGGTGCACCGTCCTGCACTGTGGCCACGAGTCATATGTGGCTAGTGAGACTGAGAAGCTGAATTTCAAATCTGATTTAGTAGTCATTAAATTTAATCTTAAAAAGCCACGTGTGGCTACCGCGCTTCATGGTCTCACTGCTCCTTCTTTCTCCCCGAGCCTTCTGATTTGGCCACTGGGACCACCTCTCGGAGGCCACACAGTGACTTGGGTGGGTTCCAGCCTCTGCCAAGCTCACACACACACACACACACACACATGCACACGCATGCACACACACAGCTCCACGCACCGTTTGCGCTCACTCTCATGTAAACCCTGTCTCTCCTCAGTGGGGTATCCTAAGGCCAAAACTGTCGCTCTCTGTGGCCACCCATCCTAGGCAAGGTGGTTCCAGCCCGGTACTGTCGTGTACTCAGTGTTGGGTACAGAGTGGCACCACTCGCCGTGGCAGCGTCCACTTCTGTGGCTGGATGCCTGGCCCCGATGAACTCCTCTTAGGGTCTGTCTCTCCACCCCATAGGACATCCTGCCAGACAGACTCTGAGGGTCACTGAGCCACAGCAGTGGCACCTGCTGCCTCCTCCAGGGAGCCTACCCCGATTGCCACCCTGCTAAGTTAGCCCTGGGCTGCTGGCACTCAGCCCTCAGAATCACAGATGACTGTATACCTGTGATTCCTCCCTGCCCCCTGAGAGCTCTCCCCTAGAAAGTTCTGCATGGGGATCGCTATTGCAACCCTGGAACCCAGCATCTGGGCCACCAGAGCCTGGGGGTGGGGGTGGGGAGATGGAGGGGAAGGAGGTGGGGGTTGGGGTGGCTGAAGCCACACTGCCAAGGTACCCCTCTCCCTGCAGAGCCCAGCTGGGCGCCGCCCCCCCTCCAGCATCCTCCCCAATTTTCCTGTCGCACTTGACACACGCTGACAATAGAGGTTGCTGTTTCATCCTCCCCAGCAGTGCCCCGGGGATGCTGCGGGGACCGGGCATCCCCCGGTGTCCAGGGTTCCCGCTTCCCAGGCTCTAAATCCAGCACACCCAAGGGGGCGCCTCCCCCACCCTGCTCTTCCTGACCCGCTGCCGGCGGTCGCTTGGGGACGAACTGCAGACGGGAAAGCAGGCGTGGGGAGGCAGACAGGCTGTCCTGGGAAGCAGAGGCGACACAGACCGAAGCCAGGGCAGCTCCGAAGGGAGATGAGGAGAATCGAGAGGGCCTCCAGCTGAGTCCGGCTGCTAGCAGCCTTGCGACACGCGCATGCCAACTTCCCAGGGGACAGCCAGCCGCCCGCGCCCCTGGCCCAGCCCTGGTAGAGATGGATGGGGTGGGGGGCTGTCCATCCATCACACGCCCCCCCCCCCCACCCCGGCCCCGGGAGCCCTCAGCACCAGCGCATCATCTCCACTGCAAATTAGGCTGTAGGAATAACTTTTTTTTCCTCTCTGGATTTTCGTAGCAAGGGGCAGGCCCCTAACTCACCCCAGGCAGCTCATGGTGACCTCTTTCGGTGGCCTTCTGTGCTCAGCTGCTGAGCCAAGCCGCTGCGCCCGCCCGGGCTTTGGGGGTGGGGGGGTGGTGGTGGCCAGCCCCGTCCCTGACATTGGCCAGGCCCAGAGGGAGGGGCAGGCTGCGGGGTGAATGGCAGCAAGGGGAGGGGGCAGGCTGAGCCCAGGAAGGGGGAGGGGGGAGGAGTCTCAGGCCCTGGAGGCACGGTGAGGAGAGAAAGGCGCCCCCACCCAGGATCCCGACAGGGAAGGCCTCACTCAGGCCCAGTGGGGGCCTGATCAAGGCTGTGCCGTGCAGGGCAGTGATGCCCCGGCAGGAAAGTGGGTGGGTGTGGGGGGGGGGCTTGGGAGATTCAGGGGCCACTCCAAGTGTCAACTCACCAGGAATTTTTTTTCCTAAAGGATAAACTTACAGGGTCCAAAGCTGAGCAGAAGAACAGAAAGTGCACAGCTGGTGGGTTCACAGTCCTGTGACAGCCACTCATTAGCTGTGTGACTTTTGGGCCAGCCTCTTAACCTCTCTGAGCCTCAGTTTGCTTGCGGGAAATGGGGATAATAATAGCACCGAGATGATCCAGCCAGAGAGTGCTCCTCTAGGGCCCTGGTGATGCCAGCACACAGCTGTCATCATCAAAGGGCAGAGAGCACACACTGTTTCTAGCGCGGGGATGTCCTTTCCGCAGGAGGTGGGTCCTCTCTGCAGCCTGTCCCAGCCCAGCATCTAGCAGCCCTTCTGTTCTCACTCACAGCGATGCCCTGGGAGTGGGTCGGTATTGGGGCCCCGTCCGGTAGCAGGATGCGCAGTGCCGGGGGTGGTGGTGGGAGAGTGGGCACCCCCGGGCGAGACACACCCTGCCTGCCCCTCCCTCCCTGCAACCGGGGTACCTGAGGTTGTCCAGGAGTGGCGTGCAGACCTCGCGGGGCAGCTCCAGGGTGAGCGCCCACACCAGGTCATCTACCCGCTGCTCGGCCGCAAACCGCTTCAGGGCGGCGAACACCCGTTCCTTGGCAGTCGGCTGGTCCCCCAAGATCTCATCCACCTGCGCGGAAGGGTCTGGTGAATGACCACAGGGGACCAGAGCAGAACACTGCTCACCTCCTTCCCTTCCGCCCTCAGTTTACCTCCATGGGACAGCTGACATGGGAGCACTGCCTGAGCTCTGTGGTGAGCTCTCTACCCAAATCACATTACCCACCTCCTAACAGACAGACAAGGGGACATGGCTAATATCTTCATTTACATCTAAGCACGCGGAGGCTGGTGTAGGTGGAGCGACCTGCCCAAGGCCACGGGGTCAGGACTCAAACTCAGAGACAGCCCTTCTACTGAGTATTATAAGGATCAAAGGAATCAATACAAGAGCTTTACAATGTGTCAGGCGCTCAGTAATTGCTAGTTACTATTATTATAACACTATACTCCTTTCCACCACACTGTGTGCTGAGAGAGCCCACAGAGAACATTCTGGCTCCACAGAAAAGCCCTGGAGTGTGTGCCTAGCCCTGAATTCGGACTCCCTCAGGGCTTCCTCGGGACTTCTGTTTTCTTCTGCTGTGTGTACCAACCAGCTGATACCAATCAAGGTACATCTACTCAGCGGAGTCCATGCATCCGTTGGAAAGGGACATGCAAGTAGGCACCATGTTTCTGGAGGCCAGCCTTGGTAAGTGCGTCCAGAGCCTGAAAATGCACCCATCACCTTACCCAACGATCTAGAAATGTATCCTAGAGATGTCCTGAAAGACAGGATGACGCACAATGATATTTGAGTGAAGAGGCTCACCTCTGCATTGTTTATAATACGGAGACATTGGAAGCAATAGAGATATCTGATAATATGGAATAAATCATTTTAGCACATCCATTTGGGGGATATTTGTAGTCCTGGCTATTCAGCTAAGAAAGAAGGAAACCCCAGGCTACGTGGGAGGCAGGATCCTGGCAGTTATGTGGAAGCCTTGGGCAGTTGGAGGCTCTGGTCCAGAGTTTTGGCTCTTGAAAAAATGATGCAGAGATGCGGGGACAGCAGAGCTTGTTGAGGGTGGTGGCCAAGCCCCACAGTGCACCCTGAGCAGACTCTTCCTGACAGGGTGATGAAGGACAGCTGGGCTCCAGGTTGCCGATCCTGTCCTGGTTCTAAGGCTGGATCTCCAGCGCAGATTCTGCAAACTGTTCCTCCCACAAATCCCTTTCCTGACTAAGTTAGCAGAGTCAATGTCTGTTGTTTGAGAGCCAAGTTCACTTGATACTCTGTAGTACCAGATAGCGTTGATTCTGGGGTGAGCATTTTTTCATATTCTAAAATCTCTGAAATCATGATGTATCTTATGGCTAGCTGCCATGCATATGGATGTGGTCGTAGGTGTTACTTACACTGACTTATGTGCATTGCTGGTACTAAATATGTTCATATAAGTCTAAAGTCCTTTTCTAATAACTACTAAATTAACTGACAAGTAGGTGATAAGGAAGTATGTGTCATGGGTTTATTGCCAGGGGTATTTCTCTTTTTGTGATAAAAAAATGGGATGTCTTTCAATTGACAATGTTTTCAATTTGATGCAATGTGGTACTTTTTGGCCAGAAAGAATGATGCTGTAGATACTTATCGAAAACAATGAGGGGCTGAGGCCCCTGGGTGGCTCAGTCGTTAAGCATCTGCCTTCAGCTCAGGTCATGATCCCAGGGTCCTAGGATTGAGTCCTGCATCGGGCTCCCTGCTCAGAGGGGAGTCTGCTTCTCCCTCTGCCTGTCTCCAACCCCCCCGCCGACTTGTGCTCTCTGTCTCTTGCTCACTCTCTTTCACTCAAATAAATAAATAAAATCTTAAAAAAAAAAACAAAAAACAACCATGAGAGGCACCTGAGTGGCTCAGTTGGTTGAGTGTCCAACTCTTGATTTCAGCTCAGGTCATAATCTTGGGGTCCTGGGATTGAGCCCTGCGCTGGCCTCCATGCTCATTGAGGAGTCTGCTTGAGGATTCTCTCCCTCTGCCCCTCCCCCTGCTCTCTCTCTAAAATAAATAAATCTTAAATAAAAAATAAAACCATGAAATGGAGAGTGATGGCCAAGGGTGTGGGCGTTCTTTTTGGGGTGACTAGCGTGTTCTGAAATTGATCATGGTGATGGTTGCACAAATCTGTGAATATACCCAAAACCACTGGATTGTACACTTTAAATGAGTAGATGGTATGATATGTGAATCTATCTCAATAAAGCTGTTATAAAATATACAGAAAAATGTGATAAACAGGCAAGTGAGAAAAACAGTTTACAAATGGAATACACAGTGTTATATTTTTAGACATATATGATTACACATATATCTAGGAATTGGAAATATGCACTAAGTTTTATAGTAATTTGGAGTTTTTTAAAATAAGTCAATGGTTTCCATCTTTTCTATAGTGAGCTTATATGGGGGCGCCTGGGTGGCTCAGTTGGTTAAGCGACTGCCTTCGGCTCAGGTCATGATCCTGGAGTCCCGGGATCAAGTCCCGCATCGGGCTCCCTGCTCAGCGAGGAGCCTGCTTCTCCCTCTGACCCTCCCCCCTCTCATGTACTCTCTCTCATTCTCATTCTCTCAAATAAATAAATAAATCTTTAAAAAAATATATAGTGAGCTTATATGACTTATACAGTCAGGAAAAGGAAGGCATGTTATCACTGTTCCTTTTTTTCCCCTTTATTTTTTACTGTGGTAAAAATGCACATAACATACAACTACCATTGTAACCATTTTAATGTGTACAATTCAGTGGCATTAAGTACCTGCCACGGCGTGGTGTAACCATCACCACCGTCCAGTTCCAGAACATTTTCATACTGCCCCAAATGGAAACTCTGTGCCCACGAAGTACTCACTCCCCACTCCCCTCTTCCCCAGCCCCTGGCAATCACGAATCTGTTTTCTGTCTCCATGGATTTGCTTCTACTGGATACTTCTTGTGAGTGGAATCATAACAGTATGCGGCTTTTGTGTCTGAAATGGTTAATTTTTGTTTATGCAGCAGTTAAGCATTGTCTGTCCGTACTCCATGAGAGCCCTCCCTTGATAGTCAGGGGTTCTGGGGTGTAGCTGGACACCGATGCCCTGAGCTGACCCTGAAGCACAGGTGGGAGGCTGGGCGACGGAGTGAGTGTGTGGGTTTGCCGTGCCTCTCTCTCAGGGTAGGGTGGGCGCAATCTCAGCCAGAGCTAGGGCTGTTCGTACCACATTCATCACCTTCCATCCACCCCCAGCATCCACAGACAGCATCCTTCCCCACCACCCTCCGCTGTCAGAGGATGAAGAGCTTCCGCCTTCCTGGCCAAGGTCGGCCCTCCAGTCCACAGACACCCCACTGCCCCACCCGTCCCCACCTTCTCTTCCTCCACCTACTTGCCACTCGGCTCTCAGCTCGCGAAAGTCACCTCCTCAGGGAGCCTTCCTGACCACTGTGGCCAAGCGGCCCCCATCTCTCTCTCTCATCTCCCTGTTTATGTCTTCACTTCCTTGATCATGATCCCCAGATAGCTTGTTTATACATTTGTCCACTTTCTCGCTGGCTTTTCCCCATAGGGACACCTGCTGCATGGGAGTAGGTTCCCTGCCTGTCCTCATCACAGCTGTCTCCCGGGGCCCCGGGGCATCACAGGTCCAATCATCAATGATGGCAAAACACATGGATTTCAGTGTCTCTACTACCTCCTTCCCTTCAGCTTATATAAATGTTCGAGTCTCTCCCAACCTATAAATACATGAGTACATAAAGTCCTTCTTACCCTGCAACCTGAGCATCCTCTTACTTTTCCTGGCCCAAAGCTGTCTACATTTGCTATTTCTATCCAATTGCCCTGACCCACTGCAGGGCGCCCCCTAGTGGCAGCGCTCCATGGCAACACTCTGGGCTAGGACCCCAAATGGTGACTTCTGGACCTCGATCTTCAGCCCAGAGCTTGCCCCAGAGCTTCAGAACTGCATGTCCAACTCCTTCCTAGACAGTTGCACAAGGGGGTTAAGGCCGGCTTTCCAGAGGCGGTGACAGAAGCAGGGGGCTTCGGGGGCCTCATGTCTGAGTCCTAGCACGTGCACCCCACAAAGTCTGTGTTGCTGTCTCTCTCCTCCATCTGGCATGACCTGCCGTGACGGCCTGAGACCCAGACCTGAGGTCTTGCTCCCGCCCAGCCCCAAGCACAGGGCTTGGCACATAGTAGGCCCTCAGTGAATGTTCATGGAGCTGAACCCAAGAGCCACAGATGGCCGGCTGTCCTCTCGCTGCATTTCCTGCTGACCTCAGTTTCCCTGGTGGTGAGTAGGGCAGGCCGCAGCACCAGCGCCCCCGCCTCACGCACCCACTGTGCCGAGGAAGGTTAGTGGTTTTGCGATCAAAGTCAGCGGCAGCCTCAATTCAAAGGAGAACATGGCTAGCTGGAAAGACTTTTATGTAAGAAAGAGGAAAAAATAGTTCCTCCCCCCTGGGGCCTGTGCCACAGTGTGGTTTTGGTGTCAGCCTACATCTAAGCGTGAGGCACCATCACGGGACACTAATGGATTTTCTCTTAAAAATCAGAATCTTCAAGGAGAAAAAACTGGGGCAGGGAGAGCGCCGGTGAGAACCCAGGAGCTAATTGTCAGAAAGCCCTTGCTTGTCCTGAGGCAGTCTCTTCTGGGGATTTGCTCTCAGTTTTTGGAGGTGCTTGGTGAGCTCAAACCAGAACCCACCACTCCCACTCCCCCTTGTCAGAACACACATCCTGGCTGGCCTGGGCAGCCGCTCACCACCCTGGCCCTGCCTTGCGGCCAGGTCTGCAATCCACCCTGCCCTCTGGGGGCTCTCACCGCGCCCCCTTCCAACTCTCCAGGGGTCAGATGGAGTCTGGGACAGGCCTTGGGTTCTGTAGCAGGTCATCTGGAATTATAGCAGACATTACCAGTTGCTGCGGTCTGAATGGTGGTGCCCTGCCCCCCCCCATTCATATGTTGCAAACCTACTGTCCAATGTGATGGTATTAGGAGATGGGGCCTTTGGGAGGGGATGAGGTCATGAGGGTGGGGTCCTTGTGAATGGGATCAGTGCCCTTATGAGAGAGAGCCCGGAGAGCTCCCAGCTCCTTCCCTCCTGTGAGGACATGAGAGGTCTGCCACCCAGAAGAGAGTCCTCGCTCCACCATGTCGGCACCCTGATCTTGGACGTCTGGCCTCCAGAGCTGTGGGAAATACATTCCTGTGGTTTCTAAGCCATCCAGTCTGGTATTCTGTTACAGCAGCAGGGACGGACTGAGCCACTCATGCTCATCAATATTGCTAGCTCCCCTCCCCTCCCTGGGTGCACAGAAGACGGCATTTCCCGGCACCCTTTGGGAGCAGTGGTGTGAGTAGTTCTGGCCAACGAGCGCCGGCTGCAGGTGCAGCGCTTTGCTCCCTCTCTGAAGTCCTTAAGAGCTGATGGGCACGTTTCCACGCTCTCTTCCTCCTCTACAGAAACTCCTGAAGCTGCACTTTGAGATGGGGGCGCCTGGCATGTTGAGGCCTCGTGCAGAGGTCAGCCAGCCTGGAGAGTGCCTGAACTTTTAGAGGACTTTGTGTGGATGGAGAATAAACCTGTGGGGTGTGCAAAGGCACCAAGATATTTGATGTCTGTTATAACAGCAAAGCCTGTTCTGGGGATAGAAAGAAAGCCACATCTTCTGAGGAGCTGGACACTGGTGAGGCGAGAGCTGAGTCGTGTGTGTATGTGTGAGTGACTGCATATACTTGGCTACAGAGGCTGGCCTGCTCCGGGGCCATGGGCTGAAAGGCTCAAGCTGGGGTCCTGCCCAGACAAGGGGTCATGTCAGGGTACATGGTGGAGGTGAAGCTCCTGAGGGGGTTCAGTTTAGAAGGAGGGAGGACTGGACCAAGCTTGGGCACTGGAGAAGGCCAGGTGAATGTAGATCTGATACCTGGGCAGTGGGCTGGGAACCAGTTCTCTAACAGCAGGGCTCCCAGCCCTCTGCCCCCCAAAACTTCATGGCCACGCTCTGCCAAGAGAACGAATGAGCAGTGCCCTTTCCATGGAGGACAAGGGAGGGTGTCTGTGAACTCAAGTGTCCCAGTCATCAAACTGAGTTTCCAAGATCTTGGGCTGGGCACCCACATCTGAAGGCCCTGGAGGACAGGTATATGAGGGCGGAGGGCCTGAGGTAGCTGCTGTGGTGACACCTTCCAGGGGGCCCCAGTGGACCATACTGGTCAGCCTCTTCCCTGACTGTGTTACATCCAGGTTTCTTGGATTTCCCTGGATTTGTCCAGAAAAGAGCCAGGTTTCTGCAAATCGGGGATTGCTCAGGATTCTGGCCGGAGGACAACTCCATGCTCAGATGTTCTTTTCCAGCTCTGGGTCTCTACCTCTCCTGGTGGCCACCGTTTGCTTCCTGTAGGTGACTCAGACCTTGGACTCCTCTTGTGGCTAAAGATGTTGGCCATTCCAGGATCTGACTCTCAGTCCTCGGGGAAGCCCTAACTTTCCACCTGCCACCCCTCAGGGTCTGTTCCTGCCAAAGTCTGATAGGAAATGCCTTTGGAAGGTCAGGGGGCTCGAACCAGGGCCTCCTGTTGCCAACTAGCCAGCCAGACTACTGTGTAAGGCAGGGCCAGATCCCAGTTTTGTGGGGGCCTGAAACAAGTGTGGCTCTTTAAAAAAAAGAACACTATGTGCTATTGTCTGAATGTTTGTGTTCCTCCCAAATTCATATCTTAAAATCCTAAGCCCCAACGATGATGGTATTAGGAGGTGGGGCCTCAGGGAGGTGCTTTGGTCATGAGGGTGGAGCCCTTATGAATGGGATTAGTGCCCTTGGAAAAGAGACCCCGGAGAGCTTCCTTGCCCCTTCCACCATGTGAGGACACAGTGAGAAGCCCCCAGCTATGGACCGAAAGTGGCTCTCACCAGACACTGAATCCACTGGCCCTGAGATCCTGGACTTCTTGCCTCCAGAAATGTGAGAAATACACTGAAATAAATGCCTGTTTTGCCTAAGCCTCCCTGTCTCTGGTATGTTGTTACAGCAGCCACCACAGACTAAGACGCTGTTAGTAATACAGGCAATAAGAGGAATGACCCACGGCCACACGACGTGGATGAAAGTCACAGCAAAGTGTTGAGCACAAGAAGCTCAGCACCAAAGAGTACATGCTGTGTATTCAGTAATATAAAGTTCACAAACGGGCAAAAGTCATCTATAACGACGCAAGTCAAAATAGCAGCTACCTCTTCATGGGGTGGACAGAGAAAGGAGCACGCGGGAACTTTCTGGGGTGAAGGAATCATTCTGTTTTCTACACTCTATCTATATTCTGTCGATCTGCATTTTGATCAGGGGGTGATTACAAGGGTGAGGGCATCTGTAAAATCCTGTAAGCTGTACACTTAATGTACTTTACTGTACACCTGTGCATCTCAATAAAAGAGAAAAGCAACCCCCACAAAACCCCACAGAATCACAAAATTAGGTACAGGGCCTTGAAGCTCGCACGTCATATTTCTGGTAAGTATGTCCCGAGAAGACTCCTCAGCTCCGGGCCCACACTGGCCCCAGAAGAGCCTGCCCAGCTGCCGGGGGGACCCTGCCAACCACGCCCCACCCCTCGTGTGTCCTACCTTGCGGCTGAACTCCTGGGCCTTGCGCCTGCGCTCCCGGTGCACGGCCTCGGGGCGTTTGCGGCGGGCCAGGCGCAGAAGCTCGCGGCCCAGGGAGAGGCCTCGGGGCCGCAGGGCTGGGGTCGGGGACGCATGGCCGGATCCCGCGCCTGGGTCGTCGCCGTCGGGGCCCGGGAGCACGCCGAGGCTGGGCGGCACACGCGGGCAGCGCCGGGCCAGGCGCACGAGGCGCTCGCGGCTCAGGCCACCCACGGCAAGCCCCTCCACCTCCAGGATCTGGTCCCCGGGCCGCAGACCCCCGGCGTGTGCGCTGCTCCCTTCTGTCACCTCCAGGACGAAGCAGGGGCCCGAGCCGCCCAGCCGGAAGCCGAAGTCTTCGGGCCAGCCCTCGTTGGTGGCCGGCATGGCAGCGCTGGGAGTGCGGCTGGAGAGAGAGAGAGACCGCACAGCGGATTCATTTTGGCCCTGTCCACCGCGCTGCAGGCCGCTTAAAGACCCAGGAGATGCGCCAGTCTGGGCCTCTGCTTCTCTCTGCCTCTGGGTGGATTAGGTCTTAAGATAGTGTCTCAACTCCTGGATCCAGCTGTGCCTGAAATTCACCTACGTCCATGTGACAAAAGGACTTCTCAGTGACATGAGCTCACAAATTCCTACTGACTTTGGCGGGTATTTGCCTTTTGAATTGTATGACTCTCCTTTTTGACTTCCTTGGGGAAGCATGGTATGGCTGATTTGGAGGTCTCTGAGCTCCTGGGTCTAGGGGAGGGGGTGCCTCTGTCCTCCAAAAGAGGCCAGATCGTGTGGGCTGGTGAGTGGGCGGGAGACACAAAAGTGAACATTAATAAAGGGAGACCTCCTAAAACAGAGTCAGGAGGCCAGAAGGGGGAGCCATATAATTCTCCCTCAATTACAGTAAGGATTATCTATTCCAAAGCCCGACAGAAGAATCATCAAACAGAAAAGAATCATCGATTACAAGTCCAACAGGAAAAGATGTACATTGCCTCTCCTACAAGAAAAGGACTGCCCCTGCAACTCAGCCAATGAGGAACCATGATCACCCCCATCTCTTGCTTCTCTCCAATGGACTTCTGTTCAAAACCACCCCTCCAGCTTCCTTGTTCTTCTCTATAAAGTTCCTCTCCTTTGTTTGTTGGACTCGTCTATGGCTTTTGCCATAGCTTGCTTGTCCTGAATTGCTATTCTCTACCATTCCTGGGTTAACCCATTTTTCCTGGAAAAATAACTTTTATTTTTGAGGTTAACAAACTCAGCCCAGGGAGGCGAGGGTGACTGTCCTGGATGGAACAATCTATGTGTGTTCCTGTAGGTCTGTTTAGGGCAGGGGTTGTTCACAGTCCACGGACAGCCTCTGAAACTGTAGGCTGTATGTGGTGTGAAGGCTCTGTTTTCCGGGGAAGGGTCCTTAGTTCTGAGGACTTCCTGACTATGGCTTCAGAGAACGTCTGAGGGCTGGATTTGAAGGCCCTCCACATGGAGTCATCTGCCCATAGCTCCCTCTCCCAAGACACCTGAACACGTCTTAGCGGCTGGGGAATTGGGGCGAGGAGGAGACCCGGGGTTCCAGCAGCAATGTGGACTAGGAAGAACCAGGGACACTTAAGGGACAACCAGGGAGAATCGGTCTCACCGGGACACCAGAGGACAGTGTGAACACTCCTCACCTGGGTGTGGTGGAGGCTGTCACACCCCAAGGCTGGCCAGCTGCCTCCCGAGCCCATCCCAGGGGACCTGGTCCTCCTCTGCCAGGTGGCCATGCTGCCCCAGGGCCTCGGGGACACTTACTCTGTCGTTTGGTGGCTTCGCTGGACTCCTGGGTGCACTGGGCCCAGATGGGGCATCACCACGTCTTAGAGGAGCCTGAGGTCAGTTCTTGTACCGTGAGAAGTAGTCAGCTCCTCCACAACCAAAGAGGGGCGGGCTGGCAGCTCTGAATTTGGGGCTGGGGACACAGCTGTGGCAAGGCTGCCTCTCAGAGGCCAGAGCAGACAATGCCTAGCTCCTCTACACCCAGCCTGTGGAGCCCACGGATCCAAAGGGGCTGCCATCACTCGGACCCTGCTGGGCTTCTACACCAGGTCAAGCCCTCCTGTGTGTCCCCAGCCCTGCAGAGTGACTCAAGCCCTCTCCCACCCACCCCGAGCTCCTGGTGTGGATCGCTCTCTGCTCTCTCACCTTCACCCAGAAACTGGAATCCAGGCTCCTGGCAGGGCTGATGGACTATCTCAGGGCATGAGAGGGAGGCATCCCAGGGCCGCCCGTCCCAGAATATTGGGGGCCGAACCCCACGCTCCCAGGTTTGCTCACCTTCCTCACTGGCAAGTTCAGTGGTTGCAGGGACAGAGCACAGGGCTTGTGGAATGCCTGAGGACACTAGCTTGTTGCCAGCCCTCTGCTGCTCAGGGCCTTGGCGTCAGTTACTGATGCACCCGAGGTGACAGCTGGAGTTTCTAAGGCAAAGTGATCCTCCGAGTAACCTGAGAAGGCCCCAGTTACCAGGCAGAGCAGCAGGATGGCTGGACAGCTTGGCCAGGGCCCAGAGTGGCCGGCCCCTGCTGAGTGGTCCTGGGGGGCAAGCAACGATGCTCAGACAGGAGTGAAGGCTGGCTGGAGCTGGGCCATGGGCTGGGTCCACCCATGAGGTCATGGAGCTTGGCAGGTGGGTCGAGAGGGTTCATCTAGGCTGTTTTGAGATGAGGGGGTGTCCCTCAGTCCAGCGATGGCAGAGGGGACTGATGAGACTCAGGAGGGCATGGGGACACGGTCTCCACGGAGAATATCACTGCCCGAGCCCCGACGGTCAGATTTATCGTCAGAAGAAGGGGAGATCCAGCCCAGGAAAAAAGGTTTGGATGGGCAAAAAGATGCTCACCGAAGTAACTTTGGAAGTGAGTGGAATCTGCAAAACTAAAGGCATGTGGAGCTGCACACAACGCCTCCAGCTGGGGAAGCTGTTTCCCACGGGGTGCGGGTTAACAGTTCTGAAATCACACGTGCGTGCTGGAGTCGAACACTTAAGTAAATGAACTGTGGCAGCCAGGTTTCTCTCTGGTGGAGTGGGAGGTTACAGGCAAGCAAAGGGGAAGGTTAGAATAATCCGTGCGGTACTGGATTAGAGTCGGGGACGTCAGTATGAACTCATGCTCAGCTTACTACAGCTGCAGATGGACACATATAGAAATATTTATAGATCTGTGTACATGCATAGATTAGTATATGAACGTATGTCTGCTTATTCTGTCAGCAAGAGGGCGTGGAAGCAAGGTACCCTGGCAGCAATGAGCACATCTAGTGCCAGATCTTGGCTTCTAATATCATTCTCCAATAAAAGGAGCCCGGGATGCTTAGAGAAATGACTGATTCTAGGCCTGGGGCAGGAAGGACACAGGATGAGCCTAGAGCATCTTCTAGCGCCAGAGAGTACACAAGTGCTAAACACACACACACACACATACACACACACACACCCCCTCACCATCAAGTGCATGCACCCATGTACGATGGGGTTTGTCAAAGGGACACAAGAGCAAATTGAGAGAGATTTCATTGGCCAAAGATGGAACAATTTGAGCAGAAAATAAATAACATAGTACTGGATTATAACCCAAAGTATAAAATGAATATCCATGAGTCTATACTGATGTAAACAAATGGTTGAATAAATAGGGGAGAAGAGACATATCTCCCATGCAGAAGAATTCCAAATAATTTATAACTTCCCCCCTTTAAGTGTGGGCTTCCTTCCATAGTGACTTCCTTCCAACAAGGACAGAATGAAGGGGTGGGGGTCACAGTACTTTACAGCGGAGAAACTGACAAACACAACCTTAGACAGGTGATCAAGGTTAACAGCAATGGGGAGAAATCAGGTTGATGGCATGTGCCCTTTATCTGATGTGATGTGAATGGCACTTAGCTTCTGTGACCTTCCTCTCCTAAACCCATAACCAGTCCGGCTATGAGGAGGAAAAACATCAGACATACTTAAATTGAGGGACATTCTAAAAATATGGGGTTTGTTAAAGGGACATAGGAGCCAGCTGAAAGGGCTCCCAGGGGCCAGTGCTGGAACAATTTGAGCAACAAAGTCAATAAAATAGTGTTGGATTATAACCCAAATAAAATGAATATCCACCGGTCCATACTGATACAGAGAAAACATACTTGACTTTTAAAACTGCCGAGGTCAACAAAAACAAGGGAAGTCTGAGAGACTGTCACAAGTTGGAGGGGCCTAAGGAGACCTGATGACTAGATGCAATGTGGGATCCTGGGGCAGAGAAAGGACATTAGGTAAAAACTGAGGAATCAGAACTAACTAATGACAATGGATCAACATTAGTTCATTAGTTGTGACAAACGTACCATAGTAACGTCAGACGCCAGCAATATATTGGAGACATCAGGTGTGGGGCAACGGAGAGCTACCGTCCCAGCTTTTCTGCACACCCAACACTATTCTAAAATTAAAATTTTTTTATTAAATCCCAGGCTGTGGGAGCTGGGGATCAGATGGATGGGACAATACTCTTTTTTTTTTTTTTTTTTTTTGAGAGAGAGAGAGGTGGGGAGGGGCAGAGGGAGAGGGAGAGAGAGAATCTTAAGTAGACTCCACACCCAGAGCAGAATCCAACCGCGGTTTGAGTTCACAACTCTGAGATCAGGACATGAGCCAAGATCAAGAGTCGGAGGCTTAACCGACAGCCACCCAAGCGCCCCTGGGCGATACTCTTAATAGGTCATGACAATTGAGCTGGATGTTTTCCAGAGTTTGCTTACCCAAAGGTGCTCCAAGTTACTGTGTGTGTGTGTGTGTGTGTGTGTGTGTGTGTGTGTGTGTGAGAGAGAGAGAGAGAGAGAGAGAGAGAGAGAGAGAGAGAGATGTCTGTGTATGTTCTCTAGTCTCATTTACATTACAAACTCCGCTAGGGAGTTTACAGTATATCCTCTTTGGGAGAAAACCCCCAAAACTGTGAGTGAACCAGTGTCCACAGAGCATGGTCAAAGACTGGCTGATGCTGGAATAGAATACCCCTTTGAGCACAGCTCCAAATGCCTACCAGACCATGTAGTTGTTGTGCTGCATGGTAATTATGCATAAACAGTGATACTCACACGGGTGGCTTTACTTGGCACGCTCTTTTGTCTTTTTTTTTAAGTAGGCTCCATGCCCAGTGTGGAGCCCGACACAGGGCTTGAACTCACAACCCTGAGATCAAGACCTTAACTGACTGAGCCATCCAGGCGCCCCTCTTTTGTCTTCTTGATTAACAAACTGATGTTTCTCTAGATGGTAAAAAATGGCATCACCTGACCCTGCTGATGGGGATGTAAAATGGTAAAACCATTATGGAACACTGCTTGATGGTCTGGCTGGCTTAGTTGGTAGAGCACTTGGCTCTTAGTCTCAGGGTCGTGAGTTCAAGCCCCACGTTGGGCATGGGACCTACTTAAAAAAAAAAAAGCTAAATGTACACTTATCATGCAAACCACTCATCCTAGATATTTATGTCCCCAAGAGAAATAACAGTGTATGTCCATGTAAAGACTTGAACATGAATGTTTATAGCAGCACTATTCACAAAAGCCCCAAACTGGAAACAGTTTATACATCGATCTACAGGCAAATGGATAAACAGACTGAGGTATATCTATGCAATGGAATGCTACTCTATAATAATAAGAAATGAATTACTGATACACATGAGTGAGCCTCAAAAACGTTATGCTAAGTGAAAGAAGCTGGTAACAAGAGGCTCTATGATTCCATTTATATTAAATTCTTTTTTTTTTTTTAAAGATTTTATTTATTTATTTGAGAGAGAGAGAATGAGAGAGAGCACATGAGAGAGGGGAGGGTCAGAGGGAGAAGCAGACTCCCTGCCGAGCAGGGAGCCCGATGCGGGACTCGATCCAGGGACTCCAGGATCATGACCTGAGCCGAAGGCAGTCGCTTAATCAACTGAGCCACCCAGGCGCCCCTATATTAAATTCTATAACATGCAAACTGATCTGTAACATCAGAAAGCAGATCAGTGATTTCTGGGGCCAATGTAGAGGCAAGGGTGAACTGCAAAGGACCTTGAGAGAACTTGTACACTTCATATGTATACAGTTTGTTGTATATACCTTAATAAAGTTGATTTTTATTTTATTTTTTTAAAGATTTATTTATTTGAGAGAGAGAGAGTGAGCATGGGGGTGGGGGAGGCACAGAGGGAGAAGAGAATCTCAAGCAGACTCCATGTAGCACAGAGCCCGACACAGGGCTCGATCCCAGGATGCTGAGATCATGACCCGAGCTGAAACCAAGCGTCAGATACTTAACCGACTGCACCACCTAGGCACCCCTAAAGTTGATTTTTAAAACTTGAATTACTTGAGGGCTATACTCCTAAATCCTGTAACTTACAGGAGATGGAGGAAATGACACACTGAGCCAGACCCGATCACGGGCTGGCAATTTTCATATATTTTTAAATCCCATTTGTTTGTTATGCTCTCCTAACAAAGTCAGAATTGTTACCTCCAATTTAGAGAGGAGAAGATAGAGCTTCAGAGAAATGAAGGGACCTGTCCCAAGTCACACTGGCTTCTGAGCAGCTGAGGTAGGCTTTGACCCTCCCCAGCCTCCACCCTCTGTCAGCCCTTGGGAAGACATAGAGTTCCAGGACCCTGGCATTGACCACAGAAGGACAATGCAGTCCAGCCTGGATCCTCGCTCCATGTTTCATGTTCTGCCTTCTTTAAGGCTTTGCCCAGGATGAACAAAAAGGCTCAAAATGTGCCCTGGTATTTCCCACCCCAGTCTCAGAAGGTTGAGCCAAGCTGTGGGTTTCCTAGGGGGCAGGAAGGGGTGTCCACAGGTTTGGGAAAAGAGACCCCTGGAGACGCTTGGGTGGGTGCTGCTGAGAAGGGCTGGTGTCCTTGACTCCTCACTTTGTTGTACAAGTCAAACTCAAACACTATCCAATCCTATGGATGCCACCTTCTACTTTTGAATTATAACCAGAACCCACCTGCTTCTCTCCACTGCCACTGCCACCGCCGTGGTCCAAGCCACCATGATCCCTCTTCTGGACTGGTCTCCCAGCCTCCTCACTGGTCTTCCCTTTGTCCCTGCAGTCAGCATAGAATCCAGAATGATCCGGTCAATCCAAAGTCAGATCCTGTCACTCCTCTGCTCAAAACCCAACCCATCGCTTAAGTCCTCACCATGGCCTGTGGGACCCTACCCGGTCAGGCCTCTTGCACCTCTCTGACTTTTTACACAGACCTCAGGGCCTTTGCACTAACTCTTCCCTCCACCTAGAATCTGTCCCCACCTCCCAAATCTGTTCAGATGTCTCCTGTTCCATCCTATTTCTCTTCCCTTCCCTGCTTTCTGCTTCTTCCTAGTACTTCTCACCATCCACATGCCATGTGTTTGCTGATTTATCTTGTTTCATGTCTGCTCCTGCCCATTAGAATACAAGCCTCAGGAGGGCAGAGATTTCTGTTTTCATCATTGCTATACCTATAGAACCTAGAATAGTAATTGGCGCATAGTGGGTGCTCAGTATTTGTAAAGGGAGTGAGTACATTAATAAACCTTACCCTGAGGTCCCAGCCCTATAACAGAAGGAAGTGCATTCTCCTCCCAAGGCTGCCCTAAGTGATTTTTTTTTTTTTCAGATTTATTTATTTATTTGAGGTGGGGGCAGAGGTAGAAGGAGAGGGGAAGCAGACTCCCCTGCTCAATGGAGAGCCCAACGCAGGGCGTGAACACACAACCCTGAGATCATGACCCTGAGATCATGATCTGAGCCGAAACCAAAACCTTAACCAACTGACCCACCCTAAGTGATCTTATGGGAATCTCAAGGAAGGCCCCCAGTGTGGCACATGGTATGCATTATGTGATTATTATTATATTCACTATAATTATGTCCTTCTGACAATTCAATTGTGTTCCCAAAAGCTACAGACCATCTTTTAAAACATAAGCTTTTATTTTAGAGTAGTTTTAGATTCACAGAAAGATTTCAAAGACAGTACAGAGTTTTCATATACGTATCCAATGTTCATTTCACATCCAATGTCCCTTGCTGCTGACATCTTATGTTACTATGGTAACTCTGTCACGATTAATGAACTAACATTGATCCATTATTATTAACTAATTCAGAGTTTCTTAGTTTTTACCTAATGTCCTTTCTCTGTCCCAAGACCCAATCCAGGATGCCACATAGTTATCATGTCACCCTAGCCTCCTCTAATATGTGGGAGTTTCCTTGGTTTTGATTACCTTGATAGGTTTTTTTTAATAGCTTTTAACAAATTTATTAAATACAATCTTTAGTACTCTTCTTGTTCTTCTCGTTCTCCTCTTCCCTCCCTCTCTCTCTCTCTCTCTTTTTTTTTTAAAGATTTTATTTATTTATTTATTTGAGAAAGAGAGAGAGAGAGAAATAGCATGAGAGGGGAGAGGGTCAGAGGGAGAAGCAGGCTCCCCGCCGAGCCAGGAGCCCGATGTGGGACTCGATCCCAGGACTCCGGGACCATGACCTGAGCCGAAGGCAGTCGCTTAACCAACTGAGCCACCCAGGCGCCCTCTCTCTCTCTTTTTCAATGGACAGTTTTCAGGAGTATTGGTTAGCTATTTCACAGCATGTTCTCAGTTGGGTATGCCTGATATTTTTCTCATAGTTAGACTGGTTATAGTTTTGGGGAGGAAGACCACAGAAGCAAAATGCTATTCTTGGGGCGCCTGGCTGGCTCAGTCAGTTAAGCGTCGGACTCTTGATTTTGGCTCAGGTCACGATCTCAGGGTCGTGGGATCGAGCCCTGCATCAGGCTCTGCACTCAGTGTGGAGTCTGATTGTGATTCTCTCTCTGCTCCTCTCCCCCCACCCCATGCACTCTCTCCCTCTCTCTCTAAAATAAATAAATCACGTCATATCAATGGCACAGGCTATCACCCTGATTTACATGCTGTTAACCTTGATCACCTGCCTGAGGTTGGGTTTGTCAGTTTCTCCACTATAAAGTACTCTGTCCCCCACCCCCTCATACTGTCCTCATTGGAAGGAAGTCACCGTGTGCAGTCCCCACTTAAGAAGGTAGAGTTTTGCTCTATATAAATTATTTGGAATCCTTCTGCATGGGAAATATGTCTCTTCTCCCCTATTTATTTGATCAGTTATGATCGAGTATGGATTCACAGATATTTATTTTACACTTTGGATTATCATCTAGTACTACGTTATTTATTTCGTTGCTCAAAGTGTTCCATCTTTGGCAAGTGGAGTCTCCTTTAGTTCACTCCTATGTCCCTTTGGCAAATCTCCATTGCTCTGTGTGTGTGTGTGTGTGTGTGTGTGCATACGTGTGTTTTACAACTGGCATTACAAGTTGGTCCAGGCTCATCCCAGCCCTAGAATCAGCCATTTCTCCAATGTGCTTTGATTTATCCTGAGGGGGGAATAATATTCGAAACTAAGATCTGGGCATGGGATGTGTTGTTCACTGCTGCTGTGATGTCCTTGCTTCTCGCCAGCTGGCTGACGGCAAGCAGACACATGCCCCTCTAGCCATGTGGTCTCCATCCGCTCCTGAATTTACTCAGGTCAGCTCCCTTTTGCCTCATCCCCCTCACTGAGCTTACCTTAGACATTTGTAATTCGGTTAGATTCTCTTGGTCACATTCTGTCTTTCATCTTGGGATGCCCCAATTTCCTTGCAGATTTTTAAATTTGCATGCATTGAGGGTGACTCTTTGTGCCATAACTGCCCATGGATTCTGACACGTGTGTGATTGCATGTATCTGCCATTACCGTGTCACTGCCCTAGACTAGCTCCTGTGCTTTATCCACTCAACCCCCCTGCTCCCCATCCTCTGGCAACCACCGATCTCTTTGCTATCTCTATAGTTTTGCCTTTTCCAGATTGTCACATAAATGGAATCATACAATACGTAGCCTTTCACACTGGCTTTTTTTCACTTAGCAATATCCATCCTTGTTTTTGTGTCTTGATAGCTCATTCCTTTTTTTTTTTTTTTTTTTTTTTTTAGTGTCATTCCATTGTATGGATGTACCACAATTTCTTTATCCATTCACCTATTAAAGGACCTCTTGGTTGCTTCCAGTCTTGGGCAATCACGAATAAATTGCAGACAGGTTTTAGTGCAGACCTAACTTTCCAATCAGTTGGGTAAATATATAGTAAAATTGTTGTATCATGGTAAGACAAAGTTTAGCTTCCTCAAACTGTCAAACTGCTTCCAAAGTGGCTGCACCATTTTGCATCCTGCCAGCAACGAATGCGAGTTCCTGTTGCTCCACCATCCTTGTAGGCAACTGGTGTTGTAAAGGTTATTTGGGATTTTAGTGTGTATGTAGTGGTATCTCACTGATGTTTGCATTGTTTTTTTTTTTCCAAAGGTTAAATGATGTTGAGCATCTTCTCATATGCTTATTTGCTCCTTGTGCATCTTCTTTGGTGAGGTACCTATTCAGATATTTTGTCTATTAAAATTTTTGCTTGTAATTGTTGAGTTTTCAGAGGCTTTTTTACATGTGTATTTTGGATACAAGTCCTTTACCTGATGTGTGATTTATAAATATTTTCTCTCAGTAGGTAACTTTTCATTCTCTCAACAGTGCTATTCACAGAGCAGAGTTTTTAAATTCAATAAAGTCCAGTTTATTAGATTTGGGGGGGGGGAATTATGCTTTTGGTGTTGTATCTAGAAACTCATCACCAAACCCAAGGTGGTATAGATTTCCTCCCAATTTTTTTCTTCTAGAAAATTCTGGAGAACATCCAGCCCTACCCTGGTGCTCTGTTAAGACTGTGTTGATCTGACTCCTCCATGAGAATAGGCTCCCCCTCCCTTAAATAATCCACAGAAATATGACCGTGAACACCTTAGAATGGATCCTGATTGTTAGGGGCTGAATTTGTCCCCTCGAGTCCATTGGTTGAATTTCTAGCCCCCGGAACCTCAAAATGGGACTGTATCTCCTTTCAAGGAGTGATGGAGTAAAAATGAGACTGTTAGAACGGGGCCTAACCCAACATGGTTGCTTGCCCTACGAGAAGAGGAAATTTGGACACAAAGAGACACCAAGGGATGTACATTCACTTGAGAAAGACTGTGTGAGGACACAGTGAGAAGGTAGCCATCTACAAGCCTCAGGAGAACCCAACCCAACCCTGCCAACCCAACCTTGATCCCAGACTTCCTACCTCCAGAACAGAGAGAAAATACATTTCTATTGTTTGAGCTACCCAGTCTGTGGCATTTTATTATGGTAGCCCTAGAAAACTAATGCACTGGCACAGTGAAATTTTATGAGTGTGGCTAAAAGATTCTTTCATTCAGGATGTGTTGAGAGCTGGGTAAGTGGCCTCGGCCAAGGAGAGCCAAGGAGGGCAGAAAGGGATTGACTGAGAAAACCCAGACGTAAGTTTAAAACTGGCTGGTGTCCGTTCTCCATGCCAAGCCCTCCTGACACATCCAGCCACTCTGGACGGAGTGGAAAGAGTCCAAGCTGGGCATCAATATCTTGCAGTCATGTCCTACTACCCAAAGCCTCTGAGTATATCTGCACGGTGCCCTCAGGTGACAAAGGCGGGGGGTAGGTGACAGCCTGCTGGAGGGATGGAGGGGTTGGTCCAGATGATTGTCCATACCCATGACAGGAGAACTGAAGTTGACCAATGACATAATGGCATTTTGAGGGCATTTTGATGACTGCCATGGGCCAGGTTATGGCTTTCATCAGCAACTTGGATAGTGTATTAGTTAAGGTGATTAATGCTAGCTGCTGTAACAAACACTCTCCAATCTCAGTGGCTTCACACTATAAAATTTCATTTATCAGCTACATCACAGTCCAGCACGGCTTGGATGGCTCTCCTGGGTTGGGGTGAGGGCTTCCTCCAGGAAAAGAGACGGGGTTCTTGATCCATGTCTTGCTCTGACATCTTAAACACGCGGTCGCTTCTCCAGAAGTCCCTGCAGAAGGGGAGGAGATTGCCAGAGGATTGTGCAAGAATATTTTAAAGGCCCGGTCCAGAAGTGACCTACATTTCGTCTGCTCGCTTTTTCAATACCCAGAACGAACTTCAAAAGAGCCTGAGATGTATAGTCTTCCCCTGTGCCCAGGAAAAGGAGGCACTGTGGCAAACACCTGATGTTGTCTCTACCACAGATAAGGACACGAATTTTCCTACGGGGCCAGCAAATGTTGGGATGCTGGGGAAGACGGTGGGTGGAGACTCAGCCCCCACAGTCAGGGATGTTGGTTGTGACAGTCATTTCAATCTAACAGGACAGGAGGACAGTTGGCTTAGCAACAAACAGGGCAAGAGTTGGGGGTTTTCTTGACCATGGGTCTGGTGTGAATTAAGGAGGGGGCTTGTTGGGATTACTCTTCGAAGGGGAGGGTGGCATGAAGAGCAGCTTTTGGGACAGTAAATCCCACGGCCATGCCATGGGGAGTGTTAGCAGTACAATGGTGATGAAACAGCCACCATGTCCAGATCCAGACAGGCCTCTCTGCTCAGCCCTCGGCACAGGTCTTGGGACTGAAGTTGCAATGCAGAGCTGGTCTGTGAGCCACGTGCTAGCGGGAGCCCCTCCCAGCACCCTGCTTCCGCGACAGAAGTGGGATCAGCCCTCGGAGCACCTCATCTTTCTTATGCTCATTTCCCTTTTGTACTGTTTTCCCTCTGGTCACATTAAAGTTATTTTATCTTGTTTTGTGTGTAAACCAGCTCCAGTCCTGCCTGGAATACAACAGGGAGATGTAAATAAATGGGGTGGCAAATAGTTTGTGATATTGAGAAGTTGCTCTTCTCATTCCTTTTATCCACGGCTCTTCCCCCATCATCAACGTCCTTGGTGGGGGGAGGGAGTCCTGAAAGGGCAGGTGGGGGGGGCAGAGATTGAGCCCTGAAAGAGCCACCTCTCTATTTTTCAACCTCCTATGTAGACTTCAGTCTGTCTTTTGAAAAGACAAATGTCCGAAAGTCAAACTAGTTTTCTGGTGTCAAGTTGGGGATTTTGGAAAGGAAAAAATATTATTGCAAAAGCTTATGGTTTGCACTATAAACCAGAGAGTGGGACTGCTTGCACTGGGACTAAGAGCCTCTTGCATACCCAAAGAAGGGTCTGAGCGGTGGGCAAGGAGGGGAGACTCACGAGGGAGGCTTGGAGGAGCAGACTCACTGCCCCACTGGAACGTGGCTCACTGGAGCCAAGCTAAGTCCAGTTATGGGAAAACAAAGAAGGTTGCATTCAGCACAGTGTGAACTCCTCTCAGCTGCGCAAGCTCCCCTCTTGGGGCCCCACCCCACTCTTGGGGAGCACCATCAGAGCCAGGGGGATTAATGCCAGCTGCTGTGACAAACCACCTCACTGTTAGTGCGACAAACTGCGTATCCCAGACGCCTCCCCCCCGGTCCCCTTGCTTCGGACTAGTGTTCAGAACCGCTTCTGCCACCGCAGGCTCAGGGGTCCCCCTGCCCCAGGCTGCAGACTTTGTGGGCTACTGACGCTGCTGATTCTGGAGCTCCTGGTCGCTGATGCGCCATCTGTACCGGGCTCTGAAGATGAGTTGCCCTGGTGGGTCGCTGACCCAGAGGAACCATCAGAAGCTGGTGGGCCGGTCCACTGTCAGTGCTGATGATAGGATGAGGGGTTCTCCGGGGACATTTCGTGGAGCCCGTGGCATGCTCATTCCAGGCCCCTCCTGGGGCCTCCCCTGTTCCAGCCTCCCTGAAGAGATTAGCAAACACTTCCTCTATCTGGCTTCCCTGGTGGCCCTCTTTCCTCATTCTCAAGGTGGGTTGGCCGCCCTAACTTGGTCTTCTTTGCCAGCTCCTCCTTTGTTTCGGGCCCGTGATATTGGAGAGCCTCTGCCTCTTCTCTCTTTACACCTTTTTGCTCATCCTAAGGAACTGCATCCGTTCTGGGTGACCTTGCAGCACTAGGGACTGCAGCTTTTGTGGCTAAAATTTCCTCCCCCTTCCTTTGAATATACATTTCCTTGACTCTACACCAGGAGCAGCTGCCAGGAAGGAATTTTATTAATAGATTTGCCTTTCTTCTGGAAACGAAGGACACCCACCACACACTCCTGCCATGTACTAAGCAGCTCGTGTTTTCACAGTGGCACTTTTCATTCATTCTGGGCTTCATCTAGTTTGGGGGGGCACTTTTGACATATTCCTATCATTCCAGATACAACAACTTATTAGATGCCCACGTACTGAGTGCCTACCCAGCATCCATGCCCCTTTCTAGGATTACCAGGTCTGCATCTGGAATCTTCCTCTCCCCTGAGCAGCAGCTCCTAGTTCGGGAGAAACTGATCCCCCTCGAAGCTTTGGCAGGAGGGCCTCATTTAACTCACTAAATGGTGCATTCTGTTCCCCTGGCCCTGTCATTGGTTCAGGAGGGAGCCCGTGACTCAGGTCGGACAGAGTGAATTTCAGCACTCCTACTGGGAATGCCAGGGCAAACCTCCCCATTCCCCTCTCATTGGAAGTGATCGTGGAAGCATGAAGCCCCAGGGGTGGCTGGCAGCCATCCCACCACCAGGAGGAAAGCTGGTCTGGGGAATGAGGCTGATACTTGGGTGGCAGAGTGAGGAACAAAAAGAACCTTTGTCTTTGATGATGCCATTGAGCTGCTGATTCAAACCATTTCTGAAGCCTGCCTCATCTCTGAACATGACAGTGGCAGAGGCCAGGAAGTCTCCTTTGTCATTTGATCCAGTTTGAGGTGGGCTTACTATTACTTGCAACATAAAGAACTTTGATACCTCAAACCTCTTGTGCCAGAAATACTTCCCCCTTTGTTCTTCTGTATGGGTCCTATTTGTTAACTATAATACTAGTGGCCAAAATTGATCCAATGCGTTTTACAGGCCTGCCTTGTCTCATTTAATCTTCATGACAACCCTTTGAGGTAGATTCTGTTACGTGATGAGGAAATTGAGGCTCAGAGAGGTTAAGTAACTAGCCTAAAACCACACAGCTAGAAGAGATGGATCCTGGACTGAAATTCAGGAAGCCTGATTCCTGAGAGCTCATACTCTTAATGCCTACACGACTTCCCATCTAATATTCTCATTCTGAATCTCCTCCTGGAATGACACTCATGTCTGTGCCTCACAGAGTCCAGTGTCAGTCCCAATTCACTTAGTGTCCAGAGTGACTCTGGGACACTAACTGATGTAGGCAGGCTGGATCCGAGGACCCAGAGGGGGTCCCGCAGGACCAGCCAAGAGAGTCCTTGGCTTTGTGCAGGATAGAAATCAAATGCAAGCCAGGAGGAAGTGAGAGCAGAGTTTATTGAAGTTACAGAGAGAGCACATACAGACAGAGTGTCTTGGACACTTGGAATGGAAAAGGAACATGAGTCTCATCTTTACTTGCAGCAGCCTGGGGTTTTTACTGAGCGTGGTGGTCTGGCATATGTGTCCTCTCAGGCATCCAGGAACACGTCAAAACAAGGAGGAGTGCTCCGGTGTCCTCTATAAGTCACTTGTGCCCTGGAGCTAGGGGTCTTGGTGTCCAGGGGTCTGCAGTCAGCAGTCTTGGAAAATGTACAGAATGACCTCACCCGGTCACTTCATAGGTGTTATCTGTTGTGCTGGAAGACTCCAAAGGAATAAATTAACTCCTTGACCTTTAAAAGAAGGACATATATCATCGGTACTGTAAGCCATGTGTAGGACAGGAGTGCAGCTCCTAGCAAGAATAGGAGCAGGAAAAGGAGCAAAAAAGCAGTTTTTTTCCAGTTTCCCTGCCTCATTACCACGAAGTGCCATTCATTTCTTCCCCACAGCTCTGAGAAGGCATTCACAATATTGTCCCTTGTCCTTCTCTACCCTCTTTCTGTGTGGCTTACAAATAAACAAGCGGAGCACAAAATGTGTATTTTATATGGAGGGGCCATCCTCCATCAGCCCACCTGTAATTTCTTGCTTGTCTGCCTTTTCTCCAGGTTGTCAGGTGGCTTCTCTTTTCTGAAAATGTCTCAGTGGTTGTCCTGAGACAATTCAGCCCCAACTGAATGTCCAGGGCTGGATGCTCCTTTTGCTCAGCACTGCTAGCCGAGGGATGGCCAGACTCCAATTGTGAGACTAATTCTTGGTCTCAACCAAGACAGAAAACTAGAATCTCAATTGAGAGGCATTAAGATGGTGGCTGAAGATGGGATCTCCAGATTTAGCAAATAAAAATACAAGACACCCAGTTAAATTTGAATTTTAAATAAACAAGAGATAATTTTTGAGTATATGTATGCTTATCCCCTCATTCGAGAGATACCACAACTGATGGTGAATTGCAGTATTGGTGACCGGAGTAACAGAGCATTTGGGTGAGGAGAGCTGAGCAGTGTACCAGGTCAAGACCAGCTCAGAAGTGATCAGGAAATGGAGGTTCTGTCCTGACAACCCCCTTTAACCTGGTAGCTGAACACAGTTGCTTTAAGGGGCAGTAATCAAGGCAGTAACGGCCAAGTGGAAATTCCAAAGTATAAGCTACATTGTGCTCCAAGCTGGCCAATGGTGCAACACACAGCCCCAGGGGCTGGCCGGAGGACTCCGTGTCTTGGTGATGTCCAGGATATCGATTTCCTCTGGGTAGATTTCATCCTTTTCCTTGCATTCATGCAACATATTTTTATTGAGCATCTATTATGAGCTAGGCACTAAAATAGTTTCTACTGATACAATAGTAAGCAAATACAGACTTGATCCTTGCCTTCCAACAAAAATACTTGTGTTACAGGGCGCCCGGGTGGCTCAGTCGGTTAGGCGACTGCCTTCGGCCCAGGTTATAATCCTGGAGTCCTGGGATCGAGTCCCGCATCGGGCTCCCTGCTCAGCAGGGAGTCTGCTTCTCCCTCTGACCCTCCCCCCTCTCATGCTCTCTCTATCTCATTCTCTCTCTCAAATAAATAAATAAAAATCTTTAAAATAAAAATAAATAAATAAATAAACTTGTGTTCTTCTTGGGGCACCTGGGTGGCTCAGTCGTTAAGTGTCTGCCTTCGGCTCGTGTCATGATCCCAGGGTCCTGGGATGGAGCCCCACATCGGGCTCCCTGCTCAGCGGGAGGCCTGCTTCTCCCTCTCCCACTCCCCCTGCTTGTGTTCCCTCTCTTGCTCTCTGTCAAATAAATAAGTAAAATCTTAAAAAAAAAAAAAAAAAAACTGTTCTTCTTTCTTCCTCCATTGTAAAACTCCTCCTGACCAATAAATCACGGATTGTAAACAAGCCTCCTGGGCTGTTCGTTGCAAGGGAAGCCATGAAGTCCTGTATCCCATTTCCTTATAGAGCCTCCGTCATTCCCTTGGGGACGGGAGATCATGGTATAAAAGGTGGTTGATCCTGTCAACCGATCTTGCAGCAGGTAAAAAGCTGATAGCACAGGTCCAGTTTCAGGGGCTGACGGGAGGGTTTAGGGACGCTCCAAGGAGAGATTCTTTGCCACGAGTTTCCCAGGAGATACCATCCTTCCTATCACTTTTGAATTCAGTGTTTGATCTTAGGCTTAAGTAGGGTTTTCTTCTATGCTATTTATAAAATGTAAGTGTCAAGGTTCATGCTTGGAGGTTTTGAAGAACAGAGGGGAGGAGTAAAATGCCGGAAACACATGAATTTCAGGAACTGACAAACCACCAAGAGATTTATCCTGAGAAAGTAATTCAACCGAAAAAAAAACCTAAAAGCTCTGAATATGTTACTTGCAAAACTATCTATAGTACTAAAAAGTAGGAAATCATACAAATGTCCAATAGTAATATTGAGTTCATTATATTGCATCCCTGGATAATGGTTAAAACTAGATAGAGGAAAAGCACTTACGACAAACTAAAAGGAGCAAAACTCAAAAATTGTCTAGATGCTACGATTATATCTACGTAAACCATTTAAATGAATACATAAAATTCATGTTTTTATGTGTTTATAGAAATGCACAGTAATAAAGTAGCACTTAAGATAGCAAAATATAGCCTTTTCCTTTGCTGTTATTTATATATTTCTATAAAGTGTAAAAGGAGTTTAAAAAGAAAAACATAAGGTGGGGGAAGAAGAGCTGAGTGACTACATATTTCTGTTAGGATTAGGATATTTTAAGTTGCAAGTTACAGAAGATGTAACTCCACATGGTTTTAAAAAATAAAGGGGACTGGCGTGCCTGGGTGGCTCAGTCAGTTAAGCATCCAACTCTTGATTTCAGCTCAGGTGCCTTGGCAGAGTCTGCTTGGGATTCTCTCTCCCCCTCTCCACTACCCCACCTCCTGCTCGTTCTCTCTCTAAAATAAATAAATAAAATCTTAAAGAAAATAAAGGGGACTTTTGGCTCACCTGTGAAGTCCAGAGGTGGTGTGAGCTTCAGGTACAGTTTGCTCAGGGCTCTGACTTCATTTCTGTGTGCCCCTCTCAGGTCTGCCCTCCCCAGTGCGTAGACTTCATCCTTGGACTGGCTTTCCTCCTAGTCCCAAGATAAGAGAAGTTAAGTTACAGGCTTCCTCTTTAATATCTTTATTCAATCTAGAGGAGAGGAGGCACCATTGAACGGGAATCCTAGCTTCATTCTAACTGGGTCCCTCGCATTTCAGAGGCTGGCTTTTGTTTTGAAAAATTATTGTGATAAGGAAGGACAGGATTATCCTGATTGGCTGATACCAATTAAGTCCCACCCCTAGAGCTGGGGGTAGTTCAATCCTACCCTAAGAGCACAGTAAGGAGGTGTGTGGCTTACATGTTGAGTAGGAAACCTCAGTGTCCATTGAACCATGTATGTGCACAAGAGAGTCATGACAAGCTGGGATGTGAGTTAGAAGGCAGTTGAGAATTTGATAAATACATCATGCCTTGGCTACATACTTTAAGTGTCCCCCTTCCCTTCTTTATTTTTTATTTTTTTAAAATATTTTATTTATTTATTTGACAGAGAGAGACATAGCGAGAGCAGGAACACAAGCAGGGGGAGTGGGGGAGGGAGAAGCAGGCTTCACGCTGAGCAGGGAGCCCGATGCGGGGCTTGATCCCAGGACCCTGAGATCATGACCTGAGCCGAAGGCAGACGCCCAATGACTGAGCCACCCAGGTGCCCCCCCCCTTCTGAAATGATCTCAGCCATCACAGGGAGAAATTCCAGATGAATTAAAGATAAAAGTATAAATCAACTAGAAGAAAATATTGGAGACTATATTTGTGAATTTGTGTGTATCTGTGTGTGTAATTTTGGGGTAAAGAATACCTTTTTAAGTAAGATTTTTTTAAAAGCCACAAAAGAAAAGGCTGATAAATGTATTTCAGAATTTAAAATCTCTGTATGACAAAGACACCATGAGCCAAGTTAACAGATACGTAATGTATAGAAGAAAATATCTGGAATTCATGTCAGAGACAAAGGATTAATATTCAGAATGTGATAGAGAATATCTATTTCTATCTTTTAGTAATAACAACCTACCAAGTGTTAGCTGCACACAGGGCAACACAGCCAGAGGCTACATTTCCCGGCTCCCCTTTGGCCATGTGACTAAGGTCCTGCAGGTGGGATCTGAGCAGGAAAAGCTAAGTACAACCTACAAGTTCCATTTTCAAGGGTAAACAGCCTTTCTTTCCTTTCCTTCTTTCCGCTTTCTCAGCGGCTCGAAGGTGTTGACCTTGGGGGAAGGATACCATCCTAGTGTTGTAACTCCAAACTGTGCACAAAGTGCCTGGGCGCGCTGCAGAGAGCTCAGAGGGGAGCAGTGGGATATCTTAACAGTTTGAGGAAATGAAGCTACATCTGTGTCGTACATAGCATGATAGCTTGAACTAGTTCACATTTTCAACGTGAGATCACTAAATTCCTGACAGCACATCTTTGAGAGGATGGATTTAGGAAGCAATTGCCACTAGGAATATCTAGGTTGAGCAAGAAATGAGAATGTTGTTTCCAATCTGATTTTAAAGTTTGATAAATTGTGCCAGGGGTGCTAAGTTGCTAGGGCATAAATATTTATGAAACTGTTTAGAGCTCCTTATTTAATAGAAGGGATTGTTATTCTTTTGGCTGAGGAGCTGTGAAAAAATTTCTAAGACACTTAAGGGTGCTGTGTACAGAGAAAGTTTGGGAATTTGTGCCTAGTGGTGGAGAACAAGATAGGAAGAATCTGGGTCCTCATGTGATCTTGTGGATCTCCTGGAACAGAACTGCCTACCGCTGCTGGACTGCAACTACCTCTGGACTATAGACTTCTTTCCTATCCAAGCCATCATGTTTGGGGATCTCTCTGTTACAACAGCATACAGACATGGTAGGTGTTCTGCCTATCTCCCCACAGCCCACCGGAGAGTTCACCTGTACATGCTGATGGTTTCCTGACTCTGCCTGAGAGGGTTCTCCGCTTGGGGCTGGGCTGGCCTCTGTGTGGGCAGGCCAGGAAGACCAGGGAGTTACTGCCCCAGGAGTGGTTGGGCGAAGACCCCTGCTGCTTTGTCTCTCAGTGGAACAATTCTGAGGCATAGTCTGTGGAACCTCTCAGAGGATCCCTGGTGGGACTGAGCCCCAAACGGCCACCTCTACTCATCAACATCTGCTTTCTTGGCTTTCTACTCTTCTCTCACTTTCCCAGTCCCTCACCCTGTTTCCTGGGAATATCTCCAAAAACAAGCTACTTATACCAAATCCTTGTCTTGGAGTTTGCTTTTTTTTTGGGGGGGGGTACCTAAACTAAGAGAAGCAGCTGGGCCGTACCTTAACAAATACATAAAATATGTAAGTAAGTACTGGAAAGCAGCAAGAAAATGGTAAAACAACTCAAATAAAAACGGCAAAGGATAATTGTAAGCAACTCACAATAGAGGAAAGACAATTGGCCAATAAACACATAAGATGTTCATCACTAGGAACTGGCCAGTGGTAATTAAGATAGCCCAGCATAGTAATTGAGAACACCAACTGAGTCTTAGTCCAGTGGTCTGAGTTTGAATCAGGGCTCTAATACTTTCTAGCTCTATGTCCCTAGGAAAATTATATAACTTCTCTGTGCCTCTATTTCCTCATCTATAAAAGTGGTATAATAATAATAATAATAATAATAACAATAATAATAATAATACTTCTCTCACTGAGTTCCTATAAAGATTAAATGATAAATACTTAAAAAATTTTTAAGTGCTTAGAACAGTACCTGGAACACAGGTATCACTATGTAAATGTCTGTTAAGCAAATAAATAAATAAAACGTCATTTCATCCATCAGAATGGTAAATACTAAAGGAACTGATCTATTAAATGTTGGCAAGGGTTTGGAGAGACAGACTCGCTCAGATATTTGTGGCTGAAGAGCAATTTAATAGTATTTATTAAAATTAAAATGCCTATATGTTCTTTGGCTCGGGAATTCTATGTCATGTGGCTGCCCTAGAAAAATACACCTACTTGTGTGTAATGAACCTCATTCAGGTATTTCCACTGCAGCATTGTTTGTAATAGCAAAAACTGAAATGAACTTAAATGTTGAGCAATAGAACAGTAACAATGCAAACTGGCCCTTGGGCTAAATCTGTCCTGCAGGTATGTTCTGCTTAGTCTGAACAGTGTTTTAAAATCCTGGATTAGGGGCGCCGGGGTGGCTCAGTCGTTAAGCGTCTGCCTTCGGCTCAGGTCATGATCCCAGGGTCCTGGGACTGAGCCCTGCATGAGGCTCCCTGCTCGCTGCGGAGCCTGCTTCTCCCTCTCCCACTCCCCCTGCTTGTGTTCCCTCTCTCGCTGTGTCTCTGTCAAATAAATAAAATCTTTAAAAAATAAAATAAAATTAAGAATCCTGGATTAGTTGCCAACATTACAAAAATTAGATTTACGTTATAAAAATCCAGATTTTCAAATACCCTTAAAACACTGGGATTCAAAGGGTGCCTGGGTGGCTCAGTTGGTTGAGTGTCCCTCTCTTGGTTTCAGCTCAGATCATGATCTCGGGGCCCCGCGTCGGGTTCTATCAGCTTGAAGTATGCTTGAGATTCTCTCTCTCCCTCTGCCTCTCCCCTCACTTGCTCGCTCTTTCTCTGTCTCTAAAATAAAATCTTTAAAAAAAACACAAAAAACACTGGAATTCAAGTTAACAATCCTGTGGTCTGCGGAAATAGCTATTTCTGCTCACAACAAGATACCCCTGCTCCACGTTGTCACTTTACTTACTACCTGCAGAGCCCCTGTAGGCAGTGGAATGTGGGGCCCTGGCAGATGAGCTGTGGCTCAGCTATGTAATGAAATGTCTATAATGAGGTAAAAACAATATAGTAGATACACATGTGGAAAGATCACCAAGACTGAAAAAGAAAAAAACAAAAAAGGAAGATGGAGGACCATTATGTATGATGCCATTTCTGCAAACAACAACAAATTATATATTTGTATATATACACTAGAATGTAAACTATAAAGTTCAGGAATTTTTGTTTTATTGCTGTGTTCCCCGTGCCTAGAATAGCCTGGCATACACTGGGTACTCAGTATGTATCTGTTGAATATTTATGAATAAATGTATAAAAGAATTTTGGGAGGACACATAGTGAATAAGTGATTAATTTTGTCAAGGGACTGGGATTTGGGGATGGTGTTCAAGGAACTGTTTTGTATAGTTTGATTTTTTTTTTTTACAAGAACATAGTGTTGTAGTACTTGTGTACATTTAAAAACAATTAGACAACCCAGCACAAAATGCCATAGGTGATCAAATCCAGATTCAAAGTTAAGTCTCAACTGAAACCATCCGGAGAAAAATGAATGGGGACAAAAATAAAGTTCTGCATTTATGAGCCAAAAAAAAGTAACCCAAAATACTTAACCACCAGCTCAGAATTAATCAGCAGGGTGATGAGTCAGCTGGAGACACTGATGTGATCCAGCCCACTCTGGATGTGGGATGAGGTTCCATCCATAACCACAGTCTTCCCTGGTGACCTCACAGCTTCTGATTTCAGGCTTTTGTTTTTTCAATTCTGTGTCCACGAGTTCATGAAGGCTTTGCACACCATGTACCAGAAGGCGCCCAGCTTGTAAGTTTCTTAAAAAGGAAAAAGAGAAGGAATCAAGAAGCTGGGGTAGGTCGCAAAGACAAAAAAGGAGAAGAGCTTGAAAGCCAGTGTTTGGAGATCAGACGGTTCCCCTCAAAGGGAAGACAAGCCTGATAGATTTTCAGAGGCATCAAGAATAGACTGGTCTCCGCGGATTCAGAGGTGTTCGGAGCAAAGGAACACCCCACAGGGGACTTCTCAATGCTATGTTTGGAAGCAGCTCTTCTCACCCCAGGTTCAACTGTCATTAAACAGCCTTCCTTCTTATCCTCCAGGTTTGGAGTCAAGCAATTGTCACTGTTCCCAGGGGCGGGATGTTCAGAGCTGTTCCGAGACAGCAGGAGCAAAGACACTGGAACGGGTCGGACGGATCCCAACGGTGTGGTTAGCAGAAAGCAAAGCAAGGAGCCCCAAGTGTCCCGCCATGGGCCAGCCGGGGTCCCCGCTTGGCTCGGCCCGCTTTACAACGCCCGCACTGACTTAGGACGGTCTTTTTGTAAGATTTTCTGGCAACTGTGCTCCAAGGCTCGATTTTCGGCCCCCAGACCCGACCACTACCTCTGAAGCGGCCAAGGCGCGGAGCTAGAGACACCAGCAGAGCGCGAACACCAGCCGCGAGCCCCGCCCCCAGCTGCCGCCCGCCCTTCCGCCCGCCCCTTCCGCCGGAAGCCGGCCTGGCTGCCAGCGTCGCGTGCTATCGTCACAGGCCCGCCGGAAGTGTAAAGAAGCGCTCTGAAGGCGCCGCCTGGGAGCGGCTGGCGGTTGGCCATCCCGGCGGTAAGGCCGCCTCCGAGGGATTTTTTGGCACCCACTGGCCCAGGGGCGTCTGTCTCCTTGTCTGATCCGCCCTTCCGCCTTGCGTGTGTGTGTGTGTGGGGGGCGTCGCAGCCCCGCCTCCACCCCGCCGGGTGCTCAGGCACCCACCGTATTCCCTCCGCGCCTTCTGCACCCCGTCCCCCACCCAGGGTCCCGGCCCCCGGGGAAAGCTCCGGCGAGGTCCGTCCGCCGGGACCCTCAGATGGTGTGGCCTCGGATAAGCCTTTCTGTCTGGTGGCCAGCGTGGGCACCTCAGGGATTAGGGATGGGAACTGGGACCCCAGGCTCCTGGCTTAATCTTCCCCGTTAGCTTTTCCTCCCGAAATCCTATAACCCCGTTCACCCCGCGGGATCTCAGCATCCCTCAACTTTCAAATTATTTTTCACAGTTTATACCGCCCCTGACTCCCACCCTGTTTTATTGTATGAGTGTTTTATCGATGTCTCTGCAGCCAGATCCAGCCTTCTAGAAGAACCATGCCTCCTGCAGCTTTGGGTGGCACCCGATGTGCCAGGCACACGCCGCCGCACAGGAGGAGATGCCGTTTGAATTCTCCGTGAATGTTGGGAGGAGGAATGCCCGAGCTGCCGCTAGAAAACTATCCAAACGAGAAATACGTAGGCCGGGGACCCTGAATCACCTCGTGAGAATCGCTGCTCTTTGTTTCCTCTGTCTTATCTCGTGAATAGTTTGTAGTCTGGTTATCTCATTTGGAAGTCCGGCCCGGAATCCTATCTGCCAAGGCCAAAAGTAACCGTTTCCAGTTAATACAGACCTGTGTGTTGACTCTGATCCCCGTGGGTGATCCACGATTGTTGTGGGAGTGAGTCCCTCCCCCCCCCACTGCCTCTGGGGGATGCTTGTTCCAGTAGCATTGTCAGCAGATTCTTTTGGGTACATTCTGTGTCAGTATCTACCGGGGTTTATATTTAAGTAAGTACAAAGATGATTTGTTGCTGGTGGGAGGGAAGATGTATGCATTTTGCGTATTTTCCATTTTAAATTTTTGGAATTTGCAGGCAGGAGATGCCCTAAATAAATCACAGTGGTTTGATTAGGAAGCTCTTGAAGGAGAGAGAACTCAGGACCATCTGGGAGGCCTCAGCACAAAGCAGTGTATGCATAAGGGCTGATGAATTCTGTTTGGGGAGCTGTTTACGGAGTTGATGTCTGAGAATACGCACCATGGAACATATCCCTCGGTAGTAGTCACACTCTTTCTGTTTCTTTGTAGCACCAGGATGGACTTCTTGGTTCTCTTCTTGTTCTACCTGGCTTTGGTGCTCATTGGTGTTGTTATGATATGCATCTGCTCGAAAACCCATTACCTGAAAGGCCTGGTCAGAGGGGGAGCACAGGTAATGATGCTTAGAGACCACTGGATTTTGACTACCACCAGTCTAAAAGCTCATCAGTTCCCTGACGGAACAAAAAAGAGATGCCATTTTTATTATTTGTTCACTTCTTTCGTTTATGGTAGTTATGGTACATTCAAAAGTCTCTGTTTTTTGTTAATGTTGAAAGTAATCTTGTGATGTTGCTTTGAGAGAAGATAACGTTCTCAAGGTTGGCTATTTTTTCTTTGAATTTGATGCCTGTACTTGGGCCCAGATGTGAGCAATGTCTGCCTGGAGGGGCCTGATGGGTGGAACGGGGGGCTGTATGACTAGGGAGCTGAGCATCAGGCTGCCCACACTCCTTCAGGGGTCAAAGTGAGCAGAATTGGGGTCAGCAGCCTTTGGGAAGGGGTGGACTTGGGAGTGACCTGGGCTAATGCCCAGTGATTGCAGATGGACTCTGGAACCTAGGATTGAACCCAAGGCAGGGAAAGGAGTGGAGTTCACATTAACATTACCTAATCCAGCCCCTCTGCTCTCCTCCCTTTGCCTGAAGACCCTGACATGGTGCTTTCTTTGGAGCTAGGGTGGAAAGGGAGGAGCTGGTATCAAGGGAAGACTAGCTGAGGGAAACCCTGCATTTTATTCTCTCTTAAATCTCTTCTCTGTCCGTATGCAGAAACACAAATCCCCAGGATCGCCAGCTAAAGTGAAGCATCTAATTTGTTTGGGAGTGGGGGGAATGAGAAATGACATTGAATCCTTCTCTTTTGTTTTAGATAATTTCCTATATAATTCCAGAATGCCTTCAGAGAGCAGTGCTAAAATTGCTTCATTATCTCTTCCATACACGGTATTTATAGTTCAGAGTTTAAATACTATCTTCTTTTTGGGGCGTCCGGGGTGGCTCAGTCGGTTAAGTGACCAAACTGTTGGTTTCGGCTCAGGTCGTGATCTCAGGGTCATGAGATTGACTCCCAAGTCGGGCTCCTTGCCAGGCATGGGGCCTGCTTAAGATTCTCTCTCTCCTCTCTCCCTCTTTTCGGCCCCTTCCCCTGCTCGTGCACTCTCTCTCTCCTCCCCCCAATAAATAAATAAAATCTTTAAAAAAATAATAAAAATATAAATATTATCTTCTTTTCTGTTTTGATTATTAATTGTTGCTGTCCCCTAGCTTCAGGATGCTCCTTGTTGGTTTCCAGCCGTAGTTCGGGGAAGGAGGCTGGAAAGGATCAAGAGTCCTGGGTTCAGGACCTCTGCTCATAAATAATCTGCCTTTTATTTCTGGAGTTTTCACAGAAATATTTAAAGAGTGGCAATATTACATGCATTTCTATAAAAAGAGATACATCCTGATACCTCAATCCCCAAAAAAGATAATAGGGGCACCTGGGTGGCTCATTCGGTTGAGCCATTCAGCTCTTGATTTCGGTTCAGGTCATGATCTTGGGGTTGTGGGATTGAACCCCACTTTGAGCTCCTGGCTCAGCGCGGAGTCTGCTTGAGATTCTCTCTCTCCCTCTGCCCCTCCCCCTGCTCTTATGCGCTTGTGCTCTCTCTCGGAATAATTAAAATCCTAAAAAATAAAGTTAATAATAATAGATAATATCTATTGAGTACTGAGTATTTCGAGGCACTGTGAGAACTGTCTCATATTGTCTCTTACGTAATACTTGCTATTATCTCAAGCCCAAAGGAAGTGGTTGGCCCTGGGTTAACTTTAGTATGACATGATTTCTTCATGGAGAAGGCCTTGTGAACAAGCCACGTGCCTTTTTCCTTTCAGAAACCACACCTTCATTCTCCTGCACCTCATCTTGCAAGGGATGGTTTACAGTGAATACACCTGGGAAATATTTGACTACTGTCAAGAGCTGGAGTTCTCCTTGCATTACCTTCTTCTGCCCTATCTGCTGCTGATTGTAAACCTCGTGTTTTTCATTCTCAGCTGTGTGAGCAACCCTGGTAAGTTGAGGCTCTTAGTATGGAGACTGGCAACAACTCAACCGTCCGTCTTACAGTGTTACAGACTAGTGATCCCCCTGGGGACTTTGTAAAAGATGTGATACGCAGTGTTATCATCTTCTCATTGTGATTGTCTTCTAATTTTATTTTTTTCTTCTTTGACCCATGGCTTATTTAGAACTACTTAAAATTTTCTATATACTTTTTTAGTTTATTTTTTGATGCTTTCACTAATTGTGTTATATAGAGAGTTTGTGGTCTCTATGGCACTGTTTCTTTAAAAAATTTTATTGATATTTGCATCACGCCCGGTTATGTGTTGTTTTTTAAGTGATCTGTGTGGGCTTGGAAGTATATATTTTTTAGTTCTTGGGTGTAGACAGCATGTGAGTCCATTAAATTAAGTTTGTTAATTATGTTCAAATCTTTTATATTCACATTAATTTTTTTGTTTACAATAACTGAGAGAGGTATGTTATCTCATTCTGATGATAGATTTGAGGTTTCTCCTTACAGTCAGTTTTGGCTTTACTTATTTTGAAGCTATTTTATATGTGTATGTATGTGTAGGTGTATATAATAGTTATGTATATATTTGTATTATATGCATTCAAGTTTAGAATTGGTATTCTCTTTTCCTTGAATCTTTTTCAAGATATAATGAGCCTCTTTGTCACTAGTAATGCTCTTTGCCTTCAATTCTCTTTTGTCTGATGTTAATATTATTACACTTTTTTTTTTTAAGAGGGAGAGAGGGTTGGGGAAGAAGTGGAAAGGGTGAGGGAGAGGGAGAGAGAGGATCTTAAGCAGGCTCAATGCCCAGCACAGAGCTGAACGCAAGGCTCGATCTCACAACCCTGAGACCATGACCTGAGCTGGTATCAGGAGTCGGATGCTTAACCGACTGAGCCACCCAGGTGCCCGTTACCCTTTTTTTGATTCATGTTTGCTTGGTATCTTTTTTCCATGCCTTTACTTTTAAGCTTTTCTATCCTTGAAGCACCAGCTGTCCATCAACTGACGAATAGGTGAATGTGATGTGCCTATTCAATGGAACAGTATTTGGCAACAGGAAGGAACGAAGGAGTGATATGTGCTAGAACATAGAGGAACCTTGAAAAACTATGCTAAGTGAAAGAAGGCAGATACAAAAGACCACAAGTTGTATGATTCCATTTATAAGAAATATCCAAACAAGGCAAATGCATGGAGACAGAAAATAGATTAATGATTGCCAAGGGCTGGGATTCGAGAGAAATGGGGGGTGACTGCTAAGGGTTTCTTTCTGAAGTGATAGAAATGTTCTAAAATTGATGGCAGTGATGGTTGCCTAACTCTGTGAATGTACTAAAAACTATTGAATTGTGCACTTTAAATGGGTGAATTGGGCTTATGAATTGTATCTCAGTAAAGCTGTTTATTTTTAGATGAGTTCTTTAGAATATTAAACATGCAAGTTTTAGTTGCACTTTTTCAGGACAGATTTTGTGAACGTTCGGTCCACCGGATTGCTTGAAACCGACATTTGTCCTTATGTTTTTCAGGTACCATAACAAAAGCAAACGAGTTATTATTTCTTCAAGTTTATGAATTCGATGAAGTGATGTTCTCAAAGAATACGAAGTGCTCGACTTGCAATTTAAGGAAACCGGCGCGATCCAAGCACTGCAGTAAGTTTGGCTTTGGTGCCCCCAGCTCTGTCCTTGTATGGCAGACATGTGGGCCTTGTGGTAAGGGAATGTTACGGAAATCCAGAAGCAGGGTCATTTGTCTCCCAGACAGGGGGCAGCCACTGCTCGTAGAGGCCAGAGAGTGGTTTCTTTCAGATGACTGCAGGTGAGCTCTTTTTTTTTTTTAATTTTATTTATTTATTAGAGAGAGAGAAGGAGTGGGGGGAGGGGCAGAGGGAGAGGGTGAAGCTGACTTCCCGCTGAGCAGGAAGCCCAACGTAGGACCCTGAGATCATGACCTGAGCCGAAGGCAGACGCTTAACCGACTGAGCCACCCAGGCGGCCCTGGAGGTGAGGCTCTTAATGTTCTTGTATAGTGGGCAACTCAGCCCTGGGCATAACAGCCCTTCCTCTGCCACGTGGCAGGCCATGTTGCCCAACAGGAATTTCTGTGGGCTCTTGTGTTTGCAGATTTCAGTCGTGGCAGAGCCTACTCTTCTGGGGAATAACCAAGATTCTAGACCAGTGCTGTCCAACAAAAATATAATGTGAGCCACATATGTGATTTAAATTTTCTAGTAGCCACATTACAAAAGTGAAATGAAGGAACATTAAATTTAATGATATATTTTATTTAACCTAACATATCTAAAATATTTTAATGTGTAGTCAATATAAAAAATCATTCATGGATAGTTTATATTCTCTTTTTCTTACTAAGTCTTTGAAATCTGGGATATATTTTCCATTTACAGCACATCTCAGTTGAGACACTAAATTTTCCTTGGAAATACTTGATCTATATTTAGATTTCACAAAATTTGCAGTTGGAAGAGCAGATTCACATACCCAAGTTATTCCAGAAATTCTTAAACGTTTTTTAATAACTGAATCAGTACCAAAAATCATTGTCCTTTAATGCCCACATATGGTTCACCTTTATCAGAAGAATTGATTTGACTTTAAAGCATCAGTTTTAAAATTATGTCTGTTCAAGTATTGCTCACATCGAACTTAAAGGAGCATTGCATAAATTGAAAAACTACGCTGATTTTATCAATATCAACAGAATATTCTTTCAAATTTTTCTTGTAGCCACATTTCAAGGGCTTAATACCCACCTGTGGCTCGTGGCCACTTGTACTGGACCCTGCGGTTGTAATGGCTCGGTGATAGCAGCTGCCATTTCTTTCAGCTCATACTGCCAAGAGTTTGTGAAAATCTCCACGGATGTGCTTGGTCTCATTGTTCCATCAAGGACTAAGTCAGGCTTGTGGCTTTCCCCTTTCTGTGCAGGTGTGTGTAACAGGTGTGTGCACCGCTTTGACCATCACTGCGTTTGGGTGAACAACTGTATCGGGGCCTGGAACGCCAGGTACTTCCTCCTCTACCTCTTGACATTGACGGCCTCAGCTGCCACCGTGGCTGTTGTGAGCTCTGTGTTTTTGGTCCAGTTGGTGGTGGCGTCCGACTTGTATCTGGAGACTTACGTTGATGCCCTTGGACACTTCCAGGTTATTGACATTGTCTTTCTTATTCAGGTAATTAATATTCAGGTAATTATGTTGTAGGGTGTATGTTTCTGACTTCAGGTTTCAAAATTGGAAGAAGGACATTTTCCTAGTCAAAAGATGAAGCTGTTCCTTTTTCAAAAATTAACATATAATTTTTAAATTTTTAATTATTTAAGATTTTATTTATTTGAGAGAAAGAGAGCGTGCGCATGCACACGTGTGAACAAGGGGAGGGGCAGAGGGAGAATCGGATGCTTAACCGACTGAGCCAACCAGGCACCCCAATATATAATTTTTTTAGTTGATATATAATACATATACCATAAAACTCATCCTTTTTAAGTTTATTTATTTATTTTTTTAGTAATCTTTGTACTCAGCGTGGGACTTAAACTCATGACCCTAAGATCAAGAGTCACATGCTCTTCCTGCTAAGCCAACCAGCTGCCCCTAAAATTCATCCTTTTAAAGTGTACAGTCTAGTGGTTCAGAGTTGTTTAACCTCCACCACCATCTAATTTCAGAACACTTCATCACCCCCAAAATAAACTCTTGTCTATCAGCAGTCATTCCCCATTCCTGTCTTTCCTGGCAACCACTAATCTGCCTTCTGTCTTTTATTTTGCCTTTTCTGGGCATTTCACATAAATGGAATTGTACAATCTGTGGCCTTTTGGACTGGCTTCTTTTTCTTAGCATAATGTGTTCAAGGTTCGTCCATATGTGTCATATGTAAGAACCCATTGCCTAATACAAAGGTCATGAAGATTTACACTTACATATTCTTCTAAGTGTTTCTATAGATTTAGCTCTTACATTTAGGTCTTTGATCCTTTTTGAGTCCATTTTTGTATGTGCTGTAGGGTTGGGCTCTAACTTGATACTTTTAGCATGTGGATATCCAGATGTCCCAGCATCTTTTGTTGAAAAGACCCTTCTTTGCTCATTGAATTGTTTTGGCACCTTGCCAAAATTAATTTACAATAATGTAGAGTTCTTTTAAAAACTCATTTGATGACTAAAAGATTTCTACTGCATTTATGGGAAGTAGCTTATGAGCAGTCACTATTTTAGGTAACTGCTTACTTCTTGAGTGGTTTTTTCCTTTGGTTTCAAAGAAAATAAAATGCCATGAACAAGTGGGATGTAGTCCATAAATGCAAGGTTGGTTCAATATTAGGAAATTGATTAATATTTTATACAACATTATTAAATAGAACAATGACATGATTATTTCTCTAGATGCTGAAAAGCGTTTCACAGAATTCAACATCCATTCTAATAAAAGCACTCAGAAAATAGGAATGGAAGGATACTGTCTTAATATGATAAAATACACAGTCTTAAAGCCAGTATTTTTTTTTTAATTTATTTTGAAATAATTACAGTTTTACAGGAGATTACAAAGAAACACACAGGAAGCCTATGTGCTCTTAAGTGCCTCCCCCTTCCAGCATCCCCATACAATCACAGCTCATGGCCAAAACCAAGCAATTGACATTGGCACAATCCCCAGAGCCAGTTCAGATTTCACCAGTTACATATGTGTTTATTTGTGGTGTGTGTGTGTAGCTCTGTGCAGTTTGTCACATGTGCAGCTGGGTACAAGCACCGCTACAGTCAACATGCTCTATTATCTGTTGTCAGAGACTTCCTGGTGTTACCCCTCATGGCCACAGCTTCCTCCCCACATCCCTAATGCCTGGCACCCCTGTTCGCTCCTCCACCTCTGTTACTATGTTATTTCATAGTTGTTACATAAATGGATCATACAGTATCTTTTTGAGGTTGGTTTCTTCACTAGTGCAATTTCTTGAGATCCATGTGAGTGGTTGCATGGGTCTAGGGTTCCTTCCTTTTTACTGCTGTATAGTATTCCACATTGTTTAACCATTCACCCTTTGAAGGACCCTGCAAAAGGCTGCATTGAACATTCCCATTTACAAGTTCCTGTGTGATGATCTTTCTTCACTATGATCATTGGGTTGATGATAAGTCCATTTTAGGTCTTGGAAAGGACCACCATAGTCTTTTTCCAGAGTGCTTGTACCATTATATATCCTCACCAGTGATGGGAGAGGTACTGGTTTCTCTGCATCCTTGTCAGCACTTAATGTTATCACTATTTTTCATTTTAGCCATTCTGATAGGTGTGTAGCGATAACCTTGTTGTTTCAACCTTGAGTAGTTTTGCTCTTAAAATTTTTTTCAATTATGGGGCTCCTGGGTGGCTTAGTCGGTTAAGTATCCGATTCTTGATTTCTGCTCAGGTTGTGATCTCGGGGTTGTGGGACCGAGCCCCATGTTCGGCTCATAAATTGGAGACATCATGTTGCTTTGCCCCTAAATACTTGAACATGCATTTTTTTTTTTATATTTTTATTTTAAGATTTAATTTATTTAACAGAGAGACAGAGGCAGGCAGAGGGAGAAGCAGGCCCCTTGCTGAGCAAGGAGCCAGATGTGGGACTCGATACCAGGACCCTGGGATCATGACCTGAGCCGAAGGCAGACGCTTAACCGACTGAGCCACCCAGGCGTCCCTTGAACATGCATTTTTAAAGAATGTCAACCTTCTCCTACATAACTACAATTATGTTATCTCACCTAAAAAAAGTAATAATAAATCTATGTAATAAACATAAGATATGTAATAAATGCATAATAAATCATCTAGTCCATATTCAAATTTCCCGTTTTTCTTTTTTTTTTTTTCATTTTTTTCAAATGTATCTTTTATAGCTTTTTTACCTCCTTGAACCAGAATCCACTTCATTGTTAGGCATTGCATTTGAATGTTGTCTTTTTAGTCTCTCTGTCGAAAATAATGCCCCCACTTATTTTCATGAAATTGACATTTAGTAGTTTAGTTGTCTTTTAGAATGTCCCTTATTCTAAGTTTGTCTTTTTCCTACTTCTGTCAACTGATTTTCCTCTATTCCTTCATATTACTGTGAATTGGAAGTTAGTTCTAGAGCCCTGATTAGATTCAGGTTAACTATTTTTGGCAAGAGTGCTTCCTGGGTAGGGATGTGTATTTCATGTTGCTTCCCATCATGTAGAACATAGGACCAGTGATACCCAGCTCTCTCCATGGGTAAAGTGCATTTTCCCCTTTGCAGTGTATATGGTTTTGTTTTTGTACTTAGGACTTTCTGTAGGATAGATTCCAAAAAAATATGTACTGGATCAGAGATTATTGACATTTATAAATCTTTTGATTTTAATATACATTGTCAGATTGCTTTTTAAAACTTTGTGCCTAGAGTGATTTGTCAGTGTTCCATTTTGCGTCAGAGCAGACATTGAGGATGCCCAGTGGCAGCAGGTGCTTCTAGTTTGGTAGGAAAATACAGTGTATCCTTTTTAAAAATTATATTTCTTTCATTACTTTCTATTACTTTTCTTGTTAGTCATTTGTAGATCTTTTATGAATTATGTCCTTCAACTGTTTACTTATTTGATACTAGAATTACTTTTGATTTGAGATCATATAATAATGATAGTTTATTCTTATATTTGTTTTTTATTTGTGTATCTTTTTTGTATAAAAAAATTTAGACATCCTTTCTCATCAGATATCTCTTTTCTTTGTAACTTCAGTTAGAAAGTCTCCCCTGTCAAGAGATGCATCTACTTCTCTCTTACTCCTGACTTTCAAAAATACTGAACTCTTGGGGTGCCTGGGTGGCTTAGTTAGTTAAGCATCTGCCTTCAGCTCAGGTTATGATCTCAGGGTCCTGGGATCAAGCCCCACCTTGTCGGGCTCCCTGCTCAGTGGAGAGTCTGCTTCTCCTTCTCCCTCTGCCCCACCCCACTCGTGCTCTCTCTCTCTCAAGTAAATAAAGTATTTTTAAAAATACTGACCTCTTTCAAAATTCATTTTCTTTACTATAAAAAATAACATAAAAATTCAAGCAGTCCAGAAGTGTTTAAAATGAAAAGGCGGAGAAGCAGGGCAAGTGGGCATAGGTGGTCAAAGGCACTAACTCATATTTGAAAGATGAGTAAGTCCTGGGGATGTAATGTACAGCCTGAGACTGTAGTTAACAATACTGTGTTCTATACTTGACAGTTGCTAAGAGAGTGGGTTTTAAAAGTTCTCATCACAAAAAAACACTGTAACTATGTGTGGTGATGGATGTATTAACTAAGCTTGTTGTGATCATTTGCTGTATGTCATGTTGTACATCTTAAACTTTCACAATGTCCTGTCAATTATATCTCAGTAAAGCTGGGGGGGGGGGGGGAGAAGCATAAAATTTAAAACATCTTTAGAAAAAAATGAAAAGAGGGGCGCCTGGGTGGCTCAGTCATTAAGCGTCTGCCTTTGGCTCAGGTCATGATCCCAGGATCCTGGGATCTAGGCCCGCATCAGGCTCCCTGCTTAGCAAGAAGCCTGCTTCTCCCTCTCCCACTCCCCCTGCTTGTGTTCCCTCTCTCGCTGTCAAATAAATAAATAAAATCTTAAAAAAACAAAAGAAAAAAACGAGAGGAAAACTGGGAGTTCTCCCCCTCCCCTCCCAACAGCTTCACTCCCCATAGGCAACTATTTCTGTAGTTTGGTGTGTACATTTCAGGCTTCTTTCCTGTGCCTTTATATAGTCACACACCTTCATGGAGTCTTTTTGTTTTTACACGAATAAGATCCCATTGTGATTCTCTGCTCTTGTCTTTCGCATCCAGCAATATTTTATCAGTGTCTTTCCAAATCAGTACATAGAAATTGACCTCATTTTTACCGGCTCCTTATTATTCCAGAGTGTGACTCTCCCAGGGTTTTACTCTTGCTCATGAATGGACTTTTAACGTGTTTCTTTTAGGAAGAGGGGCTGTTAAAATCACTACAGTGAATACTCTTGTGCATGCATTTCTGTGGTCGTGTTGTGTTGAGAGAGAGACTGATCTTCTCTGTCCATCTGGACTTTATTTTGATGCATGAACTGAGATCTGTATTTATGTCTTTGTTTTACAAACAGCTAACTAGGAAAGCACCCCTCCTGAGTATCCTTTCCCTTTTCCTTTAATGTACACGTTTCATTTATCTCACTTGAAACTCTTGTACATATTCGGGTTTCCTCCTGGGCTGTTAGTCAGGGCCGTTTATGGTTTTGTTTTGTGTTTAGGCAGTCAGATGTGTATGGAGGTGGGTGAGCTGGGTGGGCAGCTCTTGCGTGTTTGTAGACCAGGCTGCGGCTGGTGGGTGCGACCCTTTCTTGTGTCCCAGCCTGGCTGCCTAACACGCTGTTTTTTCTTTACCCCCAGTACCTGTTCCTGACCTTCCCAAGGATTGTCTTCATGCTGGGCTTTGTCATCATGCTGAGCTTCCTCCTGGGGGGCTACCTGTGCTTTACTTTGTACCTGGCTGCCACCAACCAGACCACTAACGAGTGGTACAGAGGTGACTGGGCCTGGTGTCAGCATTGCCCCCACGTGGCCCGGCCGCCATCAGCAGAGCCCCAGGTCCACCGGAACATTCATTCCCATGGGCTTTGGAGCAACCTCAGGGAGATCTTCCTACCTGCCACTGCACATGATGAGAGAAAGAAGAACTAAGAATGGGAAGTGTTACTGCCACTTAAATATAGTATACATTTATTTATACATATAGCTACTTTCTAAGCATTGGTGTGGTGTTTTTTGGTTTCGGGGGTCTTTTTATCTGGCTTCTGCATGTTTATAAATCGGCTTTCAGTGGTTAAGGAAGGGGTGCCTGATCCTTACAGCTGCCATGCTAGATCCCGTGGTAGAAATTCCCCTTGTTCATCCTCTGTTCCCTCAGCCTGTTGGAACAGAGTATATCTCAAGTCCTGGTGCCAAGGGGATCAAAGATGACTTCTCAGAGGTTCCGCTAATCTTGGTCTCCCACTGTAGACTCTTGGCTCCTGACAGGAGGGGCCTTGACTGTGTCCCCTGATGTGCAGGAGAGTCTCAGTGAGGTGGGGTTGTGCCTGGCTGCACCCTCTTTGATGCCCTTTCCATCGCTCTCAGGGTAAGGCCTTGACTCTTCATCTCCTTAATCATGCCCAGCACCCTCACCCGGGCCCTCCTTGTAGCTGGCATGGGCCTTTTACAAGGCCCAGTCTTGTGCTTGTGGTCCTCTGCCTGCCCTGCACTGGACTCTTGTGACCATGTTCAAGTCTTTCCTGCCCTGTTTTTAAAATTCCAAACTAACACCCAGCGTCCCCATCCTGCCACTGCCCCGTTAATTCAGTGCAAAGAGATGGATGCAGAAGAGCTTCATAGAAAGCGGTGAGGGTTTTTAGGAGGGGGCAGTTTTCAGGAACAGGATACCTATGATTCCCATGGCCAGCCGCACTGGAGGGGATCGGGGAATAGGGGGACAAGAACTTGGAGGCCGGGGGTCGGGAGGCATCATTTGTCAGTGCAGCCCCGAGTTCCAGACTAGATACAATCTTTGACACGGCCTGCCGGCCTGCTGGGGCCTGAGCCACGGCCCTGCAGCACCACGCCTCTGTTCCAGGTGGAAAAGCGCGGTGACATCAGTAGACTTGGAGCGCCGCGCAAAGGAAGCAGGGGGAGCTTCGCGGCCGGCGCGCGGGCGGGTGGAGCGCACGGCCCAGAGAGCGCTCGGTGGTGGGCGTGGCAGCCCAGCTCGGCCCCAGGTCCCAGGGCGGTCGCGGGGCCCGGGGGCGGGGCGCACCTCTCCCCGCGCGGGCGGGCCGAGCCGCCAGGTGGCGCCCTCCCGAGAGCCGGCCCTCGCCGCGGCCTGCGCTTGGCCCCTGCGGGCCGCCGTCGCCGCGCTCCGCATTCCGCCGCCGTTCGGCTCCGCGGCGTCGGGCTCCCGCTGCCTTCGGTGGCGCCGCAGTCGCACAGCCGGGCGCCCGCTGGCCGGCGGTGGCGCAGATGGCCCCCTGAGCAGGCCGGAGCGGGAGCGGCGGGCGGGCGGGCGGGCGCCGGGGTCGGCGGGCGGAGGCCGGGTCGCGGCCTCTTTGTCTCGGCGGCGGCGGCGGGCGCGCCCGCGGGGCCCGGGGCGGAAGTGCCGACGCGCTCCGAGCGCCCCGGGCCGCGGCGGCCGCACCATGAGCGACATCCGCCACTCGCTGCTGCGCCGCGACGCGCTGAGCGCCGCCAAGGAGGTGCTGTACCACCTGGACATCTACTTCAGCAGCCAGCTGCAGAGCGCGCCGCTGCCCATCGTGGACAAGGGCCCCGTGGAGCTGCTCGAGGAGTTCGTGTTCCAGGTGCCCAAGGAGCGCGGCGCGCAGCCCAAGGTGCGGCGGGCGGCCGGGATGCCCGCGTCCGCCAGGAGGAAACTCCCGCTCCTTTTCCGCCCCTCGCGGTGACAAGCATTGGCCAGCCACAGACCCTCTTGCCGTCAGCGGCTCGCTTCTCGCCCTTGGCCGCGCTCCTTCGCAGCAGCCCCGGCCCGCCTGCTCTGGCTTCCTGAGCATTGCTCAGCTGTGTGCCTGTGCCGGGCGCGCGGCAGCCCAGGTCTCGGTGGTGCTGCCGGGAGAGACGTTGAAGGCCTGTAATCGAGTCTCACACCGCAGTAGGTCATCACCCTGAGTGCCCCAGGATGATGTCGAATTCTGATAGTGACATTTCCTGGGATTAACCGAGTTCTTCGCCTGGGACCCGGGCTTTAGAGGGGTGAACGGTTCCCAGGGAGAAAATAGGATATTTCCTGTTTTCTTACCGTATGGATTAATGTGCACGTTAAAGCTAAATTTCTTATCGCTTCTCTTGGATTTGTTTTACAGAGGTTGAATTCACTTCAGGAGCTCCAACTTCTTGAAATCATGTGCAATTATTTCCAGGAGCAAACCAAGGACTCTGTCCGGCAGATTATTTTCTCATCCCTTTTCAGCCCCCAAGGGAACAAGGCTGATGACAGCCGGATGAGCTTGTTGGGGAAACTGGTGTCCATGGCAGTGGCTGTGTGTCGAATCCCAGTGTTGGAGTGTGCAGCCTCCTGGCTCCAGGTACTTCTCTAGGAATAGCCTTCTCCTGAGTCTCCGGAGGGGAGTTTAGCCTCAGGAATCTTCTCTTATTTGGATTTCGGGAGAGGCCTTTTCTGTGTGTTATCTCCTTGATGTCACCACCCTGTATGCTAATACCCTACTCCTACATTTAGATACAGGTAGTACCCATTCCTGACAAAACCGTAGTTTGTAATGGTAAATGAATTTAAGAAAAAAAAAAAAGTCTTCATCTCCAGGACAAGCGAAAAATCATTTTCCTTAGTTGAAAATGATAAGGTAGAATTTTGAAAACAGCTATGCGTGATGCAGCCTCAAAGATAGGAGATATATATATATATATATATTTTTTTTTTAATCGTATATATATATATATTTTTTAAAGATCATATATATATATAAAATTTTTTTTTTTTTTTTTAAAGATCACTGTAAGTTAAATTATGCAGTTAGGTCGGTAAGCATGTCAATTGTTTTGCATTGTTCCAGGGTGACATTATAAAGATCGTGGCTCTTCTAATGGATATGGATGTAAGAGCCTTCTAGAGTGTTTTTAAATATCAAAGAATATCAGTAGATTTTGTGTCAGATGGTATTTTGAAAGATTCATTTTGTTTTGCTTTTCGGTTACTCAGAGGTTTTAGAAAATTGATAATCCAGTAATTATTAACTCAGAATTCAGATTAACATGATTCTCAACTAAGCTAACAATTTACCACATTCAGTTTCACAAACCTGCTTCATTCTCAAGTACTCGAAGTCTTTGGTGTTGGGTTTGTTTCCCCAATTTATGTAAATGTTTTCCTTGAAATCTGTTTATCCTCAAATTTTGGCTAGAAAAAAATATATTATTCTCTCTGGTACACAGGTAAGTCTCAGTGGAATCTGTACCTTAATTCTCACCAGTCTGATTTCTGGGGCATCTGAATTGATCATGTGTGTTGTATTTAATGTTACAGTTACCACTCTCCTTTGATCACCTAGTGAAGCCAGGCTTAGCATCTTGTAATTCATCGCGTCATTTCCCATTTCTCTCTCCTGATGCTGTCCTGCTGGCTTTTTGCAAAGCAAAGGCAGATGTCAATGACAGGAAAGGGTCTTAGTGGTTTAAATCAGGATTAGCCACACCGGGGCGAGGGGCTGCAGCTTCCTACTGGGGAAGGCGGGGGTGGCTGGTTGGAGGTTGTGGGGGCAGATTTCAGCCTGAGGGAACAATCTGGCCTGCTGTCTCCTTGCAGTTCTCCCCAGCCTCCACCCCCCTATAGACCACGTTGGGGCCTTGGAACTGGAGCATCCTGAGCAGCTGTGGAATGTGGCAATAGCTACAGATTGGCCTCTGAGTGGGAAGGAAAAAGGCAGGGGAGGGTGGTGACGTAGGATTTGAAAGTATTATGGAAACCTGTAAGGGTAGGATCGCGAAGTGAGGAAGCGCTGCTCTAGAATCACAGGAGTGCTTACAAACTCTCCGCAAGCTCTTTAAAGTGGTACCAGCTGCTCATTTCTGCCTTTGGAGTCTCACCTGGAGGGTCACAAAAGTTGTCATTTTGTCGCCTGAAGTCAGAAGTTACCTTTCCTAAGTGAACTTCAGAGCAAGAGTCAGCAGGCCTTTTTTGTGCAGGGCAAGGCAGTAAATGCTTTAGCTTCTGCGGATCATATAGTCCATCACAAGCATTCACCTCTGCCCTTGCAGTGTAGGGAGCAGCCTTACACAGTAAGCAAACAGCTGAGCAGATGCATGTATCAGTAGAAGTTTATTTGCAAAGAGCAGGTGGCAGGATGGATTGGGCCTGTGGGCTTTAGTTTGTCCTGGCCCGGCTTCAGACTGAGCTCCAAACATCTTTTTCCCCTCTTGGGAGCGGTGCTGCCAGCTCGATGGTCTCCACCATGCATACGTCGTTGTCACCCGCTAGCTCACGACACCTGTAGTTACGTGGACTGTGGCTTCTTTCCAGCGGACGCCTGTGGTCTACTGCGTGAGGTTAGCCAGGGCCCTCGTGGATGACTACTGCTGTCTGGTGCCAGGATCCGTGCAGACGCTGAAGCAGATACTCAGTGCCAGCCCTCGATTCTGCTGCCAGCTCATCACCTCCGTCACCGCGCTGTATGACCTATCCTCAGGTAAACTCCAGACGGGCCGTTAAAGCAGCTCAGGCGACTGCCACTTTTATTTCCACTGAACACCCAGGCGAAATGCCCAGGGGTCGCTTTGGCCTTTTTTTTTCTTTCTCTGAAATGTGTGTTTTCTTTTAGGCTGAAAGTGAAAGGAAGGGACCACCTGGACTTCTGGAAGTTGCCAGCAGGGGAGCTTTCCTTGGTGCCTCCCACTTGCCTCGCTCAGGGATGGTCCGAGTGGCAGGCAGCCTGAAAGTGCTGGCATCTGATGTCTGGGGAAGACGTGGTTTCTCCCCAGACGTGACTTGCTTTTTTTCCATCCCTCATTTTTTATTTTGGAAAATAGCAAAACTTCAGGAAGGTTCAAGACTGTTATAAGTTGGGAGACTCTCACCTAGATTCACCCCCTGTTAACACTTGCCATGTTCTCTGACTTTCTTCCTTTTCCCCTCTCACACACACACTCCAAAGTATTTGGTTTTCCTGAACTTTTGAGAGTTTGTTATCAGCATCATGTACCAAGTCCTTAAGCGCGTATCTCTCCCCCAAGAAAAAGAGCTTTCCTTTACGTAGCCCATGGTACCATTATCATGCCTAAGAAATTAAATATCGAGGGAATTCTGTTATTTCTTATATAGCCTATATTCAGATTTCCTTAACTGTCTCAGTAATATCTTTTATAGCCTTTTCCGTCCCCCCGCTTTGAAGGGTCAGGAGAGTTCAGGATCCCATCGGGGATCCTACGTTATACATAGTTGTCATGTCACTTTGGTCTTTTTAAATTTTGAACAGATGAAGCATTTCAAAAAAATCTCTTAGGACATTGATGTTTTTTGAAGAGCTCGGGCCTGTTGTTTTGCAGAATGTCCCTCAATTTAGATTTATCTGATTGTTTCCTTGTGCAAGATTCAAGTTAAACATTTTTGGCAACAATCCTGCCTAGGCGGTGATGTGTCCTGGGCACATTGCGCCAGGAGGCATGCATGTCGCTTCTACCGTGGTAACGCTTTTGAGGCTTCTTTGGAAGATGCCTGGCGAAGTCCTCGGGGCAGCCAATAGATGGCATTTGACTTCAAGTGGGAGAAGCCCCTGTCCCCTGTCCAGCATCAGAGCCCTCTGGTCAGATCATTTTATGAAGGCTCCGAATAAAGAAAACCAATACAGGTTGACCAGCTCTGGTTGAATTAGAGCAGGAGTCTCAGACCCACGCTCACTAGGCTCTGCTGCCTGCTTGCCTCCCACAGGGGTGGGTTCCAAGGAACATGAATTGACAGACAACACTTTGTGGAACATAGCGTCCTTTCACGTCTGTGTCCTTGTGTGAGCCCCACAGCCCGTGCGGCCCCTGGGCAGGGGCTCTGGTCCTGGATTTCCACATGGGGAAGTTTCGGGCCTCACCGTGGTGAGCACTTTTTCTGCAGAGCTGGACTCCAAGCCTGCTCTTCTGTTTCAGGTTCCTCCTCCTTTGCCCTCAGCTCTTGCCGCTCAGAGGGCTGACAGATCGTCTCTTACTCTGGTCTGATAGCTAAACCAGCAGCTGGAGAGCCTTCAGCAACATTTCCATTTGTGTTCAGTCCAGCGGCACCGGGATTATATTTGATTCTCCTTTTATTTGTACCTTTTTCCCCCTGCTGTTCAGTTTTTTAGTTCTGTTAGGAAAGTTTATGTAGACAGAGTGTGAACACTGAAGTGCGTATCATTGGCACATGTACTTTCAAACCATTTCTGTCCTGGCAGTGTGCCCCTGGGCTGGGAGGCAGGTGTTGTGAGTGGTGGGTGCCCTGCTGCTGGAGTAGGCTGTTCCCTGGTGCTCTCCTGCAAAGGCTTCCTCAGAGCTGTTCCTAGCTGGGGACACGAGTCAGGCCCTCTGTTTTCCCGTGAAAGGTTTCATTAAACCCATTGTACTTTTCCAAGCCATCAGTTATTCCAGACCAACAAGGACGGAAATTCCCTGGGACAGATTAAATAGCATGCAAAAGGCGGTAATGTTCAGAGCATACCGCCAGCATTCTAGAATGGATGTGAGCCGTGGTGTTTTTCTCTTAAGGCACTTTGCCCGTCTGACATGTTGGTGACTGTTTTACAACCACTTTATGGAGGTATGATTGATGTACCAAAAGCTGTGCATCTTTAACATATCCAGCTTGGTCAGTTTGGAGATGGGGAGGTCAGCGGGCGCCTGGTGGTAACCCTGGAGGCGGAGCTGGGGTCCACAGTCAGGATGGTGACTGATCTCTTGGTGACAGCATTCCTGGGGAGTCTGTGCCTCCAAAGTCACAAGATGGAAGCAGCTCACCTCAGGAGACAGAACCTTCTCTTGCCCAAATGGTGCAGAGAACTTGGGTCTTGGAGTAGGAAGGTCATGGAGGTGATTCGCTCAAGCACACGCGCTCCCTGTACACCGGGCCCATGCGGCTTTCCGGCTCTTGGAGACGCCTCTGCCCAGATGTGTGTGTGTGGGGGGGGGGACGGCTGAGAGGGCGGTGTCCTGGACGTGCGGGTGTGAGACTGGCATTCCTCAGACAGAAACCCCTCAGGGGGCTCGGGGGGCCAGACGCGGGGTCCACCACCGTGTATTTTGCCAAGTGAAGATCATGGACGACAGCGGCTACCTACTGTTGTCCTCATTTACAACAGAAGGGCAGGGCGCAGTCGAACACCCGGTCAGTAGGTAGGCATGATCTCAGGGAAGAAGGGCCATGTCTCTGGAGAAAGAGGAGCCTCCACCCACACATGTCTCACTCACCCCACACTCCTGTCTCGTGATGGCTCTGGCTTCAGCATCCCGGAAGGGGTCCCGTCATCCTTAGCTCTCTGTGAGCTGAGGGCTGCACAGCCCCAGGGACAGGAGGCCGGGGACCCACTCCCACGCTCGTAGACAACTTCAGGGCGTTGTGTGCCAGTTCCGGGGGGCAGTGCAGCCGAGGGCTTCAGAGCCAGGCCCTCTGGGGCCACATGTGGGCCCACCACACACTTTTCATGAGTCCTGGGGACGTGACTTAATACCACCTTGTGCCTCCTCCTTCCGATAACAGGTGGGTTGTTGGAGGAGTGAGTTGATCTGTGTAAAGGATTTAGACCAGTGCCGGGCACGTAGTAAACCCGAGATAAACGTCAACATTTGCTTTTATTGTTCTCTGTCCAGGCCGTAGAATGTGCCAGGTCTCCAGGGTCACAGGAGGTCAGGCTTAGACAAAGATTCCAGATCTGGGGCTGAGATGGCTCTTGGCAGCCGACTGACCATTGACCGCACCTGAGCTGCTCTGTGAAGGCCACGGTAGCTGTCATTGGGCCACAGAGGGAACACCCGCAGAGGGACAGGCCCTACTCTCTGGGAGAGGCTGAGGTGTGGCAGTTTGGGACATAAAGAGTGTGGGAATTTATTTAAATTGACCCAGGGGACAAACTTCAAGGCGAGGTGGAGTTCTAGGGGATTGTTGATTTAACAAATATGTTTTCGAGGGCGCCTGGGTGGCTCAGTTGGTTAAGCGACTGCCTTCGGCTCAGGGCATGATCCTGGAGTCCCTGGATCGAGTCCCGCATCGGGCTCCCTGCTCGGCGGGGAGTCTACTTCTCCCTCTGACCCTCCCCCCTCTCATGTGCTTGCTCTCTCTCATTCTCTCTCTCTCAAATAAATAAATAAAAAATCTTAAAAAAAAAAAATACGTTTTCGAACCCTACTGTGGCCAAACAGTCCTGGCTCTGGGGAGAATCACTGACTAAGACGGGAGCCCCAGCCCTGACAGAGGGGACGTTCTCAGAAAGGGGACAGAAAATAGATAAGCAGAGCATGTAGTCTGAATGTCAGGTGCCGAGTACTGTGCCCATAGGGGTCCATCTCTCCGCCATCCAGTTATGTCACTGGGGCTACAAACACATCTGACTTAAAGCGTCTTTGTTGGCAGATGACCTCATCCCACCGTTGGACTTGCTTGAAATGATTGTCAGCTGGATTTTCGAGGACCCGAGGTTGATTCTCATCACTTTTTTAAACACTCCGATTGCAGCCAATCTCCCAATAGGATTTTTAGAGCTCACCCCGCTCACTGGATTGATCTGCTGGTGTGTGAAGGCCCCTCTGGCTTATAAAAGGAAGAAGAAGCCCTCCCTGTCTAATGGCCACGTCACTACCAAAGTTACCAAGGACTCGGGAGGGATGGACAGAGACTCCCACCTCCTGTACTCGAAGCTCCACCTCAGCGTCCTGCAGGTGCTCATGATGCTCCAGGTGCACTTAACCGAGAAGAATCTCTACGGGCGCCTGGGCCTCATCCTGTTTGACCACATGGTCCCGCTGGTAGAGGAGATCAACAGGCTGGCGGATGAACTGAACCCCCTCAACGCCTCCCAGGAGATCGAGCTCTCTCTGGACCGGCTAGCGCAGGCTCTGCAGGTGGCCATGGCCTCCGGGGCGCTGCTGTGCACGAGAGGTGGGTGACTCCCTGGCCCGGGCCCTGCCGGGGGCGGGGCTGCCGCCGCCGCCCAAAGGAAAGCAGGGAGTCCCCGACGCATAGCTGTTCTCTGCTCTTTTACGACCTCTTTCCTCTTAGCACGGGACCAGGGTGGAGTCGCAGAGCGGACCAGGTAGAGCACCAGCCATGATGTCTTGCATCTCCCGGCTGCTTTGCCCAGGACCAGGGATTCTTCACCATCTTTCCTCGTAGAGAATCTTTTCTTTTCCTGCAGCCCTTTTTTATTGAGGCATAAGTTGTACAACACAGTGCACAGGTTCAAGTGCATGAAGCGTTCCCAGCACCTGTTTCCAGGTCCGTGATTCGCCTGCAGTTCAGTGCTGGAGGGCTCCCCGTGTCCAGTAGCACCTGTGCTGGTTTAGGGACTGTGGGCTTGAAGACGTCGCCTGTGGCCCCAGGCGGTCGTCACTGTGGTGCGTTTCCCACTTAGTGCCTTGGGCAGCTGATCCGCTCAGCGGGAGCCCTGCCCCTGGCCCTTTCCCAGCCATCTGACAAGTGGCCGATAGACCTCCCTCCCTTCCTGAGTCATGTATTCTGTTTGGGGCCTAGTTAAAGCAAGAATCGAAGGAAGAGAGAACGCAGTTTCTAAGTGACGCTAGAAAAATATAGTTAAGACGCTATCGCCGTCTTGCCAGCATCCTTGAGAAGAACTCAGGGAACATTTCACCTTGTTGTTTCCAGTCTGTTCCTTACTGTGTATCTCCTTGATTTCAGATGACCTGAGAACCTTGTGCTCCAGGCTGCCCCATAATAAGTAAGTGCTCTCAAAGACTTGGGGCTGGGCTGGGCTGGGGGTGGACCCCTTATCCTGGCCTCCTTGGGGAGAGTTGGGCTGCAGGGTTTAGAGCTTCTGTATGTAAGGAGCCCCTCAGGACCTGATCGTAAGTCGGGGATAGGATAGCATGACCCACATGAGAGAAAGCCCAAGTGGAGAGTAAATCGAAGAGGTGTGGCCATATTGTCTGGGAGTCCAGGGAAGAAACCAGAGTCAGAGTCATTTAGTCACTCGCTAAATTAGCATACAGGGTTCAGGGTGACTTCCGACATTCGTGCACACACATTGTGGGTGACAGTGTGGGTGGCACAGCCCTTTGGGAAATCCTGCTGAGTCGCGGCCCTAGGGCACAGCGTGTGTCTGTCAGGCTTTGTCGATGGGTGGCAGCACTGAGTGGGTTCTGAGCATGATTCTCACTGGTTTTCCGTGATGCTTGGGCAGTCGCTTCTCCTGTCTCTGAGCCTCGGTTTCCTCCCTGGTACAGCTGGGGGGATTATTCGCCTGTGTCACAGGGTTGTAGTGAGGATTAAATGAGGTCCTGGTCCCTGGCACGCGGGACTCTGAGTGTAAATGGTGCTTATTGTCATCATTCAGGAGAAGCAGTGCGAACAGTGGTGAAGGGCAGGGCTGTGTGGTCACACGGCTCCTGGGGAAAGGTCCGGGCTGGCTGCTTGCTCTCTGTATGACCCTGGGCACGTTCCTGATCTTCCACTGCCTTGTTTTGTCTGTAAAATCGAGAAAATAATCGTACCTGCCTCATGTCCCCCTGCCTCTCCTGCCCCCACCCCTTGTAGGATTTTTGTGAGGACGAGAGTAAAAACACAAAGTGCTTGGAACAGCGTTCTTGTGTTTTTGCTGCATACTTGGTGTGTAGCAAGTATCTAAGAAGTGCTCATCACTTTTTTAAATACTCCGATTGCAGCCAATCTCCCAATAGGATTTTTAGAGCTGCTGTTCCGCTTACTATTATTGTCATAATGTAGGAATGTTACTTAATCTAATTAATTTCACGGACTCTAAGAAGCAAAAGCTGTGTGTGCTGAAACGTTTCAGGCAAATGCAGTATTATTAGTAGCAAAATACCAGAAGCAACCTCGTGGTCCAGAAGCGTGGGGATACTTAGTAAATTAGGAGTGATACATCAGAAGGACAGAAATTATGTATCCACTCCAAATAGCGACTGTGGCCCCTAAGGGAGAAAGTGTTTGTAGGTGAGCGCAGAACCCCCTCCTAGTGTGCACAGGGACAGGAAACAGTGGAGTGAAGTTGGTAGGATTTCTAACACTCTCCTTTCTTCTGAGGCTCACATTGGCCTTTATCAGGGACAGAGGGGCTGGGGCTCCAGGGCTGGCGTTGGCAGGCAGTGGGCAGAGGGTGAGCCCACAGCTGCCCAGGGCCTGGCCCGCCGCCTCTGCCAGGGCCGGCGAGTCTGGGCACGTGTGGCAGGCTGATACCACGCGTCACCTGAGGCCAGAGGAGCGGCCGGATGCCGGCCCACGGGCTGACGGCGAGAGAAGCTGCGGCCCAAGGACGGTTGGGGATCTTGGCGCCGGGCCCTGCGGCGGGAGGGCAGCTTCGGCGGGTATCTGGGCCGATCCGGAAACCAAATAGGTGGAGTGTGCTGGCTCCTGGTGGAACGTAATGGTCCCGCTTGACATACCCTGTCAGCAGAATGGACAGCTTGTCCAGAGGGCCGCCTGCCTCTCAGGAGCCCACACTGTCCCTTTTTTTTTTTTTTCTTTTTTCCCCCGTGGGCTCTAGAAAAATTCCCTGGCATCTCCGGACATAGTTACTAAGTTGGCATTTTTCTGCTCCTTTTGCAGAGCAGAAGATTCTGTGCACAGCTGTAATCTGACATGTAATGTTTCAGAGCAGTATAGGGTCTAAGGCCTCTCTTGTCTTAGCATTATGACCGGGGTCCGCGTTGGAGTCCCAGTGGAACGTCTTCACAGCCTAAGCTGGGCCCTGTCCTCCTGACCCGTGCGTCCTGAAACCCGGCCTCCCAGGGGCAGCCTGGCAGTGTGGGGAAAGACGAGACGCAGAGCCGCTTGGAAAACTTCTTTGACTTCTGATAGTCCCTTTTCCGTTAATTATCTTTCTGAATAGACTGGAACCTTTTTTTTTTTTTTAAGATTTTATTTGAGAGCAAGAGAGACAGCGAGGGAGGGAACACAAGCAGGGGGAGTGGGAGAGGGAGAAGCAGGCTTCCCGCGGAGCAGGGAGCCCGATGCGGGGCTTGATCCCAGGACCCTGGGACCATGACCTGAGCTGAAGGCAGACGCTTAACGACTGAGCCACCCAGCTGTCTCTAGACTGGAAACTTCTTGAAACCCCTTTTATCTCTGGCAGGGTATGCGGATTCAGCCAAACTTAAATGATTTAAATTTTGCTTCTGTAATACCCTCCTTAGATTTATTTCTCTGTTTGCTTATTTTGAGTGACTTTCTCACCCCAAGTTATAAAAAAGTGGTAATATAAATGAAAAGGGGCTCCGAAGAGCTTCAGGCCACCAGCTTTCTTCGTGCCTTCGGTTTACTTTCTGAGCCCATCCTGTGGGCTCTGAGCACCAGACTTTCTACTCAGGGGCTGGGAGGGGGTTAGGGTCAGTCTGCAGAAGACTTAGCCCCCACTCTCAGAGCTCCAGGTGGGTGGCTGACAGTAGCCAGGGCAAACTGGCCTGGGGTTGTTCCTGGGTCAAGCAGGGCCATGTGCAGGGAAGGTGTGGCCTCATGGGATGAGGAAGTCCTCAGGCTGAGTGATGGGCGTGAACAGGGCCTGGCAGGCAGATTTGGTGGTGTGGAGAGACCAGCTTAGACACTGCAGAGACCCTGGGGTGTGGCTGGAGAGCACGAGCAGAGCTGGTCTGTCCTCAGGGGGGAAAGGGGAGAGGCAGGGCTGGGAAAGGAGGCCTCTGTCCTGAAGAAGAGAGGGCAGAAGTTTCTCTGATTAGGGCATGATTGGGTATTTGGGGTTGACTGCAGGATGTGGGCCAGCTAAGGCCTGGGAAGCTCGTGGTGGTGGGGAAATTAGGAATCTGCCGATCTCGCTGGGAGGGAATGTGGGGTTGGAGAGGATAGGACCAATCAGAGGAACTCTTCAGGGAGTCTCGGAAGGGACCAATATTGGAAACCAAAAGGGATTCCAGGGGGAAGGCTGAGGCCGTGGATGGGTCCTGAGCCACAGGCAGGAGAGAACAGGCCCGAGGGGGCGCATGGCTCCCAGGGCTTGGGGTGGTCATGGGTGGAAGGGAGTTGGTGAAGGAGTGACGGGGTCCTCCTGCGGAGACCCTGGGTGTGATGCGTAGGGCTGCAGTGTGGCTGCAGAAGGCTCTCATCCCAGAAGTGAAGGAGCAAGTAAGCAGGAGGGTTGGGAGTTCTGCAGAGAGGGAGGGGGGGTGGCCCCTACAGGTGGGTAAGGGCTGGGTCTGGGCCTGGGTCATGCTGAGGGCGGGGCCCATCCCATGCTCATGTCAGAGTCTCCGAAAGGCCTGCTTTCATGTGGCTGTGCTTGCAGTTCAGTTGGGACTGTCATGACGAGTGAGGTTGAGAACACTGAGCTGCTGTGTGCTTGCCGTGTGCAAGGTCATAACCCTCTCAAGTGTAGGTAGTTGGGGCTGAACCCAGGCCACAGATGCTGAGGCTGTGCCCAGAGCTTCCGTGGACGCTAAGCCCTGCTGCAGACCCCCTCCGCAGTCCTGTCCCTGCCCGGCCTTGGGCACCTGCCCTGTGGTTTCCTCAGTTCCCTCCCCTCGAATTGTCGCCTGCAGGATCCTACTTTTCCTACTGCCGGCCCCTCTGTCTGGGGCCGGTCTCAATCCTGCCACCTCCAGGTCACCTTCTGCTCGGTCCCCCCCCAACAAGCCACCCCCATCTGCCCCAAGTTGACAGATGTCCCCCCTCTGGAAACCTCCGTGTTCTGTGCCTGCATCTGGTGCCTGTCGCTGTGCCTGTGTGAGGCCACGGCCGTGCCCAGGCCCCCTCTCCCTTCCGGGGGCGCCGCGTCCACGAGGGGACAGGCCAGCCCAGCCGCCGTGCGCCTAACCCTTGTCCTTGTATTCGCAGCCTGCTCCAGCTGGTGATCTCGGGCCCCGTGCAGCAGGCACCCCACGCGGCGCTGCCCCCCGGCTTCTACCCTCACATCCACACGCCCCCGCTGGGCTACGGGGCCGTGCCGGCCCACCCCGCCGCCCACCCCGCCCTGCCCACACACCCGGGGCACACGTTCATGTCGGGCATGACCTTCCCGTTCAGGCCCATCCGCTAGGCCGGCCCCGGTGCCGCCAAGGGGCAGTGTGCCCTCCCCGGGCCAGAGGAAGCCTTCCAGAGAAGGGGGGAGCCGCCCCATCGAAGAGGACCTTTCGGGGGCAGCCGGCGGCCCCTCGTCCCCGGCGGGACTGTCTTGGTGCGGGAGTTGCGCGGCGTCGCAGTCCGGGGGCCCTCCCCGCCGGGTCACGATCGCAGAAGTCCAGATGGGAGGCATGGAAGGAAGGATGGAAGGCGCCCGCCCAGCCACGTGGGCGTCCTGCCGAGTCGCCGATTCCACCAGCCGGTGTCTATGGGTCGTTTCAGACGCGCCAGGAGCCCGTGCTGCCCCGAGCAGAGCTGTGATGAGCAGCATTTGCAAGTCCCTTCGGCGTCTGTGCGCGGGAATGTGACGGCCCCGCCACCCGGTGTCCCTGGGAGCTCCGTGAGCTCAAAGCTGGGGCCGGGCGTGGGCCGGGCAGGGAGCGGGGCAGGGGGCCACTCGAGGACCGCCCGTCTGGCCCAAGAGCTCCTCTGTTTTATTGGGGTCTAAATTTTCCTTTCATATGTTCAAATAAATTTTTTTCTAAACAGTTTTATAGACTTTATGGACTATTTTTAAAACACAGTCGATGTTTTGAGCGGCAGTGGTTTCCTTGTGGGTCTGCAGTGATGGGGTAAGAAGTTTGAATACAATTTTAGGCACTTGTCTTAACAGAAACACTGCCGACCTTATCCCCTCCACCCTGACGGCCCAGCGAGTCTGTCTGCTTCCCTCTGTTTTTGTCATTCCACACAATGGAAGCTATCTGCTTTGAGTTCTCATTTACTAGTTTGGGGAAGGAAATGATGACAGCTCCCCTGGGCTAGAAGTGAGGCATGAGAGACACCGCGAACAGTGAGCAATAACGGGCTAAGATGAACTTGTGGGGATGAAATTGAACCTTGTGGTTTGTCTACCCTTCTATTCCTGGCCACACGCCATGACCTGGGAGACCGGACCAAACCAGCCTGCCCAATAAATTCCCGTGTGTGTGTGTGTGTGTGTGTGTGTGTGTGTGTGTGTTTAAGTCTGGGGTTCAGGGCATCCTTCGAGATAAGGAGTATGAGCTGATGCAGCTGCAGCGTAGGGGCCGTCCTTGGTTGGAAAGGGTCCCAACCACCTGTGCTTTCTCAGCCGCGCAAGCCTGTGGCTTTCTTTTTTTTTCTTTTATTTAAAGATTTTATTTATTTATTTGATAGAGCGAGAGAGCACAAGCAGGGGGAACAGTAGAGGGAGAGGGAGAAGCAGGCTCCCCGCCAAACAGGGAGCCCAACGTGGGGCTCGATCCCAGGACCCTGGGATCATGACCTGAGCCGAAGGCAGACGCTTAACCATCTGAGCTACCCAGGCGCCCCATTCCTGTGGCTTTCTTTGGGCCCCGGCAGTGCTCAGCTGGGTTCCCAGAGCTGCAGTGGGTGGGGAGGAACCGGCCTGCAAGCCAGCCTCTCAGGAATCAGGTTTTAAACTGCTTTTGAGAGCCATGAACTAGAAAGGAAATTGCTCTTTCTTTGACTTTGATTTCATTATTTTTGGTTGATTGTGTTTATCTGCTGAGGTCGGATCAGGAACTGAAGTAAAAAAGTAAAAGTAAATATCTGCTTCCCTGTTTTGGGGGGACACACCCATGAAACTAAGGAGATGAGCACTTGGCTTGTGCTTGGTGTTCAAATCTGGTGCCAAGTGTTTTTGAAAAGCATGGAAAAGAAGCTCTCCTATCTCTGTGTAGTTAGAGGAGGTCTGTGAGCATGGCTCTGTCCCAGAAGGACCAAATTTCCAGGGACTAGTTACGGCCTAGCTCCTCTCAGACCCAAGGTGGTTTTTGCCATGAATGACTAGGTGAACAGACAAGGGGAGGGGAGGCCTAAGGAGGGGACGGGAGGGAGGAAGGAAAAATTGAGGAAATAGAGCCATTAGAGCCCCCGACTTTCTTTGGCGGTGTTTCTAGTAGTACGTGAGTAATTAAGTCAACTTATTAAAAATGTAGGTGTACGTGGACTCTTTACACCTTTACCAATTCTTGCCTTTTCACCTATTAAAATGAGAAATATTTCCTGTTTACTAATTATGTGCCAGGCTCTTGCTAATGAGTATTTTATACGTACATTAAAAATTTGTATATGAGAAAATTTGTGCGGAGCATAAAGCGAAGTATTTCTATAGAGAATGTATCAAAAACTACAAATTAATCAAAAGACATCCCGATAAAAAAATGAGTGAGGGACAGGAACAGATAGTTCATCGAAAATACAAACGACCAATTAAAAAAAAAAAGATTCTAAAACTGGTAACTAGGGAAATAGAAATTAAAAAGAGATACAAATTAAAAAGAGATGCCATGATTTCCATTTACCCATCAGATTGGCAAAATTGGAAGTAGCTAATGGTCTGAAGAAACAATGATCACACTGTTTATGTAGATAACTGGTTTAGCCACTCTGGAGAAATGGAAAAATAAAATGGCCCCACGGCCCAGCAATCCCAGAACCCAAAAGGGGTGTTCAAGGATGTTCATAGCAGTATAGTTTGTTCTTTTAAGTAACAGTTTTATGGAGAGAGAATTCACTTACCCAATTCACTCATTTCGAGTGCACAATTTGGTGGTTGTAGTATATTTACAGAGTTGTGCAAACAAATATCACCACTCCTTATTTTAGAACATTTCATCATCCCCCAAAAGAAATCCTGCACCCACTAGTACCCTCTCCCCCTCTCCGCTGCAGCCCCCGGCAACCAATCTACTATCCGTCTCTCTGGATTTGCCTGTTCTGAACGTCTCATATAACTGGAATCATACAGACGTGGTCTTTTGTGACTGGCTTCTTTCACTTAGCATCATGTGTGTGGGGTTCATCCACGTTGCAGCATGAATCAGCACTTCATTACCTTTTACGGCCAAATAATACCCCATTGTATGGATGTGTCACATTTCGTTTATCCATTCATTGGTTGATGGACACTTGAATGCTTTGGCTTGTATGAACGTTTCTGCTATGAACATTGGTGTACAAGGTTTTGTGTGGGCATATGTTTTCAGTGTTCTCGGACACACACACACACACACACACACACACCCCTATGGAAATGCTGGGTGCAGTATTTTTTTTTTTTTTTTAAAGGAAAATCCAGAAACTGCTTGAATAGCCTCAGGAGAGGACTGGCCAACTAGGAGTTGTAAATTCAGATGTCTTTAGAGACCAGGCGAGTGTTGTCAGTGGGTGAAGAAGCTTCCAGAATTAGACACCGGGGGTTACCAAGTGCTGTGTCAAACTGGGGAAATTCTAGGGGAGCCATATCTGGGCCCCCAGGCCAAGGTGAATGTTGCCAGAACTTCTGAGTATTCAAGAGAAGATGGAAATCAATTTTTTATGATGTTTTCCTAATTTGAAAACATCTCTTGGAAAGTAATCTATGATGTTAGAAGTCAAGATGGTGTGGAGGGTAGGTGTTAGTTGTCTGTCCTGGAAATGGGGTAATGGCCAAAGGAGACCTTGCCCTAGCTCTGTTGTTTTAAAGTTTCAATTTTGTTTTAAGTTTTTTAATGAAAAGAACCATTCTGAGTCATAATGAAAGACAAGACTTGAATTAGCCCCTGACTACTAGAAGAGAAGCCCACTTTTGACAGATCTACTAGCCAATATTGCACACATTTTACTTTTTTACAAGGACAATGTATTCTTGTTACTTGGCTAATTAAAAGCTAATTTTTAAAAAGTGCATGGTAGGGGCGCCTGGGTGGCTTAGTCGTTAAGCGTCTGCCTTCGGCTCAGGTCATGATCCCGGGGTCCTGGGATCAAGCCCCACGTCGGGCTCCCTGCTCCGCGGGAAAGCCTGCTTCTCCCTCTCCCACTCCCCCTGCTTGTGTTCCCTCTCTCGCTGTCTCTCCCTGTCAAATAAATAAATAAAATCTTTAAAAAAAAAAAAAAAAGTGCATGGTAGAACTTCTGTCTCTGGTCGTGATGGGCCAGATCTTTCGGACCAACCTTTCTGCTTTAACTAAAAATGCTGGATAAAATGCAGAAATATCTTGAAGTATGGGAGAGCCAACAGGTTGTAAAGAACTTCCAGGTCAAATGCTGGCGGGGGGGTGGGGGGGTGGGCAGCAACCAAAAGGCAGCTAAGGTGCACTGAAGCCCTTTGCCCTGAGGGTCTCAGGGGTTAAGGGTTCAAGGTAAGGGTCTACTAGGAGACCCCCCTCTCTATTTTGCTATGTTAAGGGCTATCATACACCCTCAGTAAAAACAGAAGCATGGGGCATAAAATGAAAGTCTTGTTCCTGAGAAGTGAGGGACAGGGACCAGAACTCACCCCTGTTGATAGCATGAGGAAACCTCCCTCTATGACCTCAATTCTCGGGGATCCCTAGACTTGTAGTCCTCCGCGGTGCCTGGCAGAGCAAATGCATATCCTCCGGAGGAAAGGCATTTATCCTAGGCTTTAAGGAGCCCATAAACAACTGTTCAAGGACAGTGACCAGCATACAGTGAAAAATGAGCAAGGCGCCACGGGCGGGCGCCAGCAGCTGCAGCCCGCAGCGGAAACAGGCTCAGAAAGTCAGAACTGTCAGGGTCAGACTCTACCCCAATCATGCTTGCTTTGTTTAAAGGAATAAAAAGACAAGTGTGGAGCTGTAGGGAAAAAGAAAGCATGAATGACCTAGTAGATTTGGAAAAGAGCCAGATGGAACTTCTAGAAATGAAAAGTCGAATCACCTACTTAATTCAGTTAGCGAGGAGCGGGTGGGGGTGCAAAAAGGTGCAACCCCCTTGGAAAGAAATGTGGTAATACCTAGCAAAATTGCATGTGAATTTGCCCTTTACCTAGGAATCCGCTACTTCCAGGGCCATGCCCTAACGATCTAGTGGCAGAAATACAAACCAATATCCATACAGCAATACTCACTATTGAGTATTTGGAGTATTCACCCCAAACCAATATTCACTACAGCATTCTGTGTAAGGGCAAAGACCGAACACTTCCCACGAGCCTCTCAACAGATGCATTATCCACATGGTGGAGTGTGAACCGTTAAGAAAAAGATACATTCTGCGATGGGAGTGACAGCTAGGATTTACAGCTAATTAAAAAGGAAAAATCAAGGCCCAGAAAAGTGTTTACTGTGTGCTACCTCTGCATAAGAAAGGTGGGGGAAACATAAATTAAAATGCAGGAAGGATAAAGGGGGGCCTAGTAAAACAGTAGCCTGGGGGGAAGCGGGGAGGAGCAGACTCTAACGATTACACCTGCTGAATGTACCTTGTTTTGTAGTTTTGACTTTGGGGCCATGTCAGTGTTTAACCTCATTAAGTCAGAAACATAAAAGCAAACTAAATAAAGCAAAGGAAATTAACTTGGTATCTGAATTGCTAGCACAGCCATACAGAAAAGAAGATGTCCAGTTATTTTAAAATATAAGTCTTTCCATTGTACCTGTGCCTTCCTCACCTTACGGAATGATGTTCAACGTCAGCAAGGATTTTTTTAAATGGAAATTAAAGCAGTGAAGTAATTTTGCCTATCACCTTGGCAGTGGTTAAAAAAAAAATGTGTCGTTAGCAAGTGCATGGGGCAGAATTACTGGCCATGTCATGCCAGCCAGCCACCGCCTTCCGATCAAGAACCTTGTTTGGGGCACATTCTTGACAGGCACCTGCTCTAGGAAGGCTGGGCCCCTCCCTTGGAGTGAATTGTGATTGGTCTGAACCAGCATGTCCTTCCACGCCTCTGGTCAGAATCTGGTCCTGTAATTGGCAGCCGATGTGATTCTGGTCAACGTGGGAACAAGTGTGAGAAGATGGCTTCTGGAAAGTTCTCCAACCCCAAAGGGACCAGAAGTAGGGACACACCCATTTTGATGGGGGACATTGTTGGGGATGATACGGCACCTGTATTCTGAGTCACTGGGAATCCAGGGAGGGTCTCCTCAGGCCACTAAATTGACCACCCTAAGACTTCCTACCATTGCACAGCTTATTAAATGAGATAATAGTGTTTTCCCCTGTAAGCCAGTTTTAACTGGGCGTCTCTGAAATTTGGAACTAAAAGGATCTTTGATACAGCAGAGTGTTGGGGAAACAGGCACTTTTATTCTTGGGTGATGATACTTGAATTGGCACAATGTTGTCAGGGCAATATCTATCAAAATTATCGATAAATATATAAAATTTAAAAATACGTATCTAGGGGCGCCTGGGTGGCTCAGTTGGTTAAGCGACTGCCTTCGGCTCGGGTCATGATCCTGGAGTCCTGGGATCGAGTCCCGCATCGGGCTCCCTGCTCAGCAGGGAGTCTGCTTCTCCCTCTGACCCTCCTCCCTCTCATGCTCTCTGTCCCTCATTCTCTCTCTCTCAAATAAATAAATAAAATCTTTAAAAAAAAAAATACGCATCTAAATGTAACACACACACACAGATCTCACAGATGAACTTTCACAGTTAACGTTTCGTGTACAAGCACGTTTGCATTAGCAAAAGATGAGAAACAGCTTAGATATTCATCAGTAGGGTCCTGGTTAAATATATTAAGGCGTATCCTTGAATTGGAAGCTAGGGGGAATTTTTTCTAATCAGGTAGCTGTTTGTCCCACGTGGAAAGATGTCCAAGAGCAAGTTGGTGCAAGTCAACGTGTATATGACGATCTCAACTGGATAAGCAGATTATACACAATTAACAGTATAGTCCAGTGATGATGGCTCTCTGTTGTTTCTCCCCACCCAAAATCCAGTCCCTCTTTTCCTTTTAGTGATAGCGTCCTGGGTCCACCCCGGCTCCATCCCTGACACCCGGGGGCAGGGACACAGGACCCAGGCCTGGCACAGCCGAGCATGGAGGTTGGCTGAAGATGAACACCCCAACCCAGTGAACCCTAAGGAAACCCAACTCCAAGACTTTAGAACTATTGGAAAGAGAATATCTCTTTCCACCTGAGGCTGGGAGGATGTAAGTCTGCAGCTGCTGGGGTGGAGGGCAATCACACGGACAGAGGGTCCTGTCACAGAGAAGCCAAGAAATGAAGAGATTCCGAGTCCGGATGATGTCTGAGCCCTGGATCTTGACGTGCCTGGGGATGGTTTCTATATCCTGGGCTTTCATTCATTCATTCATTCACTCACTCATTCATTCATTCATTTTATTTTTATACATCCCGGGCTTTTGAATTATGAGTCAAAGATGCTTCCCAACCTTTTTTTCTTCCCCCAAGCTGGTTTAAGGTGATTGTTTCTCACCTGCAACTGAAAGATTCTTGATTAATTCACAAATACATACATCTCTGTATTTTTATAGGCGACATCTGCAAGACTGTGCCCTTAGCTGTTAAGAGTGGCTGTATCTGGGGGTTGGGGTTTTAGAAGACGTAAATTTTCTAAATTATAGAGTCGTGTTGTCCGTTGGTAAGCTGCAGCCTCTGTGACTCTTCAGTGCTTGAAGGATGGCTGGGCTGTATGAAGACGTGTTGTATGTTGTACATGAAGAAGACATATAAAAAAAAAAGAATGTAAATTTCTGGTTAATTTTTAAAATCAATTAGATATTGATACTATTGTGGATATATTGAGTTAACTAAAATATACTTCCAAAATTAATTTTACCTGTAACTGTTTACTCTTCTAAATGTAGCTACTAAGATTCCTTAAATTATGTTTATGGCTTGCATCGTATTTCTTTTAGCTCTGGTATAGACTTCTCGTGAAAGCCAACCTATAAATATTTGTTGAATGAGTATGATGTTTAAAATGTTTGCAACATGCAGTATTAACTTTGTAATCAGATAAGCCGAAGCTTGAAAATGTTTAACACAGTTGCGAATATTTGCATAGTGATCTCAATCATGCCTCAGTGCCTGGGAGTTTTGCATTAACTGCAGAGGGCTGGGAATTAATTTGGTGGAGGGGTCAAGAGCATGGGCTTTGGAATTCCACAGACCAGGATCTGACCCCAGCTCTGTCCCTTTGTGACCTTGGGCAAGTTAATTCAACACTCTGAGCCCTGGTTTCTTCAGGCGCAAAATGGGGTTAAACACATTTTTGTCCATACATGTAGCTTGACTAAGGTGTCTGAAAGGAGAACCTTCTGTCTCTGCTCCTCGGTCTTGTGCTACCACCGAGCTCAAAGGTTCGAACACTTCCCACCTACCTTTGCAGAGCGGAGGTTCCTAGTTGTCCACCAGATCCATTCTCTCGTTCTACCATAATGGGATGGTAGCTGAACCCCTCACTAGATTCCTTTCCCCAGCCTCCCTTGTACATCATCTCTCACCCTTGGGCGGTATGGATTGGACAGCTGAACCACTCAGAATTTTCCTAGGAATTTAGTTATGCTGGCCAAGAAAATGCACCCCTCATAACTTCCGCTGTGGGGAGCGTAGCTGACTCTGAGGATCCTACAACAGAGTTGTGCCTTCTCCAGGCTGCTCCCAGCCAAGGATGAGCATGCTGAGGATACCAGCATAGGTCCATCCTTGCAGGACAGAGAATGCCTCTAATTTGAGTCATGGGCTCCCCAGCAGCCTGGCAGAGACTGTCAGAGCCGCACTGAGGCTCTGAGGTCTAAGGCTCTTCCTACCCAACCGCCTATTCTTCCCCACTCTACACAGGTGTCAGGCCCATCCTGGCACTTGCTTCTCAGGAGACCTGATCTCAATGCATTAGGACTGGACTTCAGCGTCACTGCATGTAGCTGAAACCTAGGAATTGTGCGGTGGCCTTCTATCTAATGTGCAGGTCCCAGGGTTGAATCTGTGTTTTCCAAGCTTGCCTTGTCACAAGGATCAGCTAGTAGCTTGTTAAAAATGAGAATCAGAAGCTTCTTATTCAAGAGGCCTGGGAGAGTGTCTGGGAATCTGTTCTTTTAACAAGTGCCCCAGGTGGTGCCTATAATCAAGTCATTTTTTTAAAAAAGATTTTATTTATTTGACAGAGAGAGACACAGCGAGAGAGGGAACACAGCAGGGGGAGTGGGAGAGGGAGAAGCAGGCTTCCTGCGGAGCAGGGAGCCTGATGCGGGGCTCGATCCCAGGACCCTGGGACCATGACCTGAGCCGAAGGCAGACACATAATGACTAAGCCACCAGACACCCCTATAATCAAGTCATTTTAAGAAAGACTTGGCTCGGGGCGCCTGGGTGGCTCAGTCATTAAGCGTCTGCCTTTGGCTCAGGTCATGATCCCAGGATCCTGGGATCAAGCCCCGCATCAGGCTCCCTGCTCAGCGGGGAGCCTGCTTCTCCTTCTCCCTCTGTCTACCACTCTGCCTACTTGTGCTCTCTCTCTGTCAAATAAATAAATAAAATCTTTAAAAAAAAAAAAAAAAAGAAAGACTTGGCTCAGTAATCATCAAAACTGCCCAATACACCACAGATAACGGAGGAGAAAAAATGGGATGTGACTTGCAAACAAAGAAACTAGCCTCGAGCCTTCCTTTTAGACAGAGGCCCTGGGGGAAAGCCCCAGGCCACCCCACAACAGGCACTTGGTGTCACTAGAGACTTGGTTTTGCAGGGATAGTTTGGTAAATGACAGGACCAGCAGACCTCATGGACATCATTTCATTGATGCACGTGCTTGGCGGTGGAGGGGTTCCTTGGTCGGCTGTTTCTGCTCACTGGGGGCACTTGTCCAGTACCTTCAAGATTCCCTAAGGCACCCTCCTAATTGTTGCATTCTTTCTTTTTTTTTTTACTGAGGTCAAATCCACAGAACATAAAACTCACTGTTTTAAAGTGTATACAATTTAGTGGTTTTTAGAATACTCATCAGGTTATGCAACCATCACAGTTATCCAATTCCAGAACATTTCTGTCGCCCCAGAAAGAAACCCTGTACCTCTCGTTCTCCCCTCCCCATCCCTTGATAACCACAAGTCTGCTGTCTGTAGACATGCCTATTGTATATATTTCATATACATGAAATCGTATAATATGTGGTCTTTTGTGACTGGCTTCTTTCACTTAGTGTTGTGTTTTTCAAGGGTCATCCATGTTGTGGTATCTATCAGTACTTCATTTATATTTATGGCTGAATAATATTCCATTGTGTGGATAGATGGCATTTTGTGTATCTGTTCATCATTTGATGGACATTTAGGTGGCTTCCACTTTTTTGGCTTTTATCACTAGTGCTGCTATGAACATGTGTATGTGTGTTTGTTTGAATACCTGTTTTTGATTCTTTTTTAAGATTTTATTTATTTATGTGACACAGAGAGAGAGAGAGAGAGGGAGAGCACAAGCAGGGGGAGGGGCAGAGGCAGAGGGAGAAGCAGGCTCCCCACTGAGCAGGGAGCCCAACATGGGCTTGATCCCAGGACTCCAGGATCATGACCTGAGCTGAAGGCAGACGCTTAACCGACTGAGCCACCTAAGCACTCTATTTTCACTTCTTATGCGTAGACACCTAGGAGTGAAATTGCTGGGTCATACGGTAACTCTATGTTTTCCTAAAGAACTGCCATCTAGGAATAAATTTAGCTAAGGAAGTGAAAGACTTGTACACTGAACACTACAAAAGTTGTTGAAAGAAATGAAAGAAGACCTAAATAAGTAGGAAAACATCCCATGACTTAATATTGTTAAGATGGCAGTCTTCTCCAAATTGATTTACAGATTCAATGCACTACCCATCAAAATTCCAACTGCCTTTTTTTATAGAAATGAACAAGCTGATCCTAAAGTTTACATAGAATTACAAGGGATCCCAAATACTCCAAACAATCTTGAAAAAAACCACAAAAGAACAACATTGGAAGACTCACAATTCCTAACTTTAAAACTTACTACAAAGCTACAGAAATAAAAACAGCATGGTAGTGGTAAAGAAACAGACATATAGACCAATGGAACAGAATAGGAGTTCAGAAATATACCCATATATCTATGGTCAATAATATTTCAGCAAGGGTGTCAAGACCATTCAACGGGGAGAAAATAGTCTTTTCAACAAATGGTGCTGGGACAACTGGATCTCAACATGCAGAAGAATGAACTTGGACCCCTATCTCACACCATATATAAATATTACCTCAAAATGGAGTGAAGACCTAAATGTGTGTATTGGGGCACACCTTCAACACTCTGCCAGGCAGTTAACTGCTCTGCCTTAGCTTTCACTTCCTGCTTGCCTACAGACAGGGGTGAAAGCGTAGAGCCTTTTCAGGTCTTTCCTGAGCAAATGCACAGCCCCAGGCATGTCCATGGTCTTCTAGATTTCTAGAAATATGTCAGAGCTTCTCAAAGCCCTTATTCTTCTGAATTGTCTCATTCTCAAATTTTTCTTATCAAAGCCCTTATTCTTCTGGATTATCTCATTCTCAAATTTCTCTTATTTATCAAGCTCTTTCCTCCTAAGCTTTTTAGTTAGTCTGTTGTTTGCCCCAACTATTACCCATTGCCTCCAGCAACCACTAAACATTTTCCTATAAATATTTTTGATAAATATCCCAGGATCATGACCTGAGCCGAAGGCAGATGCCCAACTGACTGAGCCACCCAGGCACCCCTGTAAATTTAAGTCTTTACTCAAATTTAGGATGTCTTCAGTCACTATTTCTTCAAATATTTTCTCTGCACCAGTCTCTTTCTTAGGGTCTAATGACCCTCTTCATTAGGGTCTCATGACACTACTGTTAGACCTTTTGATGCTCCATAGGTCACTGATGCTCTTTATTTTTTCAATCCTTTTCACCCTATGATTTCTCTTTATCTGTCCTCAACTTTACTGACTCTTTCATTTGTCATCTCCATTCCGTTATTGAGCCCATTCAATGATTTGGCTTTGTTTTGTTTGTTTTGTTTGTTTGTTTATTTCGGTTTGGGTTTTTTTTGTGGGGTTTTTTTGTTTGTTTTTTTGAAGTTCTAAAGTCTTTTTTATACAGTTTATATTTATCTGCTGAAAACAAGTTCCATTCATTTCAAACATGTTTACCTTTACCTCATGGAGGATAGTTATGATAATTGCCATAGAGTCTTCGATAATTTCAACATCTGATTGTGTCTTCCCTCATGAATTGGCCATATTTTCCTGGTTCTCGGTATGTTGAGTATTTTTGGATTGTATGCTATACATTTGCAATACTGCTTTGTTTCTTTTGTTTTTGAGACTCTGGGTCCTGTTACATTCTCTGGAGAATGTTGGAATATTGCTTTTTTGTTTGTTTGTTCAAAGCAGGTGGTCAAGCTGGTTAAGACCATAGATTCTCTCTCTCCTTCTGTGTTCAGCGGTTCCCATGTCAGTTCAGTTTTCAAAGACTTGGCTACACATCTGTGTGTGCCCCGTGAATGCATTGTTGCAATGGGTATTAGTTGATATGTAGAAGCTGGGGAACCCATTCTCAAGCTTCCTCCTCTCCAGAATTTCCTCCACACTCCCTGACTCCCAGGTTCCCTTTTCCAGATTCCTCTGACCAGGAATTCTCTAGGAATGTCAGCCCCCTTCTTCCCCCCCCCCAACCCCCGCCCCTGCTGTAGGCACAGTTCTGTGTGATTGGGCTTCCTCTGGGGTGAAGTAATGAGAGAAAAGACAGAGGGTAGCAAATGACAGGGATCCCCTCATTCTTCACACAGCAGGGACCCTTTATCCTCACTCCTCTGTCCAGAAATGTGGGTCACCATCTCTCAGGATGTTAGGTGCCCAGGCCCCCCACCACCCCCACCATGACAATGAGGTTCCTTAAATGGCCCTGGGCTCAGGGTAGGACTGGGGAGAAGAAGAAGAATGGGGAGGTTCTCCACCCCCTCTCCTGCTCACAGGGGCCACTGTCCGGGTCTTCTGGCCATAAACACTAGTTTCTCTTGAAGGTTTTACTGTCTCCACCTGCTATGCAAGTCCCTAATTCAGCTGGCCTCAGCCCAAGGCCAGTAGATAAAGGAGATAAACAGGAAACCACCTCTGCCATACTGGTTTCTCTTCACCTTTTGACTTTCCCAATCTCCCTGCTACTATTTACTTTTCACAGCCTTTAGGTCATTACTTTTTGGGTTTTTCCAGTTTTCCAGTGGTAATCAGCAGATGAAGGAGATGAGTCCCCTTTTATCTCCTTAGAAACCTTTCCCACAGATGCCATTTCCTTCTTCCTCAGGCCTGGGGATTATCTGAGAGGCAGAGAACTAATTCCAGATCCTTATGCACCAGGCTTAGGGTTTTTCTAGTAATACGATCTTATAAAACCTAGGTTGATTGCTAATTAATTTCATTTTGGGGCACATAATTGTACATTGGCCTTAGCCGGTGGGTTCCGCAGGCCGGGCCACTCTTGGGGTCCCAATAGCACCCTGATTGCTTGTTGCCTTGATGACCCAGCTTGGTGTGGATTGATTAACTGCTGAGTCCTGAGTCCTCTCTCTAGTGGCCTTGACCTAGGGCCTGGGTGGGGAACCCCAGGCTGGGGATGGGATGACAAGAGCCCGTAGTGGATGCCAAGATGCACCATCCAGATTCTCCTCCCCCGTTCAGGGTTTAAGGATGTGTCCCCCTGAGCTGCCAAGTGCGTTGTTGCCAGACAGCCCCTATCTGCTGGCCATCTTCAGACTTGCATTTGCTAAAGAGCAACACCTTGCCCCAGGTCACATCCCCACCCCAGGTCACATCCCTGCCCCAGGGGCGCCCTTATGTAATGATCGATGCCGGTTTACAAAGTCCTGGCTCTCGTGCCCCCAGCTTGGGACGACTCTGAAAACCCTCTTGGCTTCAGAGATCCCCACTGGGTTGCCTGGGGCCTTTGCTGAGACCACACCACAGTCCGGAGTCTCCTCTTCCTGGTCCTGCTTCCTGCCCTTCTCCCATCCAGTGGCCAACCCTTTGTAATGAGGCTCTGGCAGGCTATCATCCTAGAGTCAGCATCCTAGCAGACCAAACCTGCAACAGAGCCTTTCTCTGCCACCAGGCCTACCTAGGCTGTGTCCTCCGTCCTCGGTGCCAAATGCAAGGCTCAGGTCCAGGGCCCGGGCGGCAGGTCACGGCAGCCAGCATGGAGGCCTGGCTCGAGCTGCTGTTCTCCAGACCCAGAAAGGTCCGCTTCCACACATTAGGTATTTTCTCTCTGGGCTGCCCACTGATTTGAGCATCAGACCAATGCTTGAGACCTGATTTCCACGCCACCCATACAATACCTAACGTACGAAGCATCCCCACTTTGCTTCTGGAAATCTAGTGCTGCCTTCTGGTGTCGGCCTGTAGAAGGTCCTTCCATCCCTACTCAGACTAGGAAGTTCATTTTGATGGCCTGGAGACACCATGCCCGGCTGATAAAGTGCTTTTCTAATGATCCTGGTGTTTCTATCACTAGCCCATTTCTCAAATCAAGGGGGAAGTCCTCTGAGCCTCTTTGGGAGAGGTAGTAGAGGGGGGAACTGGGGCAGGGACAGAATGTGTTCCAGCCCCACAGTCTCTCTATTCCATCCTCAATCCAGGCCAAGGACAGTGCCCCTAGGCACAGAGCTATATTTGGTTCAAGTGGGCATCGGCTCCCCTGGAAAATGCTGCACCTTGCCCTGGGGGCAAGCCGGCCCAAAAATACAGATTCCCATCCACACTTAATCCTCCCACTCAGCCTGACCCAAGAAGCCACACTGTGCTCCCTGTGGATGAGCTTCCTCGTGGTTCCTTCCGCTCCTACGGTCCCCGCCCCCCATTCAAGTTACTGAAGTTCTAGCCCCTCAGGACATTGTTTGGAAATAGGGTCATTGCAGATGTCACTGGTTAAAATGAGGTCATTAGGGTGGGCCCGAATCCAATAGGACAGGTGTCCTTATAAAGAGGGGGAATTTGGACACGCACACACAGGGGGAACACCGAGTGAAGATGAAGGCAGAGATCGGGGTGATGCTTCTACAAGCCAAGGAACACCACAGACTGACGAGAACACCAGAAGCTGGGAGTGAGACAAGGAACAGACCCTCCCTCACAGCCCCAGAAGGAATCAACCCCTCCAACACCCTGATCTCAGACTGCTGGCCTCCAGAACTTTCCGACACTCATTTCCACGGTGTCCACCCAGTGTGTGGTCCGTTGTCGCGGCAACCCCAGGAAACTCAGAGTCCAAGTGGAGCTCCCTTCTGGTGAGCCCGGTCTTGGCCCGTGGCTGCCAGTGCTTTGAGATGCTCTCAGAGCAGTCCAACCAAGGCCCCTGGTTCAACCTGCAAAGGAACGCGGAGATCTTACTGGAAGGGAATGAATGGACCCATCCGACGCTGTGGTCCTGGCATCCCTGTTCCCTTCAGGTGATCGTCCAGGGCCTCAATGTCGGAGCACCTGTGGTCTCAGGCAGCCCTCACTGGCACCCGGGTGAGTTGTTTTAACAGAACACGCTGCCCCATCCTGAACACATGGGGGACTCTCCTTGCCTTGTCCTCATCTTGGCCCAATAGCCGCTTACAAATCCCACATTTTTCTAGGGCATCTGGGCCTAAATGCCACTTCTAGTACCAATTTCTGCACTTGTGAGGGTTCTCTGTTTGCAGAGACCAACCTTGAGTGAATTAGGCAGGAAGAAGGGTTTTTGTGGAAGCATGCAAGGGCGCGTCACGGGAAGGGTGGGGACCGGGGCTCCGGGATTCACGGCAATGGGGACTCAGGGGACTCTCTCTCTAAGGCACCTCTGTGGGCGCCTTCCACCCCATCACCTTTGGTTCCAGTGAGCCCCTGCTCCAGACCCCCGGGCGAGGGAGAGAATGATCTGCCCGTCTCGGGTCGGATGCTCCATCCCTGTAGACCAGAGGTGAAGATTGGATTATTATCCTGAGTTGTCGTTGCAATATTAGTGGGTGTAAAAAGCACCCCCAGTCTGATTATTGTATTAATTCATTCAACAAATACTTATGGAGTGTCTACTGTGGTACATGCTCGGGAAACAAGGGTGACCAACCTCGGCCAACTCCTTGTCCTTGGAGCTGGCAGTCTTGGGAGCGAGGCAGACCCCAATCGGGTGGTAAAATCGGAATCAGGCAAGGGCCACGGGTTCCTGGTGCTCTGAGAGGGAACACAGGGGGTTTGACCTGAGGAAGCAAGGCCCCACCTTTGCCCCCCAGGTCACCACTGCGCATGCTTTAGACGCATTCCAAGCCATCAGTGCTGCTCCCCAGCCTGTCATTCTTCCCAGGATCATATTCCAAGCCTCCGCCATCATCCCCAGCGGAAAGATAAACTTCCTGCAGCCCCAGGGGCCACCATCTGGGCGCAAGTCTGTCACACTCCTCTCCCCAGTGGGGCCCCCGCTCCCGGCCCACTGTCTGTTCCTCTCTGTCTCCCCTTCTCTCTGTCTCTTTTGCTCGCTCTCTCTTGTCTGTCTCTCTCAGTGAGGAAAAATCAAAAGCACACGATTTTATTTTATTTATTTATATATATATATATATATATATTTTTTTTTTTTTTTTAAGATTTTTTTATTTATTTATCAGAGAGAGAGAGACAGAGGCAGGCAGAGGGAGAAGCAGGCTCCTTGCTGAGCAAGGAGCCCAATGTGGGACTCAATTCCAGGACCCTGGGATCATGACCTGAGCCGAAGGCAGACGCTTAACCGACTGAGCCACTCAAGCGTCCCGCACACGATTTTAGAAACTGGAACACAGATGAATTAGTGGATCTGACTTAGCAGAGTAGAGAAAGTTGAAAGCTAAGCTGTCAGAGGGGGAAGCCAGCAAGAAACAACCCGATTCCCCCCCAGTATGGCTGAAAACAAAGACTGCTACAAAGTATCCCAAAGGGCCAGTGGGTCCCCACACCTCCCTTCCCACTTCCCATCTACTCTGGCAAAAGCGTGGTATCAAACAGGCTCTGACTTTGGGAACACTGGGCAGAATCAGAGGCAGGAAGAGTTCTTCTTGAAACCATGGGGGTTTAGTGAAATCTGCTTTCCGAAACATGAGACCTCCTTTCCCAGTCTTTTTTACACCCCATGTGGCTCCTAGAATGCTCAGGGCCAAGTTACTTCCCCAGGCAGGGGATCAGATGAGTCCTTTCAAGAGAAACTGAGTGGCCCGAGAGAAAATACTACCAGATGTTGGAGGACACCCCTCCCCATGGCGGAGTCCCTCTCTTGCTTGCAGAGCGACTTACTCTACACACGTCATCAAACAGCCCAGCAACACCTGGCATCTTAGGAAATCCTCCAACAGGAGAAATGAAGCAAACACTTAAAAAAAAAAAATTAACTAGAGCAAACAATGATGACAGAGGAAGCAGGAACAAAGTTTACTGTCTTCGGGGAGACAGGAGCAAATATTGCGATCGGGCAGCAGGAGAACGTGTAAGAGAAAAACCGAGTCTGAGAATAAGAAAGCTCTGGAAATTAAAGACAGGCTTGCAGAAATAAAAGCAGAAGGGTTAGAGGACAGTGACGAGAAACTCTTCTAGAAAGCGTAACCAAAAGGGGCGCCTGGCGGCTCCATCAATTGGGCGTCAGACTCTTGATTTCTGCTCAGGATATGATCTCAGGGTCGTGGGACTTAACCCCATGTCGGACGGGCTCCTTGCTCAGTGCGGAGTCAGCTTGTCCCTCTCTCTCTGCTCCTCTCCTCGCTCTTTCTCTCTCTCTTACATAAATAAATAAATAAATAAATAACATCTTTTTTAAAAAAAGGAAAATGTAACTAAGAGATTAAGTGATGAAAATGAAAGAGAAAGCACAATGGACATTAGAGGATCGGAACAGAAGGTCCAACATCCGAATACTCAAAATTCTAGAAAAGCAGAAAAGAGAAAATGGAAGGGGACACTATGAAATAAATAAGTCAAATTCATTTCTCGAACAGAAAAGCATGAGTCTCCTGACTGAGGTGGCTACCTGAGTGCCTGTCATCATGGACCTTCAGAATCCAGGTTAAAAAAAAAGATTTACAATCTTCAGAGGCAGAATACCAGCCACACAGAAAGGATCCCGTATCAAAATGTCACGGGACATCCTGGATAGCCACACTGGAGGCCAAAAGACAATGAGAGGGTGTCTTTAAAATCTGAGGAGAAGGCATTGCCATTCTAGAATCCATGTTCAGTCACATGTAAGAATAAAAACTTTTAATTTTTTTTAAAGATTTTATTTATTCACTTGAGAGTGAGAGAGCACAAGCAGGGGGAGGTGCAGAGGGAGAGGGAGAAGCAGACTCCCTGCTGAGCAGGGAGCCGAATGCGGGGCTCGATCCCAGGACCCTGGAATCATTACCTGAGCTGAAGGCAGATGCTCAACCGACTGAGCCACCCAGGCGCCCCAAATAAAAACTTTTTAGATGTGAGGACTCCCCAAATTTTCCTTGCCGTATGCTCTTTCTCAGGAAGACCACTAAAGAATGTGCTCCCCGGAATGAAGGTCAGGATGATCAACGCTAGCCGCGCAGCATTCCCATCCCTGCCTTAGCTCAGAAATGTCTGCATTTCCAACCTGGTCTGGCAGGAGGCTTGCTCTACCCTCACCAGATGTGCAAGCTCTTTGCCTGTTGCTTTTTGACTCAATCCCCATCCTTCCATATGCTCCAATGCTCGAGGCTGGAAGATGGGAAATGACATTTCCCCGGGCTCCCTTACCAGCTGGCCTCTGGCTAGATTCTGCTAATGGAAAGCACCAAGGAGGGATCAGAAGTCAAGATGCAAGCAAAGACCTTCCCTGTTTCTGGTGGAGCCGTCGCTGGCTGGAGAGTCTGGGCTGGTTGTTTCTTGCTTACACGGCCCAGTTCGCACAATGCTGACCCCAGCCTCATTGATGCAGCAATTGTGTCTATAACACCATTTTCCCCTCTTGCCCTCTTGCCCCTCTAGCCCTAGAGGTCCTAACCTAGGTAGTCCCATCATCCCTGTGTCATGCTCCAGCCCTTTTAACGTGTTTGTGACCATTTTCCTGTATTAAATGTTCTGCTTAATTACTTACGAGTTCTGGTGTTTTCCTGACTGGAGGGACGGCTCAGGGTTGCACCATCAGGAACACATCACCTCCAAGGCCACGCGGCAGGGGAGACGTGAGATGGAGGTGGCCCACCAGCTCCTAAGTGCTTTGGCTTAAACATAGCCCAGGTCACTTCCTGTCATAGTCCCTTGGCCAAATTAATCATTTAATCCCAGTTGAACTGCATATAAGACTCGGAAATATAGGAGAAGACTTGGAATATTTGGTGAGCACTAAGTGTCTCTATTAGGACTTCCAAAGGAGAGAGATGCCGTGTGAGGAAACAGATTGATGCAAGAGAGAGAGAGAGTAAGAGACACAGAGTCCCAGATGATGACACCAGAGTTCCAGGCTGACAGAGCACTCCAGAGGGCCAACTGCCCAATTTGGGTCCAAAGGAAGGAGGCTCCAGAAGGGATGTCTGGAAACAAAATGAAACAAATAGATTTTCTGATATGTTTGACCAGGTGGAAATTTGGGTTCACAGGCATTTAGAGAGCCAAAGGAGGATGCAGAAAGACTTTTCAGGAGATTCTAAGACTGAATCAAAGCAAATTTTAAAAAGAAAAAAAAAAAAGAGAGGAGGAGAGATTAATTCTAGGAAGAACTAAGAGTTGTACAAGAAGGGAACTAATACAAATCCTTTTACTGGGCTCAGCGGGGAAAAATATTTACAGAGATGTACTCATGGGAACAGTACATGTGGATTTACCACTGACTGTGATGAAACTGTGGAGAGGTGTGGTCCCGTCCTGGACTTTTGCAGCTGACCACCAGAGTTGGTACAGACTCCACAAGATAAGGGCATCACGCCCAGGAAGACTGCCCCCACATAGACACCATCTGCAAGTTTGGGAGTCTCCAGGCCCCCGGCACTTCTGACCAACGGGCTACAAATTCAGGGATTCCTTTGACCTACTCAGGCCGGATCATTAACTAGATCAACTCACAGAATTCAAGAAAGTGCTATACTTACGAGTACAGTTTTACTACAAGGGATACAAAGCAGGACCAGCCATGGTCCCTGAAGAGATCCAAGGTCTAGGAAGAGTCCTGAATGTAGAGCTTCTATGTCCTCTTTCTGGACATGGAGAATCTATCACCAACCAGGAAGCTCACCTGAATCATGGTGCCCATAGTTTTCATTGGTGTTTCATTGCGTAGGGATGATCGATTGAATCATTGGCCATGTGACTGACCTCAATCTCTAGCCCCAGAGGTTGGGTTGATATCACCCGGCTCAGAGCCCCAACCCTGTAATCATATGGTTGGTCTTTCTAGTATCACCAGCCCCCATCCTGGAGCTAATCCAGCCCCTTGCCCCCCGAATAACAAAGACATTCCTATCACTGGAGAAATTGCAAGGGCTCTATCCCAGAAAACTGGATAAAGACCAGACAAATTATTATAGGGAGGAAGAAAACGTGTATGTGTGGCTTAAAGAGTTAAATCTGCATCTTCCAGAGTGGGATGTCCATAGATACTACGTAAAATAGAAAAACCAAGTAATAGCATTATAAGCGTATTATTTAGAAACATGGCAAAAAAAATATCAGAAGAAACGGGACGGGACTCAGAAGCGAGGAGAGATTTTTGTTGTTGCTAAAGCCTCGTAGAACAATTTGACTTATTCAATTCAGTATATGTATTGCCTGGACAAAAAATTAAAGGGAGAGGGGCTCCTGGGTGTCTTAGTCAGTTGAGTGTCCGACTCTTGATTGCAGCTCAGGTCACGATCTTAGGGTCATGATATTAAGTCCCATGTCAGGCTCCACACTGGGCATGGAGCCTGCTTGGGATTTTCTCTCTCCCTCTCCCTCTGCCCCTCCCCACTCCCTCTGCTTGCTCTCACTTTCTTAAAAAAAAAAAAAAATTAAAGGGAGAAAGAGGAGGAAAAGGGTGGCTGTTGTTTGTGAGGTGCTCAGTCATGGTCATGGACAGGAGAAATACTCTCCAGGATAGAACTGTTGATTGGGAAGACACCTTATGCAGGTTTTGATGATGTAAAGGTGAGCAACGTACCTGCTAAGGAGTCAGACAGAGAGGAAGGGGGAACCAAGGGTGGTCCCTCTCATCAGCCACCGGAGAACTGTCCAAAGCTGCCTAGAGGTGGAATAGCATGAGACTGAGTGACATGGAGGTCACTGGTGACATTGGAGGGAACTGTCTGGGTGGAGTGATGGGACCGAGGCCAAGTTGGAGAAGGGGGAGGAACAGGTAGATGGAGATATGGACAGAACTGCTATGGGGCATCTTCCTAGGCAGTTTGGCCACCGAGGGCAGGAGAGAGAAGAGGTTGCATGTTTTTAAGATGGGAGAGCCGAGAGAATGAGCAAATGCTCTTGGAAAGAAGCCAGCAGAGAGAGAGGTTAAAGATTCAAGGAGTGAGTGGATCCTCTGGATCCTCTGGGCATGAGGTCTCCCTGGAGGAAGGACCAGGCAGAGATAGCTCTGTTCCCAGCCCTCCAGGGGGAGGGAAGGTGCACACCTAGCTGGCCAGAGGGGAGATGCTCGCTTTTCCTGAAACTCCTGGCTAGCAAAGTGCTGTCCCTATTCCACAGATGCAAGGGAATAATTTGCCTCATTACCCAACTGGAAGAGGCCGTTGTGAATCCAGATTTTTCTGCCTCCAGAGCTAGGCTCTTGCTGCGCTGGTTCCCCTGATGAGGCAGAGGCAGGGGCAGTCCTCGGCCGCCTGGAGCTTCTAGTCTGGGGGTGAAGCTGCCAGCCAGAGCGCAAGCTTTTCAGAGAGCTAGAGGAGAAGTCCTAAACTCCACAGCCTGTGGGGCCAGGAAGCATCCAAAAATGGAACAAGGCGGGGCGGCCAGGCCAGGATGGAGAGAGTAAGGAGGGAAGAGGACTGTGACCACATGAGGGCTGTGCCCACCTCCAGTGAGGCATTCCCATACTCTAGCCCAGGAACAGCTCTCCAAGGCCAGAGCTTGGGATTTTTCAAGAGAATTGGAGTATCCCGATTTTAATGTGAACTCTCCAGGTTCAGACAGTGCAGCAAAGTGATGGGATATCAAGATGGTCAGGTAAGGCCTCCCTGAGGAGGAGACCCCTGACCCAGGCAGGGGTCAGCTTGGCCTGTCCAGGGACGCCTCTGCACATGGCTCCTGGGGTGGGGACCAGGGGAGGGCAGAGGTTGGGGGCGACAGAGGGGGGACCTGACTGCAGGCCTTGTGCGTAGAGGAGGCGAGCCGGGCTAACCCTTTAGTTAACGAGGGTGGCTCCCACGGCCCCATCTGGTCCTTTGGGGTCCCAGCCCACTGTCCAAAGGCGCACAAACTCCGCGCCCCGCCCCCCCCCAGCCCTGCCTTCACCATCCCAGGCTCCAGGAGGAGGGGTTCGACGGGCGGAGGCAGCAGCCCCTCTTGGGTCCGCTGGGGGGCGGATTGGGGCCTCCTCTTTAGGTGAGTGTCCTCCAATGGAGTGCTAATGAGCCACAGCTTGGACCCGGGCCAGGGGCGCCGCGAGGCTGCACCGGCCCCCCGGGGGGTGGCAGGGCCCGGGCCGGGAGCCTCGCCCGCCGCCCCCCCGGGGCAGCGACAGTCGCCACCCGCGGGTGAGCGGCCGGGCGGGGAAGGGTTAAGCCCACCGAGCTCGCGGCGGCCTAGAGCGGCGGCGGCGGCGGCGCGGGGGCCGGGGCGCGGGGCGCGCGGGTGGCGGGCGGGGGACAGGATGCGGATGCCGGGGGGACTTCCTGTGCCGGCCCCGCCGCCCCCGCCCCCGGCCCGCTGCCCGCTGCCGGCCGGACACACGCTCGGGCGGGCGGGCGAGCCAACGGGACTCCGGCGCGGGCCGCCCCCCGCCCGCCGGCTCCGGGCACCTGTGGCCGCCGGCGGACCCCGGCCGGACCCGGCCGGCCCCCTCCCTCTCCCCCCCCGGGGACCTGGGGCCGGACCCCCGCCCCGGCCGGCCCCCAGCCCCCTACCCCCCCCTCCCCTGGCCGCCGACACCAACTTCTGCTCGCGAACTCCGTTCTGCCCCTTTTTTGGCCCAGGGCGACCTCGACGGCCCTGACAGCGACAGGCCCGCCGCGGTGCCCAGAAAGGCCCCCTGTGGCCCAGCGCCTCCCCGGCTCTTTCTGGATGGAGGCGCCTCAGGAAGGAGCTAGCGGCCTGCACGCTCCCGCCGCTGCTGACCACACCTCCCCTGGCGCCGAGGCCGCTGCGAAGAGCAGGAAATGCTGCACCAGGTGGGCCCAGCGGGGAGGTGGGCGGGGGGCGCTCTCCGGAGGGCTTCTGGACTGGATTCTGCAAAGGGGAGTTGGAGTTATCCTGCTCGGAGGCGAGGCAGGACTGGATGTGGGGATACCTCTGCAGGGGCCAGAGTGGATGCAGGAGAGAGGTGGGGAACCTTCCAGACTTCAGGAGCCCCTGGGCCAGAGCTGATTCCATGGGTTGTGCTCTGGAAACCTGCCTTCCTAGGGAGCTGAGGTGGCATCTGGAACCTGTGGCCTGCTTGTGGCCTTGGAAGGCTGGGTGAACCCCAACAGCGCTCTGGGAGGCAAGAAACCAGGGAGGTGAACACACATGTCAGTGCTTTGAAGGGGGCGGTGGAATGTGAGGTGTCTCTCTTTTTCTGCAAACTTCCTCAAATGTCCCTTGTGGGACTCCAGCTCCCTAGTGAAAGCCGGTTCCCACAGTCGGCTCTCAGTGAGGAGCAGATGTACCAGCAGCCCCTAAGCCTGGGGCTGAGCATGGGCCCTGCAAAGTTGGGACAGGAAGGTCTGCCCCTGGGGGGGAGCGGAGGGGGGGATGAATGGGCCCTGGGAGCTGAGCCTCCAGGCAGCCCTGCGCCTCCCTTCCCCAGCTATGGATTGCACCATCCTCCTTTCCAGCCTGGGTGGAGATGGAGGGCTCTCTGGCAGTCAGTGCCACGGGGCTGGGGGCTCACAGCACTCCTGCCCACCTGAACAGCTTCCTCATTCCTCTCAGCACAGCTGCCCCCCCGGGATCTTGGTCTGAACGCTAGGATGGAGCTGGGGGCAGCCACTGAGACCTTCGTGCTGGAGCTTCGGTGTCTTGAAGATGGGGGCCCAGGGCCTGGCACCCTCTCAGGTGAGGGGCTTGTGAGGGGTGTGGCTCTGACCTAGAGCAGGAGATAGTCCTCAGCCCCTGGGAGGACCTTTTGACAGGGCCCCAGGCCTGCTGTGGCCGAGAGAGAGGGGGCTGTAGGGTGCGGGGCAGCCTGCTGTCTGCAAGGGCGCTCACTTGGTGGTTTCCAGGTGGGGAGGGCAGGCTGCAACCTCTCACGCCAGCTGACTTGAGCTGCCTGCAGTAACACTGGCAGGTTGGCCTCAGGATTTTCTGAGGCGGCTCCGTCAGGCTGTGGTTTTGCTGGTAACAGGCTCCCGACAGTGCAGACATTCTCAGCCCATGCCCTGGACCCCGGATGTGTGCTGGCTGGGAGCTGCTGCTGTGTCCTCAGTGGTCATGTAGTCTCCACTGCCCTCCTACCTGTCCCGGGCTCCAGACTCAAGTTCTCAGATTGAAATCAGGGGCTCTCTCCCTTGTGCCCCAGGCATTGGCCCCCTGGCTTCTCTTTTTCCTGTGGCCTTCTCTGACCTTGTCCGCTTTTCCTGACCTCTGCTTCCATCCATCTTTCTCCCCTTTTGCCCAGAGCCAAATGTGGCCTGTAGAACCTTCCAAGATGCCTTCTCCCTCTGGCACCCACTCTGGGCCAACTTTCTATGGTGGTCATGCTCCTGGGAGCCAGTTTCCCTCTCTGTCCTTTGAGGGCACTAAGTGAGGGCTGGCTCAAGGTTGAACAGCGTGAAAAGAACCAACGAAATTGGAGGGGTTGGGTGGGGATGTGTGGAGGAAATGAGGGGTCTTCCGGCTCAAATATTTGACCGAGAAAAGTCTTGCAAGGGTATACACATCAGGTGAACTTAATGTTTACTAAAACATCATTGTTAAAAATGCTGACGTGGCTGCAAGAAGCCGGGACTGGCCACACGGCCAAATGCTGGGCTAGAAATGTGAAGACTCAAACAGAGGCGCGATGTGTCCCTGCTGCTCTCAGAGGTGGCGGGAGGCTGGAGTGGCTCAGACCTGCTTGGGGGACAGAGGACAGGTTTGCATGGCTATCTTTGCTCACCATGCGCCTACTCCTGGCTAGTGTGTGTATGTGGAAAATACCTGTCCTTTAACCTAAGCAAACATTATTAGGAATAGTTTTCTAAAAGGAAATTATTTACATGGAGATATCCCTTGGTTTTATTAGATCAATATACTCCTGGAAAAGTGGCCAGAAAGCAAAATTTTATAAATAAAACCCCTGCTTTCCATTATAAAATTGAAAATATGAGGCGGGGGATGCCTGGGTGGCTCAGTCGGTTAAGCGTCTGCCTTCGGCTCAGGTCATGATCCCGGAGTCCTAGGATCGAGTCCGCATCAGGCTCCTTGCTCCACAGGGAGCCTGCCTCTCCCTCTGCCTACTGCTCCCCCTGCTTGTGCTCTCTCTCTCTCTCTCTGATAAATAAATAAAATCTTAAAAAAAAAAAAAAGAAAAAGAAAAAAATATGGGGCAGTAGGAAAAATAAATGTTGAAATCAGACTTGGGAATGGAGCAAGCCTCTTTGGACTTTCTAGGAACACAGTATAAATGCTCGAAACGAGAAACGACACATGGCTGTTGTGCAGAGTGACACGTGACAATGGAGTGACACGTAGGTGGCAGGGGTTACTGTACACCTGCACAACGCTGAGCCGCACCTGTACCCCTCGAATTCTCGCTGGGGCCCTGAGAAGGGTCGATCTCCTTTTGCAGACAGGGAAACTCAGGTTCCCAGAGGTCACATAACTGGCCGGTCGCGATGTGGGCCTGTGGAGTTAGTCCTTTCTGTTCCAGACTAACAATCTCAAACATGTCCCATCTCGAGGCTGTTTCACACGGGACTAGTTGTGTCCTCGGTATTTCCAAACTGTTCGTCAGTTTGCAAACTAATTTCCTAACCCACAGGGAGAGGGGGTTTGTCAAGCACCCGCCTGGTTCTAGAGGCTTCACCCAGGAAGCTGGAAGTGTGGGTATCCTGAGGCTGTTACTGACAGGGAGGCCTCTGAGGCTGTAGGAAGAGTGGTAGTTAGGGCCTGACCTGAGGACTTCCCGCTGGAAACCTCGTGCTCTCTCTGACACTTCAGGGACTTTTAGAAACCACCTGTGGTAATACTTCCAGGCAGCTTTACAGAGATTCTTTATTATTTACAGAGAAGGCAAGTTCTCACTTATTTAAGGCAAGACCCTAACTGAGGTCAGAGTTCAGCGTGGGCTTGTGGCTTAGCTGTCCGAGTGGCTTGTTCGCTGATTCCCACTGGATGGTAATTAAGCCCCAGAGACTTCTCGGGGAATGGTGTTGGGGGGCCCCAGACACCCAGACTCTTGTCACTGCCAAGATCTAAGCATGGAGGCTGTGTGGAGGAAGGCCCAGAGGAGAGGTCAGAGAGTCAGGGTCCAGAGTGACACGACCCGCAGTCCTTCGGCACATTTCTAAGCCAGCCCCACACCTCTGGGCATTTCAGTTTCTGCCACGCTGCCATGGCCAATTGACCCAGTGCTTTTGGGTCCCTGCTGAGAGCTCAACAATGTGTCCTAGAGTGGCTGTCCATGGGGCAGGGTAAACGGGGAGGTCCTGGGGGTCTGACCCCGAGAGCTGCCTGTAGATCTTTCTCTCCTGGCTTCCTGCCATTTCCACTACAGGTGGCAGCGGTGGGGGTGAGAATCAAGAGGAAGAAGAGGCTCAGGAGAAGAATGGCAGCCCACCACGGCCAACAAGCTCAGCCCCGATGGGGGCCGGGGAACTCGCTGAGGAAGCACAGCCCGGACAGCAGGAGTTGCAACTGCAACAGTCAGAATGGCAACGAGAGCTGCAGCCAGAGCAGCAAACACAAAGCCAGCCGTCAGGACAGCAGCTAGAATTGCAGCAGCAAGATGGGCAAGGCCAGCTGCCTCAACAAAACAAGGACCTGCAGGGAACACCCCAACCTGTGCCCCCTGGGCAGCTGAGACCACAGATGCAGCTGATGCAACGGCAGGAACAAACACAGGAGCAGCAAGTGCAGGAGCAACAACTGTGGCAGCAACAGCAGAAACTGTTACAAGAGCAGGACCAGTTACAGCAGCAGCAGCAGGACCTGCAGCAGGAACAGTTACAGCAGCAGCAGCAGCACCTGCGACAGGAACAGTTACAGCAGCTGCAGCAGCAGCAGGACCTGCAGCAGGAACAGTTACAGCAGCTGCAGCAGCATATGCAACAGGAACAGTTACAGCAGCAGCAGCAGCA
>NW_022589782.1:4439061-4439349 GCF_004348235.1 Phoca vitulina | reverse complement strand
TACAGCAGCTGCAGCACCTGCAGCAGGAACAGTCACAGCAGCAGCAGGACCTGCAGCAGGAACAGTCACAGCAGCAGCACCTGCAGCAGGAACAGTCACAGCAGCAGCAGCACCTGCAGCAGGACCAGTTACAGCAGCTGCAGCACCTGCAGCAGGACCAGTTACAGAAGCAGCAGCAGGACCTGCAGCAGGACCAGTTACAGCAGCAGCAGCACCTGCGGCAGGAACAGTCACAGCAGCTGCAGCAGCAGCACCTGCAGCAGGAACAGTTACAGCAGCTGCAGCACC
>NW_022589782.1:4424289-4439051 GCF_004348235.1 Phoca vitulina | reverse complement strand
CAGCAGCAGCACCTACAGCAGGACCAGTTACAGCAGCAGCAGCAGCAGGAGGAGGAGGAGGAACAGTTACAGCAGCAACAGTTACAGCAGCAGCAGCAGTTACAGCAGCAAGAGCAGGAACAGTTACAGATGCAGCAGCAGCAACAGTTACAGCAGCAGCAACATCAGCAGGACCAGTTGCAGCAGCTGCAGCAGGAACAGCAGAAGCAGGAGGAACAGTTACAGCAGCTGCAGCAGCAGCAGGAACTGTTACAGCAGCAGCGGCAGGAACAGTTACAGCAGCAGCAGCAGCTGCACCAGCAGCTGCTGCACCAGCAACAGTTACAGCAGCAGCAGCTGCAGCAGCAAGAACAGTTGCAAGAGCAGCAGCAGCCCCGTCCACTGGAGCCAGAGGAGGAGGAAGAGGTGGAGCTGGAGCTCATGCCGGTGGACCTGGGGACGGAGCAGGAACTGGAGCAGCAGCGGCAGGAGCTAGAGCGGCAGCAGGAGCTGGAGAGACAACAGGAACAGCGGCAGCTGCAGCTCAAACTGCAGGAGCAGCTGCAGCAGCTGGAGCAGCAGCTGGAGCAGCAGCAGCAGCAGCTGGAGCAGCAGCAGGAGGTGCAGCTGGAGCTGACCCCGGTGGATCTGGGAGCCCAGCAGCAGGAGGTGCAGCTGGAGCTGACCCCCGTGCAGCCGGAGCTGCAGCTGGAGCTGGTGCCCGCCGCAGGGGGCGGCGGGCCTCCGGCCCCGGGCGCTCCAGCCGCGGTCGTGGTGGCCCCCCCGGGCTACGTGGTGCTGCAGGAGCTCATGGTGTTGCCGGCCGTGGCGGCGCCCGCGGTGGTGGCCATCCCGGGCCCCGCGGGCAGCGCGGCGCTCACTCCGGCCAGGCAGCGGCGGCGGCGGCGCGCGCGGGACCGGCCGACCATCTGCGGCGAGTGCGGCAAGGGCTTCAGCCGCAGCACGGACCTGGTGCGGCACCAGGCCACGCACACGGGCGAGCGGCCGCACCGCTGCGGCGAGTGCGGCAAGGGCTTCTCGCAGCACTCCAACCTGGTGACGCACCAGCGCATCCACACGGGCGAGAAGCCCTACGCCTGCTCCTACTGCGCCAAGCGCTTCAGCGAGAGCTCGGCGCTCGTGCAGCACCAGCGCACGCACACCGGCGAGCGGCCCTACGCCTGCGCCGACTGCGGCAAGCGCTTCAGCGTCTCGTCCAACCTCCTGCGCCACCGGCGCACGCACTCGGGCGAGCGGCCGTACGTGTGCGAGGACTGCGGCGAGCGCTTCCGCCACAAGGTGCAGATCCGCCGCCACGAGCGCCAGCTGCACGGCGCCGGCCGCTCGCGAGGCCTGGGCCTGCTCCGCGGCTCGCGCGCGGCCACCGGCGGCCCACCGCGCTCCGAGCAGGCGCCCTGACCGGGACCGGGACCGGGACCGGCGGGCACGGAGGGGAGGCTGGGGCCGCGGAGGGCGCGGGCTCCTCCCGCCCTGTTCCGTGGCCGCGGGGCCGGGCTGCCGGCGCTGTCCTTGCTTAGCGGAGGGGAGGCCCCGTTCGCACACGGAGCCTCGGAAGCGCTCGTCGCGCCACGACAGGAAAGAGAGGAAGGAGAGGAAGGCCGCCGGGGCCACGCAGCCCAGGTGCTGCGCATCCCCACGAACAGCGCGCCGCACCGCTTTGTTCCCGGGTGCCGATCCGTGAGGAGCCTGCTAAAGCCCTTCCCCCGGAAAACCGGACTTGGGAGAAGTGAGAGCCACAGGAGAAAACTGCCGGTGACACGTGTGACAGTTGGTGACATCAGACATGCATCGCACACTAACCAGGGAATCAAATATATGTGGTAAAACGCACATGGATAGGATTTGGTCCTGGTGAAAATTTCTTCAAGGAAAAAAAAATGGGGGAAAAAAGGAAATGTATCTGCACTTTGTGGAAAACCGATCAAGGCGTTAAATTGTCCTCAATGGCATTTGCCTTGAAAGTACTTTCTAGAATGAAAATGCCTCAGGGTGGATATCATCCTGATTAAAATGTTTGTGTTCATAAGCACAGGGTCAGAGTGTCCCCTGGGTCAATGCACAAATGCCAGGAAGCCCTTCCCTGGGTCGAAGCTAAACCTTCCCCCCTGGGGATCCCAGGGTTCCAGCGAGTGTGGGAGGCAGGCTCTCGCCCTCTTTGCTGCCAAGGTCCCGCGCCCACGGTGGCCTGGCAGTGTCCTCTTGAGCAGGAGCCTGCGGCTGAAGCAGAGGGCATTCGAGAATGCTCTCCACAGTCCAGTGGAGTGTTCCCCTTGGGGAAGGAGCTCTGAGCTCAGCCCGCCCAGACCTCCCTGGGATCTGCCATCTCTGGGCTTCTCTTTTGCTTGTCCAGGGACTAAGGCTATGGGGTTGGGGCCTTGAGACCCAGGGGCAAGGGTTCTCCTGGGCCGGGCTATGCAGGGCACTGGCCTGAGCAGACCCGGCCTCATCACTGGTGGGGTCAGAGGGAGAAATTGGGGGACAAAGGTTGGAGGCAACAGAAATGCTTTTTACAACGTTTACAGAATTGTCTGGGGGTCTGTCCGAGCATCGGCAATGTTAATGCCTGTGGGAAGGCAGGACAGTGGAGGAGGCTGCCCACCCCTTCTGCCCCAAGTGCTTGCTTCCTGCTCTTGACTTCCCACGTGCGGCTGCTTCGATGCTGCCCCTCTCTTCGCTCCCTGCTTCTCCTTTACTAACACAGCCTGCGGCATTTTACAAATGTGTTGGTTAAGTGAGAAACAAAAATTGAAAAATAAATTTAAATGAAGAAATACGTTGTCTTGTCTTTGTGTTTTCACGGCTGGATTTTGTGTCTTGCCACCAGTTTCATTTCGGCAGAATATTTTCCTGGTCGCTCTAGAGCGAGGGACTTCATATTCAGTCCCATGCTCAGTGCTCCTCACCCCAGACTCTTCCTTGTAACCTGAGTCTGTTGGCCTTGGATGGGCCTATTCAATAAAACCCTGCTGGGAGGGATGGGGACCCGAGCGTAGATGCTTGAGGAGGCCAGTTTGGGCATCTCCTAAGGACAGCTTTTCTCTTCCTCTGCCACTGTTTACAGTATTTGTGTACAGAGGTGATTTCCTCAGTCCCCCCACCCCCCCACTGATGGGCCAGAGCCATTTCCCTGAGTAATCATTCACCGAGGGGATGGGGTATCAGATCTTTCAAATGGGGCTCTGACCCCTCACGGGTGAAGGTCCGGGTCATCCCATTAGACAGGCCTCCTGGAGCAGCAGAGGTGCTGAAGGCAAGGGGGTCCGGGGATGATGGGGGAGATGAGGGCCCACGGTAGCAGTAGGGGCCATAGGGTGACCCCCCCCCAGGCCTTCTGGCATCAGCGTTCTCCCCCGAGTGGAATCCATGCGGGGTGTGGGGCAAGGAGTGGCCTGAGCAAACGTTGATTCTCTGCCCACATCTTGGGTGGATCCTTTGCAGACACGTGGGCTCCCCCCACCCTGCTTGGCTTCCCCCAGCAGCCCCTGCGGCTCTTCCATCTTCCACACTCGCAGAGAAGAGGACGTGGCCCCCACCTCTGAAGAGTTGTGAAAGCCCGGCTCCCTTCCTCACGTTGGGATGAGTCTGAGGCACCACTTCTGCTCCAGAGGAGCTCCGCGATGAGGTAGAAGGCCCCTTGCCTCTGTAGGGCTTTGCCTGAGACCCTCTCCTTCCTCCCCACCCCTCCCTGGTCTGCACCCCTGCTTCTACCGGCCTCCCCTGGCGCTTTCCTTGAGTAACATTCTGCAGTCTGCTTCCAGGGAACCCAGGACAGGGGCCCACGTCCGGGTGGGTAGGCCGAGCCTGTTGGTAGGTGAAGGCCATGTGTTGGGTGGCGTTTGTCCCAGGTGTTGACAGGCATTGCTGAAGAGCTCACAGCCCAGTAGGAGAGAGACACGAGAGACACACATAAATGGTCATACAGTGGGACGGGCTGCGGTCTTGCTGAGCCATAAAGGTGAGGACAAGAGGGACTAGAGGGGAAGGCGGTCCAGACAGAAGTCACATGGTGCAATGGATCAGAGCCAGAGAGGGCCTGATGTGATTAGGAACGGTGAGAGTTTCCAGATGGCTGGGCTGTAGGTGTTAAAGGAGACAGGTGGTGGAATGAAAGGGAGAGCTAGGGGCTAGATTTTGTGGAACCTATTGGCCCCAGACTCCCAGATTCCTCCTGTTTACCACCCTGACTTCTCCCCAGAACTTCTCAGCATCCCTGTCTCCTTTATTAGGCTTCTCCATTCCGATAGGCGTCTAAGACTAAGCAGGCCTGCCCTCTGTGTCCACCCCCCACCCCCAATAACTCCTGAGTCTGGAAGCCCAGCCAAGTGTGGCCCCATGAGTCAGGCTCTATCCTCCCCCACCCTGGGGTGGGGGCTGCTCAACCCTGATCCCTGCCCTCATCACCCAACTCCCCCCACCTTGTTTTTTGCCACCGAACCACAAACCAGCTCAGTCCCCAGTCCTGGCCACTCTCCACCCCCATCCCTAGCAGCAGTCTGGGCAGCAGAGACAGGAATAGGCACCCTCCTCTGTGCCCAAGAGGGATGGGAGCCACGGTGCCTGAGCCATCCTTCACTCCTGTACTTTTGCCTTGAACAAACGTCATGGGCAGAACCTTAGTTCAGGCCATGGGGTGGCTGGGTCCAGAAGCCGCACTGCCCACCCACCCGCCCCAGCCAGAGTGCCTAGGGCCCCTGCCTGCGCTCCCCACCCCAGTGAACCTGCATCCTGAGCCCCTGTCTCTGTGGCCAGGAAGTCACCCATGGCTCATCCCCATTCACAGCTCCCAGGGCCAGTGCGTCCCAGACTTGGCATCCTGTGTCAGGAGCGGGGGAATCCCGGTGGCAGAGACACATGACACATCAGGGCCCAGGGCTGTGTAGCAGGGAGCTAGGCTCCTCATCTCCCCCCGTCCTGGCAAGGGCTCCCCCTCTGCCTGCTAGCTGTAGTTCAAGCCGCATCCAGCAGTTCTTCGACTTGAGTCAGTGGTCGTCACGTTCACGCGTTCACCTGTGCCCTTGCTCATTGTGGGGAACTCTGCTTTTCAGTGTTTCGATCACTCCTCTGCCTTTACGAGCTGGCAGCCAGTTAGGCTAAATCATGTGTGTTGGGAGACATGAAAGGAAAGTGTAGAGACTTGAGCACTAAGAAAAGAAGTTTCTTAATGGATGGGAATTTTGTAAAGGAGTCCAGACTCAAGGCTGGCTCATCAAGTGAAAAAATACAATGTGATTTTTTTTTTTTAAAGCTCACAAAATTACCAAAAGTACAACCGGTCTTAATTTTTCATATAATGATCATATCTACAAGGGTTTGCAAAAGATAGGGATCAGGTTGTTTTTGTGAGGGCGTCAGGAAAGGGCTCCAGGTCTTACGTACTTTGGGGACTAGTGCTAACCGGAGGGACCCTGGTGTGAAATCCTTCCCGCCCCTTGGTGATGTGTTAGTCCCCATAACCACAGGAGAGCAGGGTGTCACGTCGCTTTCTTAGTGATTAGGCAAATATCTTTTTCAGCTGACCCTTGGGCTGTACTTCTGTCGTATCAGGAGCTGGCTGGCTAAGCCCAGGATTCTCTAAAATGGAAAATCCCCAGGGAATGAGATAAAATCAAATCTATAAAACAGAAAAGAGCCTGACTCTTATTATTGGTCTTTGCTTCCTTTGAGTCAGCTTGGTATCTTTTAGGAAATAGCAGCTTTCCTCCAGGGAGGACTTGGGGATTGGAATTCCAGCCACCAGTTACTTTGTGACAACTTTCCTTGCCTGGGAAATGGGAGCAAGAGTGTTTATTGTTCTGGGTTATTGTGTGCCAAACTCAACAGGCGAAATAGTACTGGCAAAGGGGCAAATGGGCCCAGCACACGTTAGGCCCTTCGAATATGTTTGTTGCATCTAAAGCAAGAAAGCGTCAAACACAAATTCTTTCCTCTGGTTGGATTTTCTGAGATAAGGCTTTCTACTATTCCAATGTTAAAAAAATTTAGACATTGGGGCGCCTGGGTGGCTCAGTCGTTAAGCGTCTGCCTTCGGCTCAGGTCATGATCCCAGCGTCCTGGGATCGAGCCCCGCATCGGGCTCCCTGCTCGGAGGGAAGCCTGCTTCTCCCTCTCCCACTCCCCTGCTTGTGTTCCCTCTCTCGCTGTGTCTCTCTCTGTCAAATAAATAAATAAAATCTTTAAAAAAAAAAAAATTTAGACATTGTAGAAATGAATCGTGAGCCCCCCCAGATGGTAGAAGGGCATGGTTGTGCCCTTAGGATCCTCCCCTGCAGGTAGGATCTGGTAGGGTCCCCAGGTGACTCCATCCCAGCCTGTGACATCAGCCTCCACCCAGGCTTCCCTCTTGAACCTGAGAATTCACTGGTCTCCCAGACTTGGATGTCACAAAAATCTAAAGCTCAATAAGACCACACAGAGCTCGGGGCGCCTGGGTGGCTCAGTCGTTGAGCATCTGCCTTCGGCTCAGGTCAGGATCCCAGGGTCCTGGGATCGAGCCCCACATCGGGCTCCCTGCTCTGCGGGAAGCCTGCTTCTCCCTCTCCCACTCCCCCTGCTTGTGTTCCTTCTCTCGCTGTGTCTCTGTCTGTCAAATAAATAAATAAAATCTTTAAAAAAAAAAAAAAAAAGACCACACAGAGCTCTTAATTCCTGGCCAAGCCTGCATCTCTTGAATCCTCCCTTCAGTGGCTGGCAACACCATCTACTTGGAGACACTGAGACACAAACCCACCCAGGAGTCCTTCTAGATGTCCCCTGCTTTTCCTAATGCCCTCTGCTTCAGCTAACTATTGTTGTGCAATCATCCACCTAAAACAGTGGCTAAAAACAGCAGATGCTTTATTATTTCTCACAGCTCCGCAGGTTGCTCGGGCTCAGCTGGGTGGTTCTTCTGCTCCACGTGATGTCATCTGATGGCTCGGTGGGGCTGAGACGTGGGTTCATCACGAGGCTGGTAGTTGATACTGATGGTCAGCTGGGAGCTCAGTGGGGCTGTCCACTGGAGCAGCTACACATAACCTCTCCACCCGTGACCTGGGTATCTCTCAATAGAGGGTCTGGGTCCCAAGAGACCTGGGGTTGGGATCTGCAAGGCTTCTTATGATCTAGCCTTAGAAGTTATGGAGTGTCACTTATGCCAGAAGCTATTTCAAACTAAGTCACCATCCCAGCCCAGATCGAGGGGTTTTGGGATCGAGCCCCGCTTCAGGCTCCGAGCTGGGCATATGGCCTGCTTGGGATCCTCTCTCTCCCTCTCCCTCTGCCCTCCCCCACTAGAAAAATAGAAGGCAGCTGTAAAAATAAATACATGGAAACTAAACGGTATTGTTAAATTATGGTGAGACCCAGTTGCCTGGTAGAAGTTCCGAATTTAAGGCTTGCCCTGTCTTTGTTTAAAGGGTGATGAGCAAGTGTGGTAGAGACGTTGGAGACCAGCAGCCCCGCAGAGAGACCTTCTCCTTGTGCTATCGGAGGACACCGAGGAGAAGCAACAGGAAAACTGACAAGGTTAACAGCTGGGTATTACTGAAAGTCCTTCCCCGAGCCCCCTTAAACCATCTCTGTCCCATGTGACCTACAGGAGAAAATCTGAATTCCTTACCTCAGAATAAAAGGCTTTTCAGGTTCTCTCTGGCCTTCCCCCCGACCCCAATCTGTTAGGCTCCTTCCTACCCCATTCCGCCAGGCGGTACAAACTCTGGTCATAAGATTGACTTACCCCCCCAATTTACTCTCAACTTATTTATCTGTTTTAGGAATAAGTAAACAAGCAATGGCACAATAAGTAAATATATAAACAAATCAAATTTGTACAAGGCCATTTAATCTGAGCCCTGATGATTTCTGCCTCTTGCCCGAGCAATGTGGCTTAGGAGGCTGCTGAGTGGCTCAGTCAGGGCAGGGGAAGGAAGGAACGGGCTGAGGTGGGAGAGGCAGTGAGGGGAGGTTGTCCATGACCTTGGGCAGCTGCCGGAGCAGCCCGGGACTACCCCCATTGGGACGTCTCTCCCCTGAGGACAGTAACACCTGGGTTTGCATCAACTGTTGCTCCACTGGGCTTTCCTGCTGCTCATTGCAGAATTCAATTTGGACAGATTTCCCAAATCCACCTGGAGAAGAAGTAACTAACTTAAAAATACCTTTAAAAAAAAGTAAGAAATCAAATGGTGTCCCCCAAAACATAGACTTTTGCATTAATATACCTTCCATGTCCCTGTTATATATCTGTAACAGTTTGGGGGCCTATAACGATGTAGTCGTGAAATTGAGTTTACTAGTTCCTGCTTGGCCCTCCAAGGGGATGATGTCAGCCTCACCACCACCCCAGTGATTGTCATGAAGCTCATTCTGTGTCAACCTTCCTGTGGCTCACCAGCAGGGGCAGGGGAATGTGGGATGTACAGTGCACGCGGGTGCACTTGCAATCCCGTGAGGCCCACAATGTCTCCATAGGAGCACACATGCTCGGGGCTGGCTCTGCCTCTGCACGGACCCACGTGCCGGCGTGCTGCTGCCTTCAGAGACCTAGTCTGGGCAGAGCTCACTCCCACTCGGCTCTCAGGACTTGCTCAACTGTCTCCTCCTGCAGGAAGCCCTCCTGGGTTCCTCCTGGGCTCCTCCTGGGCTCTTGTGCCAGGGACTGGCAAGGAGCCTGGCACAGAGGGGTGCTGACCAAAGTTCCCTCCTAGCCCCATGTGCCCAGCTTGGGGGGATGGCCGAAGTGCCACCGCTAAAAAGAACCAGAGCCAGACAGTAAAAACAGATTTTATTCAGGGCCTAATGCAATAGGGGAAAAGAGGCCTCAGAAGAGAATCTGGATTCAGCGAGGACAAGTGAAGATTTATAGCTAAGGAGCAGGGTAGGGGGAAGTTGGTGGATGGACATTTACTAAGACGGAAGAAACATCAGGGGTGGGGGGGGTTCTGGTTAAACAGACCAGACAGGATTCTTGCTGAAGGCAAGCCAGGGCGATCAGACATCACGGGGCGGGGGGGGGGGGGTGCTCCGGGTGAGGACCATGACCAGATATGGGGTGTGATCAGATACCAAGGGTGGGGATTCTGGCGAAACCAACTTGACAGGATTTTTGTTAAAACTGGGTGATGCAGAGAGACATGGAAGCTGGAAGTCAGGGCCTAATTGACATGAGGCCCAGACTAAAAGTTTGGTTAAGGAAATCGTCTTTGTCACAACACCCCCCACCCCCCGTCTGTCTACAGTCTAGACCCCACCCCTGCCTTTCCTTTCTGCCCCATTGCAGGGGCCTGGATTCAACCCTCTGCCCCTGTTGAGGGGACATTTCTGTCATCTCTGCCCGATCCTTCTTTCTGCCCTCTGTCTGCCCTACACTGCCTAGGCGGGAGGCTAGGACGGACTCGTATGACAGACTGGGCAGGCACGGCTTCTGGGGTTGGGGGGCTGTGGTGGGGAGGGGCTCCCTCTGCAAGGACGATGGGCAGAGTCCTTCACAGTGGTGCCAAAGATTGCAGAAGCAGGGACTGTTCCCAGAGTGGTCAGGTTCCCCCCGCAAAGTAGAAATTGCCATTTCCACAGCTTGACTCGGTCACCTTGTGGCATGGACTAAATATTTGTGTCCCCCCCATCTCACCCCCCTTTCATATGTTGAAACCTAATGCCCAGTGTGATGGCATTAGGAGGTGGGGCCTTTGGGAGGTAACTAGGTCATGGGGGTGGGATCTTCATTGACGGCATTAATGCCCTTATAAAAGGGACCCCAGAGAGCTCCCTTGACCCTTCCACTGAATAAGGACACAGCCAATTTCAGCTGTGAACTAGGAGGCAGGTTCTCACCGGACACTGAATCTACCGGTGCCTTGATCTTGGACTTCCCAATCTCCGGACTGTGAGAAATCAATGTTTGTGGTTTAAACCACCAAGTCTATGGTATCTTTGTTATGGAAGCTCAAATTGACGAAGACATTTTGTCACCTTGAAGCCTTGTCACTTCCCACCTAAGTTATCTCAACAGCCTTTGGTCAGCTCCCTGCTGTCCACCTGAACCCCTGCCATGCACCCGCCCCCCCGCGTCCATCCTGGCAAATCATGACCCACCTCTGCCTGGTGTCTTTGCTGCCTGCTTGTCACCATAGGGGTCCTACCGAGGCATGAGGCTCCAGCCACCCCGTGGCCCCAAATCCCCTACTGGCCCCAAGCTCTCCACCTCCAGGCTCTTGCTCAGGTCAGGTCTCACCCCCCGCCCCCCCACTGCATCCCAGCTTCTGGCCCTCTTTGGGGCTTGGCTGAAATGCCACCTGGCCCATGGCTCACAGGCTGCCTAGTTGGGACCCATGCCTGTCTGTACCTGGAGGCTCTATGTCCCTGACTGCTGTCCCGCCAGACCAGTCCACGTAGCACGGTGCAGGGGGAGCTCAAGTCAAGGCTAGCCCTTGTGTCTGGGAGAAGGTGCCACTTCCCCTCGCCCAGCCCACCTCCACCAGCCCCTTCCCAGTGCCCTCCTGGGAAAGAGCTGCCGACTGGTAAGTCGCTGGCTGCGCTGAGTGGCAACGTCCAGTCTGGGTCTCTGTTGTTCTTGTTCTTCTGCTTCCTGCTCCTTCAGGGTGCACAGGCCTGGGCACATACTGGCAGCCACCTCTCTCCTCTCTCCTTCCGGCTCAGGGACAGCTGGGGGGAGGGCAGACCAGCCCCTGACACAGGTCTGCTCACCATACCTCTTTCCCCAGGCTGACTCCTGTTGGCAGAGGTCTCGAGTGGAACTGGGTCCCTTCCTCTGAGGTTCCTTCGATTTCTGACCCACCAGCCGCCCCTCCCAGAGGCAGACAATTGGCAGGACTTGGGCACATCTAGATCCTAGCTCATCTTGTCAAAAATGGCACCAAACCCGTCTCGGTTCCAATTACCTCTAATATGGAATCCCGACACCGTGTCTACATCTGTAATTGTTACCGGAGGGCTCTCTGTCACTGCCACGCCGGATGGCAATCCTGAGTTCTGAGATGCCCCTCGGTAAATTCAGACGGCCTTAAGCAGCATCTCTGGGCGGGTGGGGCCAGCACCATAGACAAGTCTGGGCTCCATTTTGCTCTTGCTGGTCCCCACTCCTGCTAATGTCTCTCCCCACTCAGCCCTGGCACCTCCCGTCGGCTTTCACAGCTTTCACGGCTTTCACGACTCTTGGGGCCCGTTGAGCCAGGGGCCCAAGTGAAGGCCCTGTCTCCTCGCCCTCCCCACCGCCTAGACAGCAGGGCCTGAGCTCTTCAGAGAACCCCTGGCACGAGCACGGGGCCCTGCCTCAGAAGGTGTGGTGTGCGAGGTGTGCGAGGTGTGCGAGGGAACACGCCCCAGCAAGGATCCCTGCTGAGAATAAAGGAAAAGCAGGGATAAGGCTCCCTCAGAGGGAGTGGGGGTGCCATTGAGGACGTGAGAACCTACAGGAAGGCCAGTGGCCAGGACTCAGCCAGGACGGTGAGACTCATGAAACCCAAGCAACAGGGCTACCCAGAGCTTTCGGGAACGTCAGTGCATGATGGAGGGAAGGGAAGAGGAGGAGGGGGGAGTCAAGGCTGGAACCCGGGTCTCTGGCTCTCCAGCACCCCTGGGAAAAGAGGCCCACCTGGCAGGAGCCCTGCCCTACGGTCGTGTTTGGATTCCGTGCCTGTAGGCGTTGGGGTAGCCAGCGCCAATCCCTGGCAGCTCTGAGCTTTGATGGCTGGACGCATCAGGGCCAGGTGATTTGAGGACATGAGAGTCCCAAGCATGACCCATTTGGGACAGCCTAGCACTGCTTGGGGTAGGCACGAAGATGACCTGGGGCCCAGGGGAGGGTCATCTGCAGAGGCTTGGCCAGTCTGGGGTGGATGGCAACTCCCACACCCCAAGCACCTAATCCGGATCCAGTGGAGAGCTGACCGGGAAGGAACCAGGTCAGGTGAGGTCGTAAGAGTGGGGAATTATATTGATTTAACTATAAAAGAAGCACAGATACAAAGGCTCCTATCAAGCAGCTTGATTCCCACAGAATAGTGGGTGGTCTGCCCGAGCACGCCTTGCTTCTGAAGTCACAGGTGTGGGAGGGGCAGGGGAGGAGAGTACCTTGGGGCAGTGTCCCAAACCTAACTCTGACCTTGGACATGCTGACTGGGTGGCGGACTGTGGGGCCTTTGTGTGGCTGCACCACTTGGGTGTCTTGGGCTGGACAAGCTTTGGGGGACTCTGCCTGTCACAGGGCAGGAAGAAGGAGAGGCTCAGAGAGGCCCAGGGGTGTCAATCTCCCTGCTCAGCCTCGGGAGGACAGCAGAGACTCGGGCGGAGTGCGATGGACGCCAGAGCCTGCTGAGTGGGGAGAGTCTGGTGGACTCTGTGCCTCTGAAAATCTCTTCAGAGAAGGGAGGGGAAGAAATCAAGTCTTGGTTTAGGTATCCAGTGGGGACAGGCAAAGAAGAGTTCTGTGGAGATGCTGGGGTGATGCAGGGTCCCTGCCTAATGAGGGTTGGTCCTGTGTGAGCCCCCCAACCCCACGTATGTTCTCTACCCAGCTTTGGGCATTGGACTGTGACTGCCCTCCACAACCCAAGCTGATTAATGGGGTGCGCTGGCAGGAAGGGTGGAGAGGACAGGGTTAGGGTATTCTCACCCCTCGCCACGATCGCAGCTCCCACTGGGGGGACCCCATCTGCACTTCTGCTCTCCCCAGGCTGGACAACATCCTTCCCTGCCCCCACCCCCAGGGCCCAGTGCCAGTCTCTGGGGCCTCCGTCCCTGTTGTTCCCCTTTACCTGGCCTCCACTGCTCCTGTTAGCTATCCTACACTCAAACCCTCTCCTCGGGACTACCTGGGGATGAAGGGTGGGGAAGGGTCTATGCTGGGGGTCTAGGGTTCCAAAGGACCAGATGGGAGGTACCATGTGGAAGTGGGCATGGAGAACGGCAAACCCCAGCCTCAACTACAGGGGCTGCTGGTCACCTCTCAGGGCCCCTAACAGGTATCTTGTAAACCATGACCTCTGTGTGGGCAGAACTTCTGATTTTTTCAAACTTTTTTACAAGAGACCCTCAATTTTTTTTTTTTTTATTAAAGATTTTTATTTATTTATTTGACAGAGAGAGACACAGCGAGAACAGGAACACAAGCAGGGAGAGTGGGAGAGGGAGAAGCAGGCTTCCCGCTGAGCAGGGAGCCAGATGCGGGGCTCGATCCCAGGACCCTGAGATCATGACCTGAGCCGAAGGCAGACGCTTAACGACTGAGCCACCCAGGCGCCCCAAGAGACCCTCAATTTTGAAGTGTTATTCATTTTACAACATTTTAAAAACACCAGCAGCCAAAGACAATTACTGTGAAAAGTCAGACTTGGCTGGAGGGTGGACAGCTGGTGCTCTGGGCTGGAGAAGGTGAGGCTTGGGGTGGGAGCTCCTGCACCCCTCTGCAGGACACGGGTTTGAGTCCTCTGTAGGCCTGAGAAGCTCCCCAGCCAGGGGCTGAGGTTTTGGAGGGGAGAAACTGTTATTTCAGGCAGGTCTGAACCTGCCAAGCCCGGTCAGTTTGCTGCTCTGTCCTGAGGGTCCAAGGCTGGGCGACGCCACAGAAAATTTAAGAATAATGGTGCCTGTGGGGTGGGAACTTGGGAAGGAGCAGGGCTGCACCATTCCTGACTGGGGCTTGCAAGCAGGCTGAAAACGGCCCGGACCTCTGCGAGGCCAAGAGCTCACCCTCACACCCCGCCAAGGCCCCTGGGGGTGGATGCAGACAGGTGTGGGGGAGGCCTGCAGGTGGACTCTCTTCCAACCACCTCACCTTGTCACAGCTCACTTGTACCTCCTTCTGCTCGGAGGACCCTTCCCTTCCCAGAGGCCGGCCCTCTGCATCATCCTGATTACAGGTCCCTCCAGGTAAAGCTCCAATCCCAGGCCCTATTGCATTCATTCGGCTGCCCTGGCCCACTGCCCCTTAGTCCTCATCCTCATCCATTCTGGGAAAACCCTCATATTTAGCAGCGTTGGTCCCTCACGCACTGGTGGCCCCGTAAGCAGGGCCGGTGAGCAGTGAACACCCGGCCCACCTGCCACAGTCCCACTTGCTCATCACCTGCAAGGGATCGCCCCTGCCCCTGTCAGGTGTCATGGCATGCGGACTGGATAGATGCCTCCACGAGGCCCCTCCATAGGTCATCGCCTACCTCCACCGTCTCAGGACCTGGAGAGAGTCCCAAGGCCTGGGGTGGGCCTAGGTCCGGTCTGGCACTCAGTAGGTACTCCCTGCACCTTGGTTGCATTAGGAATTCCGACTGCGCTTGGGGAGGGACTAGGCTCGGAGCCCAGGGATCTCATGGGGAGAATCAAGGGGGAGGCCGGGGTGGGGGTGTCCAGGGGTTGGGGCCAGGGTCTCAGGGTGGGGGGCGCTGGGGTGTCCAGGGCTGGAGTCAGGGTTTCAGGTCGAATCAGCGAGAGCTCGGGTTCCCAGAAGTGGAGTCGGGGTCTCGGGTCAGAGCAGGGGACGCTAGGGTTCCCAGGGGAGGAGTCGGGGTCTTGGGTCGAGACAGGGGGCCCTGGGGTTCCCAGGAGTGGGGCACCGGGGTCCCCAAGGGTGGAGCCGGGATCCGGGACCCGGAGCGCCCTCCCTCGCACGCCGGGCGCTTCCTCTCCTTCCACGCACGCCCCCTCCGGGAGCCGCGCTCAACCCCGCGTGACCGGAAGTGGCCCCCCGTGGGCGCGGGCGGGGCGGGGCCCGGCGGCGGCACTTCCGGTGCCCACGCGCCGCCGCCGCGCAGCTCCGGGGCCGTCACTTTGTG
>NW_022589782.1:4349619-4423889 GCF_004348235.1 Phoca vitulina | reverse complement strand
GCGGGGAGGCCGCGGGGCCGGTGGGGCCCCGGCCTGGGCCTGGCAGGGCCGGAGTGGCGCGCTGGCCGGGCATTCGGCGGCCGCGCCCACGCCCGGCGCGGCCCGCGGACCCCCGCCCCAGCCCGGGCGTTGGGGGCGGGCTCCGACCCCCGGGGCGGGCGGAGGCCGGCAGCGCGGAGCAGGCGGGCTGGGGAGGACACGCGCGAGTCCTCGGGAGGTGCCCGCCGCCGGCTAGGCCTGAGGGGCGGGGGTTGGGCCGTGGCCGCCCCCGGGGACACACCCATCCAGGAGGGGCTGTCACCGCCACGGCCTCTGCGGGAGACCCAAGCCGATAAGCCCCCTGGAGGGATGGAAGTGGCTTGGCCGGGCGCCCCGTGAGCTTGCTCAGTGACCTTGGGGGCCTCGTGTGGGTCCTCCCTCTCTGCAAATGGAGGCTCCGGTGGGCTGCTGTGCCGACTTCTACTGCTGGTAGTCTGGTAGGGGAACCTCTCCCTAGGGTTGGGCAGGGTCTGGGCTGCCCCATGTGGCCACGCAGGTGGGAAGGGGGCGGGCCTTCGGTAGAGGACTAGGTGGGTAACGAGAAGGGGAGGTGTGCAGGAGGATCAGGCCCCTGGCTGCACCTGTATGGTGAGACCTTGGTACTTAGTTTGGTTCAACAAGTGTTGGCAGGTCTGGGGAGCTGGCTAGCATGGTGAGGGGCTGGCCTCGGGGAGCTGGGATGGCCCCACGGATACAGCTACTCCAGGAGCTAAATCCTGGAGGGTAGGGCAGCCCGATCCACGGACACACAGTGAGGATCCTAGTAGTCAAGGAAGGAAAGCTTTTTGGAGGAGACAAAAACGTGGAATGCCTTGAATAACAGGGGTGTGGGAGGAAACGGGCTTAGATATATGTTTTCTGCTTCTCTATGTAGGTTCCTTGCATTTGGGACTTTTGTGGAGAGTTTCTAACAGTTTCCAAACTTTTTTTGTTCTTTTGGTTCTCCCTTGTCTCCATGGAGGGTGTCTTGTCATCCTCAGCTGTGAGCGTCTGCAGTGCTGTATCCTAGGATGCAGGGCCTGGGTGGAAATAAGGGTCTGGGATGAGTGGGGTGGGGGGCGCTATGTTGATGAGGCTACTTACATGACCCTCTGTGACTTCTGACCTGGAATCGGGCGCCTGGAAGTGGGCAGAGTGAGTGTCAGTGACCGACAGGCTGGGAAGAGAAGAAAGGAAAGTGTGTGGGTCTGGGGGCGTGAGCCCAGCACCCAGCCGCCTGGGGAGGCAGAAGGCACCTGGTGCCCGAGTGACTGAAGTCTGCTTTCCAGAATGATTCTGTTCTGGATTCTGGGTTGGGGTATGTGGGGTGTCTGGCTGTGCTAGGCCATGGTTCCATCTGCGGGCTGACTGTTGACCTCCAGGGCTGCTGAGCCCTTCCCTTCCCTGGTCACCAGCAGGTGCACCAGCCTCCTTGAAGGCAGAGACTCTCAGTGCTTCTGGTGTGGGTTCCATTTGGAAGGACCCTGAAGAGTGGTCAGTCTATTCTGGAATGTGGCAGTGGGGCCAGAATACTGAGGTGTTTAGTTTTGTTTTGTTTTAGTGAGTTCTAGGCCCAGTGTGGGGCTTGAAGTCACGCCCTGGAGATCAAGAGTCGCATGCTCTACTGACTGAGCCAGCCAGGAGCCCCTGAGTTTTTAAAATCTCATGTTCATCACATTGATTACAGATTTTAGAGTTACTTCCTTAATAAATATTTGAGTAGCTCTGTGTCTGACACGGGGGGATTCAGGGATGAGCAAAGGGAACTTCCGTCTTCTTGCAGTTGACCGTGTGTTTGGGGAGACAGGCAGTAAGGAGACAATTCCGTAAATATATAAAAGTGAGGTGCTGTGAGGACAGAGTTCGGGGAACTGGGTGAAACGGGGGCCTAGGGGGCTACCTCCAGAGGATCAGTGAAGAAGAAGGGAAGCAAGTTCCAGGGAAAGGGAATAGCATGGGCAAAGGTTCAGAGGTAGGACCAGCACGGGGCCACTTTATTCCAAAGCCCTGGGGTTTTCTTCTGTTGCGAGTGGGTCCTTGGATACGGCAGACCGGCCTGTGGGAGTCTGCTCTGGACGGTGGCCAGGCAGGAGACAGCTCCGCTGGGCTTGGTGTGGTGTCTGGGTTCAGCCTGGATTTGTAGCCTGAGGCCTGGGTGAGGAAAGCCCTCCTCTGGATCCTGAGGTGGGTGGCGCTTAGGAAACCTTTGCTGAGCTTTCTCAGTGCCCTCAGTGCTGGGTAGGGCGGCTGCGTCTTCCTGGAGGTGGTTAGAGTAGTGCTTGGCACACGTGTTTCTACACTCCGGCGCCTTCACATGGCCAAAGAGCTACGGAGACCGAGGATGTCGGTTTTGGGGAGAGGCTGAAGGCTGGGGCGGCCCACCTAGGCATAGCTCTTCGCCTGTGACGCTGGGTTCAGTGACTGAATTCGCGATCCAGTCAGCTAGAGGGGGCGTGAGGGGTGGGACAGAGGTGGCTTCTGGGAGCCCGAGCATTCCAGCTCCTGGACCTGGGCCCTGGTCTCTGGGAGGCCTTCGTGGCTGCTCCGAGTTCCCTAGCTGTTAATGTGTGGATTGAAAGCAGTAGCTAGGAGCAGTTCAGAGAATGAATGTGTGCTGCCTGATTAATAAAAAAGCGATGGGTTGGGGAATAAGAGCAGTTTTTTCATAGGTACCCGGTGTTCTGAGCTGTCCTCCTGACCCTGCACGTCTTTACGTGGGGCGTCCCTGTCCTGTTGTTGGGGTTCTGTGGCAGATGCTGTCTACTCGTGGAGCCGGCTGAGCTGGGGTGGACCCAGCTGCCCCATGTGGCCTGACTGCAGGAACCCTCTGGCCTTCATGCCCTCGTCCCAGGATTCGGGGGTTGCTGTGTTTGCAGTGGGCTTGGACCACTTTGGAAAGAGCCCTGTTTAAGTCTTAAGCACTGATGGGTCCAATGCTGGGTGGTGGGCTCATTCTTAAGCTATCACTCAAAAAGGAGCCTCAGAAACTGACTTTGTCAAAACTGTGACCCTGTCCTGCCCCTGGGCCTCCAGCGGGCACCTGGGAGGGAGGAGTGGCCCCTGGGCCCGTAGCCTCCTGTCCATCAGGTCTACAGCCCTTGGCTGTGGGCCTTGCGGCAGCTTGGCTATCTCTCTGCCTAGCACCTGGGCTGAGCCAGCTGTGACGGTGGCATGAGTAGGATTCTCTCCTGGGATTCTCTGATCCTTTAAACTTGAAGAGTTGTCACAGGGCATTTTAGATCATCTTTGCCGGTCCAGCGATGAACCAGATCTCCGTGATCTGTTGAACTTTTTCTGGATGCCCTGGATGGAGTGAGGGGCAAGGGAGATGCACTCAGGACCTCTTGTGTGCTGCCTCTGGCAGGAGGGAGCCTGACCGCTGGCCTTCCCGGCAGTGGTGAATGAGCCCACCGGTCTCATTGCACCCCTGCTCAGGCCTCTCCTCTCACACCCCTGCCGGCACAGTGTGGGTGCTGAGAGCTGGGTGAGCATTTTCCCCTGTATGCCGGGTGAGCCGTTCCTCCCAGGCTGCACTCACCCCTTTCAGCCAAATGTGGGCCACTCTCGGCCGTGTTGCCTGGACTCCCTGCTTCTCATGGCCCCTGAGGATAAAAACCTGGGCTAAATCCCTGATTTACTCCAAGAAAGCACGTTAGTTCATATCCAGCACATAATTGCTGGCAAGAAAGAGCTGAGGCCGCATAATGGGGTCACGGAGAGGGGCTCTGTGGTTAGTTTTTCTGGGTACAGAATGTCCCAGTTGTGCCACCTGAGCTCATGGGAAGAGCCCTGGTCCTTCCTCAACTCAGGAGCCGTTTCCGTCCAATGGGGGGGATGAGTCCTGCCTCCCGCGGGGCGGCGTGAGGCCCGTGTGAGGCCCGAGCAGGGCGCGTGAGCGTGCTGCGGGCGCTCGTCACCGCCGCCCGTCTGTGTTTCAGGCCGAGCCGAGGCTCTCCTCCGGGGAAGATGGCAGCCCTGCGAACCACTCCAGGCTCACCAGCCACGCAGCTGGCGAAGGTGGAGGATGGGTTGGAATGTGGTCCTGCTCAGGAGGAAGAAGAGGAAGAAGACCAGGGGGAAGAGGTGGAGATAGAGGAGGAGGAAGAGATTGTAGTGGAAGAAGGCGAGGACAAGCAGGTGGTGGAGGACGAGGAGGATGGGGGGCGGGCAGGGCACGTGGATCAGGTGGAGGTGGAGTTGGAGGAGGACGAGGACGTGGAGGAGGTGACGGCAGAGGAGCAGAGTCTGACCTTGGGGACCCAGGAGCGCTGTAGCCGTGCTGCTGATGCCAAGTCCCCAGTTCTCCAGGGAAAGGGTAAGAGAAAGGAACCGGCTCCCGGGGTAGGAGGCAGTGGGGGCCTGGGAGGGCAGGCCAGGACAGGGTGGAGCTGGAGCATCAGGACCCAGGTTTTGAAACGGAGGAGCCTGGAACTCCTGCCCCTGCTTGCTGTCCGGGCAAAGGTGACCATGGCAGCAAGGCCCGACGGGGAAGGCGGGCCCCTAACAGGTCTTCCCCTCAGCCTTGCAGGCCGCCCGGGTTCCAGCCACGCCTAGGGATGAGGACCTGGAGGAGGAGGAAGAGGAGGAGGAGGAGGAGGAGGAAGAAGAGGAGGAAGAAGAGGAGGAAGATGATGATGATTCCCTGACAGCTGGATCTCAGGTGAGCTGCTGTCTCTCTGGAGCTCAGTTAACCAGGCACCTGCTGTCCTGGAGACCCCTGTGGGCAAAGCAGAGGCTCTGTGGTCCTCAGGGCGAGTTCGGGCTGTGAGCGGGGACGGGGCAGCAAGAAGTGACTGGGGATCTCTAGCCCCAAGCCCACGGGACGTGGTTCCACTTTCCCGGGGCCCAACCCTTCCCAGGCCATCATGTCCTGAGGATGTTGACTGCCCCTCACGTGGCTGCACTGCGGCCCCTTACCTGGAGGGCCTGTCACCTGTCCAGGCTCGGGTTTCCTGCCGAGCCCAGTCAGATCGGGCACCAGTGCCCACAGTCGGTTGAGTTGATGCCGCTTAGGTACCCAGGCGTGGGCCCTCACGTTGCTGATGTGACCACTGGCTTAAGGTGGACAATGAGGGGGGAGGACACAGCCTCCCCGCACAGCCATGGACTTGAGCTTTCTCATCTTCTGACCTCAGTGTGAGTCGTGGCTCTGCCCCCCCACACGCTGAGCGTTCGCCCTCTCTGAGCCTGGGTTCCTAATCTCTGAACGGAAATGGGGTCTTTGGCTTTCAGGGCCACCACCAGGCTTGCGCACCTTGAGTACTGCTGGGCCTTTGCAGGCCTGTCAGTGATGGGATGTCGGGCCGTGTCCCCGTGAGCTCCGTGTTGCAGGACCACGGTCAGCTCTTCTTGACGAGCTTTTTCTGTTGCTCGCGTTCTAGGGGCTCCCCTGCCTCTCTCCGGCTCCCCCGCCTCTCTCCGAAGGCAGCTTAGGGCAGAGGCCAGGGCTCTGTTTTCCAGGGGCTGGTGACCTTTGAAGATGTGGCCGTGTACTTCTCATTGGAGGAATGGGAAAGGCTGGACGCAGACCAGCGGGACCTTTACAAGGACGTCATGCAGGAAAACTATGGGATCCTGGTGTCCTTGGGTAAGTAGGGAGGCTTTGTGGTCTGACGGCTGCCAGCAGCCTAGCCGTTTGAAAGAGTGGCTTCTGAAGCCCCAGAGTCTAAGAGAGGGGCGTCCTGGAGCCAGCCCACCTCTTGGGGGAGTCCTAGGGACCCGGGTCTCCGCTGTGGCCCAGCAGTGCCATGAGCCAGGTGGATGTGTTCTGGGAGCCGCCCGTCCAGCTCCGGTCCCTGGGCCGTCTGCCCCCCGAGGCCTCCGGGGCTGAGGAGTCAGGGGCTAGAGGGGCTGAAGGTGTGTGGAGGGGCTGAGCAGGACAGCTGCAGCTCTCAGGGCAAAACTCTAGACTTGTGAATGTGGGATTTCCCAGGGCGGAGGCCGGGAGATGGGAGGGCTGGCCCGGGAAGGGAGAGTGAGGAGCCGGTTGGCATGTCGGGGATGGCACTGCGTGCGGTGAGGGCGGGGCCTGGCCAGCGCAGCCCTGCAGCTGCTGGCTGTTTCTCTCCTGGCCAGGCTACCCAATCCCCAAGCCGGATCTGATCTTCCGGCTGGAGCAAGGGGAGGAGCCCTGGGTCCCAGATAGCCCCCGTCCTGATGAAGGAGACATTGTCACTGGCGTCTACACAGGTGAGTAGGAGATGGAATCTCGTGGGGTTTCTGCTGACGCAGCTCCTCAGGGCTTTGCCAGACTTTGGCCTTGACCTTAGCTCTGTGCCGTGGCCTTGATGCTGCTGGCCTGGGATGTGGAGTGGGCCGCTTGCATAGGGAGGCCGCCACGCGCTAACCTCTGCCTTTGTGCGTTGGCCTCTCCAGGCTGGCGAATCCTTGCGGGTTCCTCTTAGGAGCCTTGGAAAATGTCCCTGTCCCTGCCTTGGAGCCTCTGATTGTTTTTTGTTTTTTCTAAGTGAGGGCCATTTGTTAAGTGTTTGGCTCAGAGAAATAAGTGCAGGAACTGGGCAGACTCTGGCTGAGAGTGCCGGAACCCGCCTTTCTGGTTCCCACACTTGAACCGGTCCTGTGGCTTCTCCACCCATTGGGCTATCTCTGAACAAAGGGTCTGGGGGGCAGGCCTCTGGCCTGGGTGCGCAGCTCTACCCCTTCCAGAAAGGAGATTTGGGAGCGAAGTGTTCAGGGTGGCGAATTTCTCTGGACACTGCTGATGTGGTTCTGTTTCCCCAATTGTCTGAGCTTCGCTTTGCTCACATGGAGAACAAATAATTTGACCTAAATCCATAATTTCCAAGCCGAGGACGTGGGACTGTTGGTTCTGTGGAGGTGCTTCACGAGGTCTGTGAGTCAGGCTCAGTGTTTGAGAGAGATCCGTGGAGGGTGTGTCCGCCTTTGGGCTCGAGTGACGTCCCCCCAGTGAGGGCCACTGGATGGCTCGTGCCAATCAGGTGCCTGGGTAGACTCGGAGCAGCTCATAGACATATTTCAAAATAAAAATACAGAAAAACACAGACCGTGTTACTGCGCCTACGGGTGGTCTCTTCAAAGTGTTTTCCCATTTACTCTGTATTCTCTCGACAAGCCTGGGCCGTAGCAGGGCAGAGGCGACCAGTCGCCCTCGCATATGAGGACTTTGACTCTGAAAGTGGTGACGCCGTGGCTTGTCCAAGGTGGGCTCAGCCGCAGGGCTCACTTGCCACGGTGTTGCGGGATGGCCTTCCCGCCCCGGCTCTCCACGTGCTGTGGGGCCCTTTCTGGGAATCCTTCCTGGGCTTCGGACTTGGGTGGGCTCTGACTGGTGAGACCATCACAGCTGCTTCCGGGACGAGTCTGGGACAGATGTTTCTCGGAGGGGGGTCTCAGTGAGAGGTGGGCCCTGTTTACGGGCACAGCTCAGAAAAGCCACCTGCAGATAAAGGGGCCACAGGCCTGCCTTGGCCAGTCTCTCATCATGTGGGCTAGATGTACCCCCATTCTCCATGCTTCTTGGAGGGTCCTGGGGTACAGCCTTTTGCAGGCTCCAGTGTGGGTGGTCCTGGGTGGGGTTCGGCAGCACCCTGAGGAGGCTGGCTAGCTGGGCCGGCGGCTGGTCGCTGTAGCAGGGCCGGTGAGCCTCGACTGCTCCCCCCATCCCCGCCCGTGCCACCCAGTGAGCCCGAGGTTGATACAGGATCCAGGCATGGTCTTAGACATGTCCCTGTCTGCTAGGGTCAGCTCTGGTAGGGCAAACCCATCTAAGGCCTTTCTTTCTTTCTTTTAATTTTTATTTATCTGAGAGAGAGAGTGTGTGTGCATGTGCTCGTGCGAGAGCAGGGTGAGGGGCAGAGGGAGAGAGAGAGAAAGAATCCTCAAGCCGACTCCCCTGCCCAACTCGGGGCTTGATCCCGGGACCCTGAGACCATGACCTGAGCTGAAATCAAGGGTGGGCCGCTTAACCGATTGAGCCCCCCAGGTGCCCCATCCAAGGCCTTTCTTAACTATGATTGTAGTCTGTTTGCTAAATGGTCTCTCTCTCCTCTTCTCCCCGTACTCATTTCTGTGTGGCTGAGTCCATCGAGAATTGAGAATTGCTGGGTCTGGCAGGACGGATGCTAACTGTTGTGAGCCTGACAGTTTCTGGATTTCTAGATTGTAGTCTGGCAAAACACAAGTGTCTTCCTCTCTTGTGCTTCTTGAAGAATTGGGCCAAAAGGTTTGGACTGTGGCCGGCTTCTTCCACTCAGGCGCCCCATCCCGTCTGCTGTACTGACCTGAAGTCCCCTGCTCTGCCCTTCCAGCTCCGTGCTCCAGCCCCCTGACCCATGCCCCCCCCCCCCCCCCAGCTCACTGCTGCTCGCTTTCCTCACCTCTCCCGACCCCACCCCCTTTCCTGTGCCTTTCTCCTCACCCGGCTTGGAGAGCAGTGCCTCGCCCCCCACCCCCCGTTTGTGATAGCCCCGTGGAGTCGCCTGCCAGACCCCTGCCCATGCAGGACCCCATTTCCTGCTCACATCTGCACTGCAGCTGGGTCGTGGCTGGAGAAAAGTGTGCCTGCCAGCCGACCACACACCTCCTGAGAACACCGCCACCACCTGGGCCCGGTGGTCTGGCTCCGTGTCCTTGTTGGGTTGGCTTTCCGCTCTCTGCGGGCGACCCTCTTGGCCCTGAGGACCCCACACAGCCCCGGTTTCTCAGCTGCCCTCCCGGCTGCTTCTCCACTTGCCCTCGCTTGTTCCCGAGACCAGGACAGTCCTGCGTCCTCTTCTGTTCTCTCTAGGTGACTGCGGCCAGAGCTTACGTCGATGCTGCCCATCCGCAGCTTCTTTCTCCAGCTCTCTTCCTGTCTGCTTGTCCATCCGTATGCTTGGCCTCTCCACTCACTTACCTGATGGGCATTTCAGAGTGAACCTGCACCTGAAGGGGCTTCTCCTACTCCAGCCCCCTCTTGCAGTGTCCTTGGCACCTGAGTGGGCCTGGCTGCGTGCCCGATTAGTCCTTGTCGCTCTGCCTTCCTCGCCCCACCCTGTCCCAGGCTCCCAGGAGGCCAGCGGGCCTGTGGCCACAGGTGTCCTCGAGCTGCCTCTGCCTGCCCTCCAGTAGCTTCCCCGTGCACTTGGCGCAGCGTCTGGGCCCTGCTGTGGCTTGAGACTGCCGCCCCTCCAAGCTCATCTCCTACACCCTTAGCTCTTCAGGCTCGGCCCCTCAGACCACCTTAGTCTTCAAGCTCTCGCCTGCCTCAGGGCCTTTGTGCCCACTGTTTCCCCTGCCGGGATTGCCTTTTGTGGGGCTGGCTCGGCTCTCAGGCCCCACTCGAGTCACGTGTTCTCTGAGCACACGGACTTCAGGAGCACGCCTTCCTGCATTTCTCCAGGATGTTCCCTGCAGTTACAGCAAACAGCGCTGTCTGAAACGGTCCTGCCTAGATGTTTGCTTCCTCATTCCCCGTCTGCTGCCTCCGGCCGCCTCCGTAAGAGCGAGCACTGTGTGTTGTCTTCCCCTGTGCTGTCTCCCCGGCACCCGGAGCGGGCCTGGCACCCAGCGGGGCCGGCTGCTGATCCCCCTCCTTGGCTGCACTCCTGCCCCTCATGTGAAAGTGAAGGACGGAAGAGAATTACAGCATGCAGGATCACACCTGCTTAAGATGCCCCAGGAAAGGAGAGAGAGAATTTCAGAGCAGTAAGAGGTAAAACACTAAGGTGGGGGCATCTCAGGGTCAGTGAGCACAGTCAGTGGTTCTGGAGGGGAGGAGGTCAGGAGCAGCCGTGGAATGTAGGCCCGGGACCAGCCTGCAGGTGGTCTTTACCTCACACAGCCCGTGAGCGCCTGGGCGGAGCGCCTGGGCTGGGCCTGTCTGCCCCACCGGGGCGGGGGGATATTAGTCCTTAGCGTGGGCCTTCCCTGCCTTTGGCACACCCCTGAGGGGGCCCTGGGTGTCCCCGAATCCCCTTTTTTTGTCTGAGCCAGGGAGAAGGCACTTGGGTCCTGTCTTGCCTCAGAGCCCTGGGCGCGTGGTGTAGGCAGAAGGGGAAGGAGCCAGGAAACATTCCACGTGAGGAAGGCTCCTATTAATAGCTGGTCCTTGGTATTATATTCATGGTACAGATGAGGAGACTGAGGCCAGAGAGATCACCTGCCAGTGATGGGGGGTGGGCCCTGTGCTCATGGGAGGACAGAGCCCAGTACAGGAACCTGGCCCTGTCGCGAGCTGCCGTCTCCCCCACACTTGAGTACAGCCCTGGTTACCAAACTCCTGCTCAGTGGGAAGGAAGGGCAGCTGACCAGCAGTCCTGGAGGCAGGAGCCCACCTGCAGCTTGGGCCCACCAACCCTGTGCATGTCCTCCCCTTCTAACTGTTCCTCGGTGGGGGGGCTCTCCTCAAACGCACCTCGAGTCTCCGGGTCTGGATGGAGAAGTCAGGAGCAGGTGTTGACTTTACTCTCGGGCCCCAGCAGAGATGGGTTTAGTCAGAGCCGACTCACCATGGGACCAGGTCAGGGTGGGTTCCCGGACCGGGCAGAGGTTGCCCCGGGGGCGGGAGTCGTAGAAAACGGCCTGGTTCTCAGGGCGTTGTGTGTCCGTCGTGCTGAGCAGCCCGCGGTGGGCCTCCCAGCAGCTCGGGGACAGAGGTGCACCAGGCGTGGGGCTCGGGGGTTTTCATCTTCTCCGAGGCCCTGTGATGAGTGCCTCGGTAGGGCACTTAACTGACGAGGGGGCTCTCCTGACAGGGCCACGGGTCAGCCCCTGGGATTGTCATCGGGCCTCAGAGCACTGGTTCCAGCTTAGCTAATCATCACCCAGGGTCATAGTCCTTGGGAGCAAATGTCGCGGGGAGATGAAGCAGCAGCTCCCACTTCCCAGGGTCCTCTTCTCTGCCCTACCCCTGTGGGTTCTGGAAGAAGCAACTGTGTTTGACCCTATAGGCCCCTGTTACAAAATGTCCCCTCACCCACCTTGTAAAAGCATTCTCTGCTCTGGCTCTCGTCTCACAAGGAGACCTGGTAAGTGCTCACTTGGATTCCAGCAAACCCCCTGGGAACCTGGAGTGACCTTTCCATTGGCCGCCCCCACTCCAGGGCCCCACCTCCAGACTCTGGCCCACTTTAGTGACAAAGACAAGGGAACAGAACCCAGCCTCAGGGCAGGCTGGTCTTCCTCTGCATCCCCCTCCGGTGGCCCTGCTCCTCCCGGCGATGTTGGGGTGCAGCCGGCTCTGACTCCCCAGGGACACGGCCGCCCTTCCTACCCCTCATTTGGTGTCAGTGCTGCTGTCCACCGCCGTGCCGTGTGTTCAGTGGTTTCTCGTTCCTGGACAAGAGGCTGTGCCGGCTCCGGAGGTCCCTCCTGTATCGTCCCCTCTGCAGAGGCTTGAGGTGGGGGCCGGCACGGGCTCCCCTTCCCTGGCGTGCGTGGGGGCTTTCCGCTGCTCCTAGACCCCAAGGAAGAGGTGTTGTGAGGGAGTCACTGGGACCTGGCCCACCCTTCCCAGTTCTGAGTGGCCACGGTAATTTGGCCTGCGTGTCGGCTTTGTATCCAGCAGGGGCTGACCCTGGGCTAGGTCCTGGGGTGCACACTAACCCCACTAAGACGTTGAACGTGTTCCTGTGCTTCAATTCCCCCTGCCTTGGGGAGTCTCTAATTCAAACTACTCAAGACCGTCCCCAGAGTCTTGTGGTAAAATTCTTTTTGAGACTCATGGCAAGAACTCCCAGCTGATCTGAGTACCCGCGGAACTGCCTGTCCCTCCACCATCCCCTGCTGTCTCATGAGGGTGCTCTGGCCTTCCCAGTGAGGAGCTGGGCCTTCTCTGTGCTCTGCAAGGGGCGGACGCCTCACGCCACCCACTCGTGGCCCCAGGTGGCGGCTGCACCTAAACTGAGCTTAGTTCAGGAAACTTTGGTCTCCTATTTTAAAACTTATTTTTACTTTAACAGTATAATAGTACTAACTGTAGAAAACTTGAAAGTATAATTCTGAAAAAAATAAAATAACCCATTTCTCTACGCCTTTAAATGATGCGTGTTTTTGTTCACAGCTGAAATCATGCCCGAACAGTTCTGTGTCTGGCTTTATCTGTCCCCGCGCTTTGCTGTGTTCTCCCATGTGACCATATCACCCTACATGTAGAGTGCTGTACAGAATACAGGACGAGGGCTGAGCCAGGGTGGGCAGCCCTCCTGGGCCCCCACCTTCCCTCGGGGGCAGGACTCGGTGATCCACACTCATCCAGCCAGGTGATGCCTGACACTGGCCACAGTTTTGGTGGTGGACCCAGGTGGGGTAGAGGAGGGGATTCCCACCCTCTAGAACCTTCCAGATGCTAGGATTCTGGGGAGGGCGACAGCATGGTGTGCGACCACTGTGGACCCACACGGGGTGGAGTGTACATGAGAAAGTAGGCACACAGGTGCTTTGCAACATCTGGGGCCACCGTGGGTCAGGCGTTTTCCCTTCTGTTCCTTGTGTGACTTAGTGCCTGCTCCGCAAATGGTAGTTCTCTCCTGAGAATGGTGGCAGGACAATCAGCACTCCATTTTGTAAACTAGAAAACCCTCCAGGTCTGACTCCGTACCCACGCTCTGCACTGAAGGGAGAGGTCACTTTGGTGGAGGAGGTAGAGAACTGCAGGACCTTTTGGGGGGGTGTCCTTGGCCTTCTGTGATAGGAGGGTGCTTGCAGTTCACCCAGTCTTAGCCAGCTTGGGACTGGTTCCCAAATGCACAGCCACTCAGAAAAAGCCAAGCTTTGGGGTGCCTTAGCAGGGAAGCTTGGGCTGTGCCTGAATCGTTGCTGGAGGCTGTTAGGATGAGTGCAGAGGGCTGGGGCCCAGTGGCCCCTCTAGGTCTCCTTGGCTCAAGGCAGCCTTTTCAGGTTCTGCTCTGAGAGTGGGAGGGAGACCCACCACTGCTGGCCAGCCTGAGGCTGGTGGAGAACAACTCAGAGCGGAAGGGATGCTGAGCAGAACTTAGGTGCTTACAAGGCAGGTCCTCAGCTGCAGGGCCCTGCGGCTGAGCTGGTGCTGGGGGCTTGCTTGCCTTGGGCCAAGCGGGGGTGGGTGGGGGTGCGTGGGGGGTAGAGTTCTCTGGAAGACACGGGGTTTGGGGAGAACAGCTCAGGGGTCTCCGTTTTTCTGAGTACCAGACGCCTGTTAGGGGCTTAGCCCCTGGTCTCCCAGGAACCTACAGGCACGGTCACCAACTTTGTAGAGCGTTCCTGTTTCTCAGCAGGGCGGCAAGCACTGGAGATCTGGAAGAGGGATTAATTAGTTGAGGCCATTTGAGGACAGTCCAAGAAGTAAAGGAATCTGGGCCTCCCCTAGGAGGGACACCCACGCGCACATTTCTCCCGGCTGCAGAGTTCCTCCTGAGGGAGGCCGTGGCTTTACTGCCCCGTGTGCGCTGGAGCGCGCACAGCCTCTCCCTTCGTGGAATGCAGAAGCACCCTGTCCAGAGCCTGCGGATGGAGGCTCGGCGCCGGGGGAGCTTGGGAGCTTGGGGTCCCGCGCAAGCTGTGATTCTCTAGGGAGGAGCCTGCAAGGGGCTGCCTCGACCTCCTCTCACCTTTCTTCTGGCCTTCCTTTGTCGCCTTCAGGGGCCTGGTTCTGGACTGACGACCTAGACGACCACGAGGAGGACGACGACGAGGACTTCCTGGCGGAGGTGGCCGAGGAAGAGAACGAGCCCCCGGGGCTCTGGTCAGCGGCCTACGGCGTGGGGGACGTTCCTGGGACGTGGGGCCCCGATGACTCGGATTCAGCGCAGACCCCGGAGGGGTGGGGTCCCGACCCCGGGAGCCTCGGGGTCCTGGCCGAGGGATCCGAGGCGAAGCCCTTCCTGCCGGGCCGGGAGCCTGGCGCGAACCTGCTGGCGCCCTGGGCGTTCCCTGCCACTGTGGCTGCTCCGGCCGGGCGGCCCGAGACCACGTGCGACGTGTGCGGAAAAGTGTTCCCGCACCGGTCCCGGCTGGCCAAGCACCAGCGCTACCACGCGGCCGTCAAGCCCTTCGGCTGCGACGAGTGCGGCAAGGGCTTCGTGTACCGCTCACACCTGGCCATCCACCAGCGCACGCACACCGGAGAGAAGCCCTTCCCGTGCCCGGACTGCGGCAAGCGCTTCGTCTACAAGTCGCACCTGGTCACGCACCGGCGCATCCACACGGGCGAGCGGCCCTACCGCTGCGCCTTCTGCGGGGCGGGCTTCGGGCGCCGCTCCTACCTGGTCACGCACCAGCGCACGCACACGGGCGAGCGGCCCTACCCGTGCCCGCACTGCGGCCGCAGCTTCAGCCAGAGCTCGGCGCTCGCGCGGCACCAGGCGGTGCACACGGCCGACCGGCCGCACTGCTGCCCCGACTGCGGCCAGGCCTTCCGCCTGCGCGCCGACTTCCAGCGCCACCGGCGCGGCGGCGGTTGCGCGGAGCCCGGCGGTGACGGCCCTCGGCGGGAGCCCTGCGACACGGTGCCCGCGGCGGGGCCGGAGGAGGCCGAGGTCGGGCCGGAGGGGCCCGAGGAGGCCGAGGCCGGCGAGGCGGACGTAGAGGCCGAGGCCGAGGCCGAGGCGAGAGAGGAGGCGGCGGCGACGGTGGGGCCCAGCCCCGGGCGCAAGGAGGACCCCGAGCCGGACAGGCGGTTCCTCGAGCTGGGCAACGGCCTGGGGGAGGGCGAAGGCCCTTCCTCGCACCCGCTCGGCTTCCACTTTCCCGTGCACCCCAAGTCCTGGCTCCACCCGGACGGCTTCCCGATCCTGGGCCTCCCGGACTTCGGGGAGCGGCTGCAGGCCGACGGGCGCCCCCTGCCGGGACCCCTGGGGGGCCGGCTCGCCCTGGTGGAGGGCGCCGGGCTAGCCTGCGACCCTTTCGGCGGCGGCGGGCCGGGGGGCGGCGGCGGCGGCGGGCTGCGCGCGTTCGCGCCGGCCGTTGGGGGGCTGCTGGCCGAGCCGGCGCCCGCCGCGCTGGCAGAGGAGGAGAGTCCGTGGATCTGCTCCGACTGCGGCAAGACGTTCGGGCGCCGCGCGGCGCTGGCCAAGCACCAGCGCTACCACGCGGGCGAGCGGCCGCACCGCTGCGCGGACTGCGGCAAGAGCTTCGTGTACGGCTCGCACCTGGCGCGCCACCGCCGCACGCACACGGGCGAGCGGCCCTTCCCGTGCCCCGAGTGCGGCGCGCGCTTCGCCCGCGGCTCGCACCTGGCGGCGCACGTGCGGGGCCACACGGGCGAGAAGCCCTTCGTGTGCGGCGTGTGCGGCGCGGGCTTCAGCCGGCGCGCGCACCTGACGGCGCACGGGCGCGCGCACACGGGCGAGCGGCCCTACGCGTGCGGCGAGTGCGGCCGCCGCTTCGGGCAGAGCGCGGCGCTGACGCGGCACCAGTGGGCGCACGCCGAGGAGAAGCCGCACCGCTGCCCCGACTGCGGCAAGGGCTTCGGCCACAGCTCGGACTTCAAGCGGCACCGGCGCACGCACACGGGCGAGAAGCCCTTCCGCTGCACGGACTGCGGCCGCGGCTTCGCGCAGCGCTCCAACCTGGCCAAGCACCGGCGCGGCCACACCGGCGAGCGGCCCTTCCCGTGCCCCGAGTGCGGCAAGCGCTTCTCGCAGCGCTCGGTGCTCGTGACGCACCAGCGCACGCACACGGGCGAGCGGCCGTACGCCTGCGCCAACTGCGGCCGCCGCTTCTCGCAGAGCTCGCACCTGCTCACCCACATGAAGACGCACCGCAGCGCGGCCGGCGCGCCCGGCTCGGCGCCAGCGGCCCCCGCGTCCAAGGCCGAGGCGCCCGCCAAGGGGCCGCCGGGCGCGGGCAGCGGGCCCGGGGAGCGCGGCAGCACCCTGCTGGAGTTCGCGGGCGGAACGAGCTTCGGCTCTGAGCCGACGGCCACCTTCGCGGGGCCCTCGGGCGCCTACGAGGAGAGCATCCTGTGATGGCCCGAGGCCGACGGAGGCGCAGCCCGCTGGGCCGCCGGCCCCTTGCTCCTCTGGCCTCGGGGTGCTGAGGGCCCCAGTCCTGGTGCGGTGCCTTCCCCTCAGCCCCCGGTGCACCGCGCCGCCCCCCGGCCTCGGGCGCCCCTCCTGCCCGGCCCTGGGAAACCGGGTCGCCAAGCTCGTCCGGCCGTGCAGGGGGCGCGTGGGGAGAGGAGAGCCGCGCGCGGAGGAGGCGAGGGCAGGGGGCGGCCACCCCGACCAAGACTGCGGCATCCCTGGGTCTGTGCTGTGGAGCCACGCGGTAGGGATGGCAGGCGATCTTATTTATTTCACTCGGGTTCCGATTTGGGTGGCCCGGAGGACCGGTGGCCGATGAGTTTGTAAGTGGGTTGTACAGCGAGGGAGGGGAAGCCCTTGCGTCAAGGGGAGGGTGGGGTGGTCGAGGGCGAGCATCCGGCTCCTCCCGTGGGTTTGGCTGACGACTTCTTCCCATTCCTCAGTGAGAGACTTCAGGGACCTTCTGGTCATTTGAGTGTGTCCGGGAAGTTTTAAGGACTGCGCGGGGCTAGGGGAAGCCTTCTGGGTTTCCGGAGGACTATGTTCCTCCCTGCACAGGGGGGACAGAGATGCAACTGGGAAAGCTTTTATTCTGTCTACTGTGGATATTTATTTCCATCTCTTGTATGGCCTGAAGAATCTGGGAGGAGGAGGAAAAGCCAGAAACCAAATTTGTGGCCCCAGGCGGGTGGGTTGCAGGTGTTCCAGGGTCCTGAGGGAGTTTGAAGCCTTATTCTGGGGGAGGGTCACTCGCTCTCACCCCACTTGAGCACCTAGATCAGCCAGGCACAATTCTGCCCGGTGGGTTTTGGTCTCCGCCTCCCCCTTTGAGTCCTTTGGTACTCTCACCTCTGGCAGCTGGAGGGGGCACACTCAGAGATCCTCAGGGGCCCCTTGCTGGCTGCTGCGGCCATGGCCCCAGCCTTCAACTGCCTGGGCCGCCACCACCACCCCCACCCCACCCCCCACTCCCCGGGCAGGTGGACACATGGGTCCCTGCCCTCTAAGCCCAGTGCTTGTTTAAATTTAATAACCAATTGTAAAGTGACAGGTCGGCAGCAGGATCGTTTCTCACATCCCTATGGGGTTAGGGCCCTAGGACGTCTGCAGGTCCCTTTAATGCTGCTTCTGTCATCATTCTATACTAGAAGCAAGTCGTCTTTCTGTTCAGAATGCCATGTCACAGGGTGGGCGGTCTGTACAGTGGAAGTCCACCTCTGGGGGTGTGGACTTGAGCCTGTGGCTCAATGACAAGCCAGGCAGCCAGCTATGCAAGGCCCGCGCCTGGTGGGCACGCCACCCTCCGGGTTGGGCCATTGGGAGCCACGGGGCAGGCAGCTGAAGTATGGCTCACGTGAGATCCTTTCCTCCCTTAATGCCTTTTGGGCCAGTGTGAGTGGGGCCAGAAAACAGATTTTGAAGCAACTGCATTCCCTTTTAGACCTAGTTCCTTCTGTTTTAGTGTAGACATGGCCTTGGGGCCTGAGAGCCAGCAGCCAGGCTGCTGAGGCTGGGGGCGGGGTAGGAGGCGCAGTAGTTGGTGGGTGGGAAAGGGGGTGCGGATGGTGGTGTTAAGAATTCACCTGGCTGGGTGAGGTGGTGGGGTGGGTTGGGGTGCTGAGGAGGGCAGGGGTCCCAGGAGGCATCAGCAATGCTGGGTGGCGCCTTCCCTGTCCTCAGCTTCTTTCCTCTCCCTGTGGGACAGGAACCTCAGGGGCCAAGGGCAAGCAGCGTAGCCCTGCATGGCTGGGGTTTGGCTCCGTGCTCATTCTCCTTGCACACCCCTCAGAGTGCATACCTTTGGTGCCCCCCTGGGCCCCAGCTGCTTCCGCCCTGGCCCGGAGCCATCAGCAGGAGGACCTAGCTTTAATAAAGAGTGGAGAAATGAGCTTTCTGACTGGATTCCATGTTGTTGCCGCTCCTCGATGCCCTCAGGGAGGCTCTGAAAGGTCTCGGGCCTTTTTTCTGCAAAAAAACAAAACAAAACCCACAAAAAACTTTTTTTAGGAGTTTCTCCTTTCAGAAACTAGAAATGGCCCGGGAGGAGTCAGCCCAAGATGGGCTTTGGCTCCTGCCTCCTGTGTCTACCAAGTCTTTCTGGGAGTCCCCAGCGGGCCCCCCACACTGCCACATACTCTTTGTAATACACCTATCTTGGGATCTTATTGTGCTTAGGATTGTTTTCTCCAGCCTTCCCTTGGTCAAAGGAGAGGGGCCAGGTCCCCTTCCTGGGGGTCCAGACATGCACTGAGTCCCAGACATTTCCTCAGAGGCCTCAGCGCTTCGTGGGTTTATCCAGGCTCATCTGCTCTGTGCCAAGGCAAAGGACACCTCCCCAGGACCCCCAAACTCCTTCCTTTGTACTGATTTATTGACTACCTTCTCACCAGATGATGCCCCATAACCAGATCTGACCTTCCATTCTTTGCGCATGGATTCGGAAAAATATGAACTATGAAGTAAATTGTCTTCGAGATGTGATTTGGAGGCATCAGAACAGAATCCAATGTTTCAGTTAAAAAAAAAAAAAAAGGCTTTGAGTGGCAGATGGATGTTAAGACCTAGTTAAAAATTGATGGCCTTGAGGATCTTAAAGTCTATTCAGAAAAGGCCAATTATTCCCAGATAGAGCTTACAGATGTCTGGCCAAATTCTTTTTTATTTGGGGGAGGGCGGGGGACCCAACTGATGGTCATAGAAAAAAGAAAGTAGACAGCCCTTCTGGTTTTGAGAGGACTTCCAAATTTCTGGAGTCCCTGACTGATTCCCCAAGTGTCAATTTAGCATCTTCTATCATTGCCAAGGGTAGAAGCCCCCAGGAGATGTGACCCATGCAAGGTGGTACTTTGAGAGTCTTGAGGCTCTGAGCACCCCTCTGGCTTCCCCCTACCTTTGTTATTTTCCTGTTTCCCTCTTGCTTGCATTTCCCCAACCTCCTTCCTTGCTCCTGACCCTTTCACTTGATCTCTTCAGACATCTTCTAACTCTTTATTTTTTCTTTCCCTAATTGGCTACATATGGAATAAAGTATTTTGAAATTTTTGGTTATATTTATTAAATAAAGCTTTATGATCCTTGTTCATTATTTAATTTTTTCCTGATTATAAAATACATGCTAGTTGTAAAAATCCCAACAGTACGACAAAATGTGTTACGTGCACACTTACATCCTACAGGGTCACACCACATCCAGCCACCAGGAACCAGAGCAGCTTCAGGAGGCGTGGGGGCCCATTTCTTCCATGGAACAGAAATGTTTCTCCACTGGGGACATACTTTACACGTTCCCTTACAACTTGTTTTTTTCATTTAACAACACATTAGGACATACTTTCCCACCGGACAGAACTACCTCACTCATGTTAACTGCCCCAGCATAGCAATTCATTTTGTGGACGTACCCATAATTGATGTAACCTCTCCTGCAACAATGGGTATCTGGTTGTTCCCAGTGTCTCACAATTACAAACAATGCTGCAATGTCGATTCTTGTACATATTTCTGTGCAGTTATGTAGATTTTTAGTTATTTGTTTAGAAAAAGAACTAGAGGTGGATGTTGCCAGGCCACAAGGCATGTGTATTTAAAGTTTGGAGTATAGCTAAATTGTCACTGAGAAAGGCTAACTCCAGTCCAACAGCGATTCTCCCAGCGTAGTGAGAAAGTGCTGGTGGTCCACGGCCTCGCCAACAGGGGGCATCAACAATCGTTTTAATCTTGCTTTGTTCTTAATTTTACAGAGGTGAATGGCTTGCCTTTTTCTGTTTCTTTCAAACATGTAAATAGGTTATTTAGAACAACAATAACAACTCGCCAAGGCCGAGGTATTTCTGGGGCTGTGGCTATGATCTATCCCCACCCAGTCCAAGTTAATAGCTTCCATATTTCCTGGTAAGATAAGATATCTCAGGTTTACCTTGAAAATTTCCTACCCCAAACCTGTAATCAGCCAATTCTCCAAGGAGCCAGGATTCCTTTAGTGGGAAATGATATTTAGGGACCACAATTTGGTGCTCAATCCTATTCGGTTGATTTTTTCCCCCCCTAAGGAAAAAATAATTTTCCAGCTAGAATTCTATATCCAGCCAAGCTATTCTGACAAGTGATATTTTTAGATCTGCAAGAATTCAGAAAATTTACCATCCTTTAACCGTTTATAGGCGACATGTCACACAACAAAAGAATCGACCAAGAAAGAGGAAGATTTGAGATGTAGGAAATAGTGGAGCCAGTCCAGGAGAAAGCTGTCTGGGAAAACAACTATACATCAGTCCAATTGGAGCATGAGGATGGGGAGCTTCAGGAATTAGGTCTCTGTGGAATGGGGGAATCCAGCAGAGTTGAAAACATGCCTGAGGGGCTGGACATGGAAGAGCAGAGCTATGGTGAAAGGCGGACCTGAAGATCAAAAGGGACCTTGGCTGGGAAAGCCAGCATGGCGCATCTCAGGGCCATGAAGTAAACTCTTTTCGGACAAGAACTGGGCCAGGGAGGAACCAGGATCTTGTTTCCACCTTGAGACACAGACTGAATGCGGACGCCCCTTACCATAACCGGCAGCCACAGTGGCCACTGTGAGGCTGTGTGCAGTTTTCGCTTTGTATTTTTTTTTATAAGTTATGTCTTTAATTATATCTGACTAGCCTGAACATATTTATTTAGGTTCTTGCCGTATTGTTCCATAAGCTTAATTTGTATCATGCTTTGGTAAATTTGTTGACTGCCCTTCTTGGCATTAGATCCTTCATATTTTGGAAACTTACTTTGCAAGCAGGCTCATGTTGAGTAGGAGGGTTTTTCTTTGTTTCTTTGGGTCATGTTTGGGTTTCATTCTCTCTCTCCCCCTGTCCAGAAGTCCAGCAGTTGTTGGTTACCTCCATGGTAACCGAGAAATGTGGTAACAGTGCTCTGAGGTTGCTGCTCCATGAGGACACCAGGCACGCTGCGGCCCAGGGAAGGAGGCCTCCTGGTCAGGAAGCTGAATCTCAGTCCCCTTCGCCCACCTCCCTAGGTCCTCAGCTCCCTGTAATCCACAGTCCTCAGCAGCAGGTGGGCAGCCCTCGTTCCCAGCTCTGTTTCACCCCGTGAACCTGCCTCGGGTCCTCTTCTCACCAGAAGCCTTTACAGTGTCCTTTCCCCCCACGAGCTGAGCCCCCAGCACCTGCTGCTCACTTCCAAACCTAGAGCCCATGAGGCCTTTTCTCTCACCACTCACATTGCTTCTGCTCATTTTTGATCCAAAGAGATGTTCACTTTGCTTTTGGATCCTGGCTCTGTCTTTTTAATTATCTGTTGACAACTTTTATCTTTCATTGCTATGTGATCGAAACAAGGAGTATGTTGGATGCAACCTTGATGTGCTATCTCACCCAGATTGATATCACTTTTATTACTTCCCTTTAACTTTGTTCTCTTTGCCCTCCCTAGTTGTCCACTCTGTATCCATTCTCCCCTTCCTTTGCTCTAAGAAAATCTCTGTACCGCTGGGGGTGCCGATGTGCCCCAATGACATTTCCCAGCCTCCTCTGTAGATAGAAATGGCCAATTGAATGTAAGGAAAAGATAATTATGTGGGGCTTCCAGGAAAGTTCTTTGAAAAGGGCCTGATTCAGTTGGGAGGTATATCTTTTTGCCCTTTGATCTTTCTTTTCTTGTACCTGGAATGCAGATGTGATGGGTAGAGGTCAGCTGCCATCTTGAGACAAAGAAGTCACTTCAAGGATGGAAGCCACATGCTGAGACTGGCTGAGCAGAGAAGCAACAAGAACCTGGGTTCCCCAAGAGCATGACCAAGGTGGGCTGGTCACTGGAGACGTAACCAAGGTCCTGCCCCAGGAATTATCCAGTTAGGATGACTAACATCTGCTGCTGTCATAAGCAATTTCTCAATAGACCCTCTGTATTTGCATCGTTCCCTGAAGATTCAAAGTCCCAGGTAGAAGCATGTGATTGGCTGGGCTTGGGTCAGGGGCACATTTCCCAGCTGCCAGGAGGTTAAGAATACCTGGCCCCTTTGGCATCTATAGGGGGACATAGGCACTGCCTCCCACTAAGACCCACACAGAGGATTCTTCCCTGGAGAGTCAGAAACCATGGGTAACATCAACTGTACCCCTGTATTAACTGATACATAGGGAAATCTCCAGCTGGAAATCCCTCCCCTTGATGAGGTAAGCTGCGGCTCATTTCTGTTCACTCCCAGTGTAGATGTGGAAGAGAACACAGGGATAGTCTTGGGGCGTGGCCGGCATCCTGCCTTTCCAGGCTTTTCTTAATTCTCCGTTATCCAGGCTCTCTCTCTCCCCAAATCCGGGGGAAGCTCCTTTCTTTGATCCTGGTTTGAGGCTTTCTGGGCTTTAGCTCCACCTCATGTTGGCACTTCTCCCAGCTCCCATCCCAGACCTAGCCCTTTACAACATCCGATGCACATAGGCCCGGCTGTAGTGTTCCTTCAAGGACCTCCTTCCCAAATGATCAGCCCACTCTTAGAGGGTCTGGGCCAGGTGCAAGTCAGTTGAGAACAGTCCTAAGACCAGCCGTGCCTTCCTGAATCACTATGCCGAGATGCTGATTCTCATGTCCTGTCACCCTTTAGGATTTCTTTCCAGGCAGAGACGGCAACATGCAGGACAGGTGACAAAAACGTGAACTTGCTTAATTTCCACTTGTCATTCATGGAACTGGTGGCTGAGCATTGGACGGCCTGCAAAAAAACCAATGTTTTTGCTAGCACAATACTCAAAGCATCAGGGAGATGCACCGTCCTTTCCTCCGTCTGCCAAAACTTACACAAGTGCATCTAACTGGAAGGGCCTGATTCGAGTCCAGAACCCTAGCAGCAGGGAAGGCTGGGAAGTGCAGGAGTTAGCATTCCAGCAGGCACACTTAGAAGGACATGAGAATGGGTACACATGCCCACGCACCAGCTCCTTGCCCCTTCCATCAAGAGGGAGCCCCACAGGAAGCTGCCTGTTGACACAGGATTTGGGGGCTGTCACTCCCTGGTCCCCATGTTGTCCTGTGTCAGCCAGGCACAGCTCCCAGACGCAGCCACCTGCCAAAGGCCAACAGACACTGTGATTTCCACGCACAGAAGGGGGCAACCAGATGGCTCTGGTCTGTTTTTGTGGATCATCTCAGGAGACTATGCATGTGCGCCATTCCCGTATCTTCTGGAAGTGTCATCAGAGCACCGGGGAACGTTAAATGAAAGGGGTCAGAACACATCTGTCCTTCTCCCATTGGGTGTTATTAACCACTGCACCTAGAGGCCATTCCTAATGCTCTGGATCCCCCCTCCGCCCCCGTAGAATCCCATGCAGATTCTTTATCTTTTTCTTTTTTATTGAGGTGAAATATACGTGGCATAAAACTAACCATTTTCAAGAGTACGGTTGAGTGGTATGTGGTACATTTACAATGTTGTATTATCACCACCCCTGTCAAGTTCCCAAACATTTCCATCACTCCATTAAGTAGTCACTCCTGATTCTCCCTCCCCCGAGCCCCAGCCACGTCTGAAGCTAGTGAGCCCCATCCTAGGCTCTTTAGTTAAGACAATAATTTTCCATTTTTGGCTCCAGCTCATTTGAGCTGGATTCTATACTTGCACCGGATAGAGTCCTAAATGGCAAAGCATCCCTCAGGTTCCAGCGTAAACATCTGTTTGTCAGACAGGTCTTCTGCTCCCCTAATTTAATTTAAATCGCTCTGTTCCACCGTCTTCTGGCAATGCGCGGTTCTCGCCTTCATAGTTCTTAGCACGAATTGCAGTATTACACGTGTTACTGGTTTAATGGCTGTCTCCTCCGTGGGCCAGTGCGATCCAACAAGGTAGGGACAGTTTGTTTTGTTCTCTTCCTCTGACTAGCACAGTGCTATAAAAACAATCTGTGCAATAAACATGCTCGGGGCAGGGGGGAATGGAGGGGAACAGGTGACGTCTAGAGCTAAAGACATCAGGTCTGGAGTGGTCCCCAGCTAGTGACAACTCGCTATTGAGTTGGGGAGCCTCTCTGCCCACCTGAAACTTCCAAAGCCCCATACCTCCTCAGCCCCAAAGAAACAAACCCAGACTACCTTTTTAGAAACTCCTGAGAAGAGACAAGACAAAAAGATGACAGGGACATTAAAATACCATTGATACAAATGTTTTTTTATCTGCTTGAACAATTAATACACACATATTATACAAATTCAAACATATTAGAAGGCGTTTTAGTTTACAGTGAAAATAAAAGGTTGAGTCTTTTGCTCATACCTACTCTCTAGTCACACCCACTTGCCATTCCCTTCCTGAAAGGCACCTACTGCCTATTAATCTCTTGTGTCCCAGAGCAACAATATGCATATTCAAATACGTATGTATTCCTACCTTTCTTTTTAAACAAATGCCGGAATACCAGACACAATGCTTTTATCCTTGTAACCTTATAACCTGAAGTTAGTTTCATATTAGCACAACGGGATCTACCTCTTCATTTTAATGCTACATAGTTGCATTGTATGAATGTTGCTATTTATTCACTCAGTTCCCCTTGAATGGACACTTTAGATGCTCACTGTCTTTTGCTACTACAACCAATGCTGGAAGCTGTACACGTCCTTTGCACACACCTCTTAATATGATCAGTACGATAAATTCCTAGAATGGAATTGCTCTGTCAAAGGGTACATTGATTTTGAGTTTTGCCGAAGTGATTATAACATTGTATACTCTCATCAACAGCATGGGCCCCTGTTTTCCCAACAGGCTTGCCAGCAGTATGTGTTATCAAACCTCTAGATCTCTGGCAACCTGATGGGTAAAACAGAAAGCCATTGTCTTAACTAAAAATTTTAAAACAACCCGCACAGAGAATATACTATAATGAACAACCGTGAACTTTTCATCCATATCCAGACTTGATGTTTTTCTATATTGCCTCAGAATTTTAATTTTGTTAGAAATACATGTTACAGGTGCAGCAAAACCCATATATGTATCCCTGTCTAATTTCATTCTCTTCCTTTCCCCTGTGGAAGTGATTGTCATTAATTTGCTGTTCATCGCTCCCGTGCGTTATACTGCATATTTATGTCTAGAAAACAATATTTGTGAATGTTTTCAAACTGTATATATTAGTCATCAAATTCTGTGCATACATAACTGTGTTTAAATTGTATATATCACTGTATGTAATATACATTTATAACACTATGAGTAACATATGCTAATTACATACTGCAGTCATATATAGTTATTTCAATTGTGTATATTATTCATCAAATTCATATATTTCAATTCATACAGAAAGAACATTAGATAAAATTCAACTAGAGCCAGAAGGGAACTGTCTTAACCTTGTAAGGGTTATATAGCAAAGATTGATGCAAACATGATACTTAATGGAAAAATATCAGGTAGGTTTCTTTTAAAATTAGAAACAGATGTGTCCACCATCCTCTTACCATTTAACATAATACTGGAGTTTCCAAGGGAGGCAGTATAAGAATTACAATGGAATAAATTAAAATGTCATATTCTCAGATAACATGACCATCTCCCTAGAAAAACATAAGAATCCATTGCTAACAGATTAGAACTTATACAAGTGTTCATACAAGATCAACCTACAAATACCAACAGTGTTTCTCTACTGGCAATTTGAATAAATGGTTGTAGCATGCTTTTGGAGGGGATGACTTAATATTATAAAGATGTCAGTTGTCCCCCAAACTAATCCATAAATAATGCAATTTCAATAAAAATTTCGGTTGAGCTTTTTGAGGACCTTGATAAATTTCTGTGGGAGAAGAAGAGTAAAGAGGAATTTACTTACCCTACCAATGATAAGAAAGCAAAAACTGTTTAGTAGACGATATTAGGGAAACTGGGTAATAATACTGGATCTCTACTTCACATCATATAAAGAAGTAGATGCCAGATACATTGAAGACCTAACCGCAAAGATAAAACCACAATATTAGTAGAAGAAAATGTAGGTGATATCTTTGTGACCTCGGGGTAGGAAAGGACTCAAAAAAATTCCAATATCATAGCCACGAGGGAAATAATTGATGGAGTTGATTACTTCATAATTTATAACTTTTGCACTATGAAGGACTCCAGAGATAAATAAATAGATATCAGAAGGGGAAAATATTTGCAGTATCTAAAATTCACAAGAGACTATCGTCTAAAATACTCAAGGAACTCCTATAAATAAAAGAAAAGATAACAGTTTAATGGGAAAGTGGGGATTTTTAACTTTATCCTGCTCAGAACCTATTTTGTAAATTGGTGTATGAACATATTTCCTAAGTCTGGAAAATTCTTAGCACTCTGTAATATTGCCTTTCCATCATTTTCTCTACTTTCCTCTGAATTCCTATTTGACTATTGGACTGCCTCAACAGACCGTAATTAGCTCAAAGGAGATCAGAGAACCAAATGTAAAACCATGAAGCTTTTGAGAAAACATAGGAGAAATTTTATAAATGTTTGGTTAGGCAAAGAATTTTTTTAAATACAACAAGATCCATAAAAGAAAAAAATTATAAATTGGACTTTATTAAAATCAAGAACTTCAAAAAACATTGTAAAGACAATGAAAAGGCTGAAAGAAAATATTTACAAATCACATACCTCATAAAGGGGTTGTATCCAGAAATGTATTTTTAAAAAATCTAAAAGTTTGATACTAAGACAACAAAGAACACCAATTTTTTTTTTTTTTAATGGGCAAAAGATTTGGACACAATCTTTGGATGGGAATTAGGCACATGAAAAGGAGCTCAGCACCATCAATCTTAGGGAAAAGCAAATTAAAGCCATAATAGGATACTACTACACACCTATTTAAAATTACTATAAATAACTAAACAAACTGACCATACCAAGTGTTGGCAAGCACAGAAGCTACTTAAACTTACATTCATTGATGGTGGTAATGGAAAATGGTCAGCTAGTTTGGTAGTTTCTTAAAATGTTAAATATATCCCTACCATATGACTCAGCTCTTCAACACCTAGGTATTTACCTGAGAGAAATGAACTGGAACCTTCCCAACTGTCCAGTAACAGGTGAATGGGTAAACAAATAATGGTTTGTTCATACAATGGACTACTTGGCATTGACAAGGAATACAGTATCGATACACTCAACAACACTGATGATTCTCAAAGTAGTTATTTGGCTTACAGAAGCCATTCAAAAAGGAATATAATCTCGCTTTATGTAAAAGGCTAAGATTCTAGAAAATGCAAATTTACCTATAGTGACAGAAAGTATATCAGTGATTGCCTGGGAGTTACTGGGGGAGGGGCAGGGAGAAGTGGGAGAGGGGGATTACTTTTGGGGGTATAATATGTTCATTATCTTGATTGTGGTGATGGAGTTATGAGTACACACATACACCAAAACTTAGCAAATTGTAAACTTCATACAAACTTTTGGGGGTATAATGTTCATTATCTTGATTGTGGTGATGGTGTTATGGGTATATACATGCACCAAAACTTATCAAATTGTAAATTTCATACATACTCAATTCATTGAATCACTTACTGCCCCCAATAAAACCGCATCTCTGTTAACACAAGGGCTACCTTCCAGGTTTGTCCTGAGAATCAGATGAGTGGAAACCATTGAAACAGCTCCTGGCTCGCTACTGGTAAATTCTCAGAAAGCATTGTTTCTTGCAGTTGTTACAAACACAATGGCTCAGAAGAGAGTTTTAAGAAAGCTATTTATTTCCTCCTAAGCAGGAAATATTACCTTCTACGTGGGTAGGAAAATAGTACAGGAATCAAATGCCTTGAAATTAAAGGCAAAATTTCTTACTTAGTTTTCCTGAAATTCTTTTTTTTAACTTTCTAAAAAAAGAAAATTTTATCTTAAAAAAAAAAACGCAAATAGTAAAAAAAAAAAAAAAAAAAATCCAACTTATAGCCGAACCAATTCTAATTTCAGATGTTGAATACTGATGCTTGCATGATAACTTCCTAAATTCCCTAAAATTCTTATTTTGCGACAGTTTAAATCTTTGGAGAATCCTGGACATTTCCCCAGGAAAACAGGTATGTGGGAGAGAAAGAACCAAGCGTCTTTCTGGTGCAGAGGATATTACTGTTTCCCATTAATAACTGAGAACTTACATTTCCTGCGACGAGCTCCTTAAACCAGTTTCTGCAACCCCACAGAAAACGTCCGCAGGCTAAGATGGTTTTGGTAAAGGGGCTTTGGCAGGATGGATGACGTTCTCTAATTAGTTGAAATGGTTCACCAATGGGCCCTCCGCTCCTTCAGGGATTGGCTGGGACAGGCTGTCCTCTGGGCTGCTCCCTCAGGATTGGCCAAGACTGGCTCCTGCTCTCTCGGGATTGGCTGAAACACATCGCGTGCTGCTCCGGGATTGGCTGAGTCAGTGAAGTTCTTCCCGCCTTCTCCCAGCTGCCCTCTTGTTTTCCATTCTGCTTGCCCTTGCTAGTCAATCCCTGGGAGGGGGATGCTTTTCCTCTGTTTTTTTTTTTTTTTTTTTTTTTTGGGAGTGATAGTAATGTTATGTATCTTTTTTTTTAATTTTTTATTGTTATGTTAATCCCCATACATTACATCATTAGTTTTAGATATAGTGTTCCATGATTCATTGTTTGTGCATAACACCCAGTGCTCCATGCAGAACGTGCCTTCCTCAACACCCATCACCAGGCTAACCCATCCTCCCACCCCGCTTTTCCTCTGGTTTTGCGTTGCTGCCCTTTCCAGGCTCCTCAAGACCCCCCTCCCTCCATCTCCCCGAGAAGTAGGGTCGGCGTCCCTCACAGTTACAGAACCTTTGCGCCGAGATGGGGCTAATTCAATGAGTGTGGACAAGGAGCTTTATCAAGATGCTGTGGTCGCCAAGGGGGGGGGGGGTGCTGAGAGCGATCCCAGTGGATTCCCTCATGGAATGACCAAAATTTTCTCTCCTCCTTAAAGATGAGCGAGGGCGAGGGATGCAAACGCAACTGTCCAGAACAGTTTCTGTTATCGTGTTTTAGGTGGAAGAGGAGGGAAGAAAGAAGACATCAGGACAGGTGGGCTGTTTCCTTGCCTGACTCAGTTGGCTCCTCCATTCTGGATGGCTGTCTTTCCTCATGGCCCCTGGGATGGCTCTCCCATAAGGTTTGCTGGCAGCATGACGATACAAATAGTTTCGTGAGTGGTGCTAATCTGGTCCTATGCTTAGGAGCGAAGTCTGAGAAAAATGGCCATGGTTCAGATCTTAACTCCAACATGGACTGGTTTTATGACCTCTGCAGGTGACTTAACCTCAAAAAGCCTCAGTTTTCCCACATATGAAGACTGCATAGCATATAACCCTGCGTGGTAGGGTGGCTGTGAGTTACACGTGGGGAGAGCTTAGGACAGTGTCTTAGGCTTTGATGTGGTGACAGATGACTGGCCCCAGATTCGGCATAGCTCCACACAACAGGTCTTAGTTTCTGATACCCGTGCTGTGTGTGGGTGGGTGGGGGAGTGGCTGCTCTACTCAGTCACTCAGACACTGGGCAGACTGGTCAAGGGGTTTTAGCTGTACCATCTGGCCTGACAGGTTGCTGCAGGAAGGATGGAGAGAGTGTGAAGTCTCGTGGGGTCTGTGTCAGTTCAGGCTGTTGTAACAAATTACCGTGGACTGGATGACTTAAACATCAAATATTTATTTCTCCCAGTTCTGGAGGTTGGGCCAGTATGGTTGGATTCTGGTGAGAGCCCTCTTTTGGGTTGCTTACTGACTTCTCCTAATGTCACAACTAGCTCTCTGACCTCTTCATAGAAGGGCACGTTCCCATGCATGAGGGCTCTCTGCCCTTACAACCTAATTACCTCCCAAAGGCCACACCTCCAAATACCATCACTGGGCCTGGGGTTTCAACCTGTGAATTTTGGGGACACACACACATAACATAATAAAGTTATCACTTTCTTACTCTTTGGTTTATCTATAACCTTCCTTATTTCAAAGAAACTGAGTCCCCCCCCCCCCCACAGTGCATGTAATTGCACTCACACAAGATGCAGTATACGTTCAGATGGATGCCTTCAAAACACCAAAAAGCCACCAATGTCCTGAACAGCACCTTGTCCACGTACCCTGGTCCCTGGCTTACTGAGTATTCAACCAGGCACTGCTGCATGCATTCACACACATCAACTCCTTTGGTCCTCACAAACCTCCAGGAAGGGTGTTCATCCCCATTTTACAGATGAGGAAAGTGAGCCACAGAGAGCCACCCTAAGGTCTCCAGGAATGGTGAGCTGGAGAGTTGGGGTTTGAGCCCAAGCGCTCACACTCTGGAGCCCCAGCTCCGCCCCTCTGCAGAACTGCTTCTCAGACACGCTCTAAGAACACACTTGTGCAAATACACACAAACATGCTTTTACCTACAGTCCTATTTCCACCAACACGCTGTCATATAGCCAGCTCTATGCCTATACAGCAAGGCAGTGTCTTCCTTTCTTTCTTTTTTAAAGATTTATTTATTTGAGAGAGAGAGCGCGTTCGCGTGCACACGCAGGGGGAGGGGCAAAGGGAGAGGGAGAGAATCTCAAGCAGATATCCCGCTGAGCAGATCTCACGACCCTGAGATCATGACTTGAGCTGAAATCAAGAGTTGGCCACTTAGGGACACCTGGGTGGCTCAGTCTCTGGTCGTGATCCCGGGGTCCTGGGATCGAGTCCCGCGTTGGGCTCCCTGCTCAGCAGGGAGCCTGCTTCTCGCCCTGCTTGTATTCTCGCTCACTCTCTCTTGCCCATGCTCTCTCTCTTTAGCAAATAAATAAATAAAATCTTAAAAAAAAAAAAAAAAAAAAAAGAGTTGGCCACTTAATCAACTGAGCCTCCCTGCAGCCCCAAGTGTCTTTCTTTTACCTCATGGTATGAGGAGATTGCAGAGCCCAGATTTCCAGGAGTTTGGGGAATTTCTAGTGTGTTACACCATGCAATGCTGGAATTGTCAGATCATAGGCATGTGATCTATTAATTATTTATTAATCATGCAGATTCAAAGCAATGCTAATAAAATATTAATAATCTCATAGTAAGCCAAACTTTAAAATAATACAAATTTATTAAATTGTACATTTAAAATTTACAGGAATTGTAGAATAGTAAAGCTAAAATGTTTTGCCTGTGATTCAGGGTAGTGTCCCTCCAGTTGATATTCAGATGTTAATTCCATTCTTTAGATTCCTTTGATTGAACCATGTCCATAATGTCAACACTGTTCTGTATTGTTTTGTTTGTGGGCTTGTCTTTGTTCATTTTAAAAAAAGATTTTATTTACTTATTTGAGAGAGAGAAAGATAGCAAGAGAGAGAGCCCAAGTCGGGGCAGGGAGAGGGAGAAGCAGGCTCCCCTCTGAGCAGAGAGCCCAATGTGGGGCTCAATCCCAGGACCCGGGGATCATGACCTGAGACCAAGGCAGATGCTTAACCGATTGAGCCATCAGGTGCCCCTGTCTTTGTTCATCTTTAAAAACACATATTTTTTGGGCGCCTGGATGGCTCAGTCGTTAAGCGTCTGCCTTCGGCTCAGGTCATGATCTCAGGGTCCTGGGATCGAGCCCCGCGTTGGGCTCCCTGCTCAGCGGGAAGCCTGCTTCTCCCTCTCCCACTCCCCCTGCTTGTGTTCCCTCTCTTGCTGTGTCTCTCTCTGTCAAATAAATAAAATCTTTAAAAACAAAAACAAGGGGCGCCTGGGTGGCTCAGTCGTTAGGCGTCTGCCTTCGGCTCAGGTCATGATCCCAGGGTCCTGGGATCGAGCCCCGCATTGGGCTCCCTGCTCAGCGGGAAGCCTGCTTCTCCCTCTCCCACTCCCCCTGCTTGTGTTCCCTCTCTCGCTGTCTTTCTCTCTGTCAAATAAATAAAATCTTTAAAAAAAAAAAAAACAAAAAAAACAAAAACAAAAACAAAAAACCCCACATACTTGTTTATATTCTTTAGAGTACATATGCAAATTTAAAAAGAACCCCATCTTATATCTTGGAGAATATTTTGATTCCAAAATCGATCATGAACATTGTTACATGTGAGTTATTTACCTTACCTTATTGTTTTGAATGGCTAACACCTTCTGCAATGTATTTTACATATGCATTGATTAGACAATTTATATTGCTTCCATTATTTTTCTGTTACAACTAAATTGAACAAGATTCATACACATACATCATTGGATGATTATTTCATTAATATCCACTATAAGATGTGGAATTAAGGAGTATTTTTTACTGTCAATACAGAGTAGCTTCCAGAAAGTTTGTATGAATTACCCTCATACTAGACATGAGGGAAATGAATATTTTTCTCAATCTGTACCTACCCTGGATGCTACTATTATTTTACTCTTTTCAAATTTTATTTTCCAAAAATATCTTGTTTTTAAAAAATGTTTTATTTATTTATTTTAAGTAATCTCTACACCTAACATGAGGCTCGAACTCACCATCCCAAGATCAAGAGTCCATCCTCCTCAGACTGAGCCAGACAAAAATATCTTAAACATTGCACGTCTGTTATTTGTCATGAGGGACTTTTTCATATATTTATCTTCCACTTACATCTTGTCTTATTAATTCCCTTTTCATATATTTTTTAAAGATTTTATTTATTTATTTGACAGAGAGAGAGACAGTGAGAGAGGGAACACAAGCAGGGGGAGTGGGAGAGGGAGAAGCAGGCTTCCCGCCGAGCAGGGAGCCGAATGCGGGGCTTGATCCCAGGACCCTTAATGCTTAACGAGGCTTAACGACTGAGCCACCAAGGCTCCCCTCCCTTTTCCATATCTTAAGGGAGTGATGATAGTAATGTTGATCTTTTCAATGATTTGAAGAGCTCTTAATAAATTAAGAGTATAAAGCCTTTGTTTCTCATGTATAAAGATCTTTTCCTAGATTGTCTTTAAGCTGTTCCAATTTTTAATCTGAAACTGAAATGTGTAACTTTCTAACATAAAACCAGTTAGTTTTCAGCTTAATGGTTTCTTACCGTGCTGTCCCATGTTTCCTATCCATTGGTTGTATATTCTAAAATTCACTTATGCTTTAAGAATTTGCTTTTAGGGATGCCTGGGCAGCTCAATCGGTTAAGCACTTGCCTTCCCTCTGCCTTTGTCAGGTCATGATCCCAGAGTCCCTGGATGGAGTCCTGCATTAGGATCCCTGCTCAGCAAGGAGTCTGCTGCTCCCCCTGCTTGTGCTCTCTCTCTGACAAATAAATAAATAAAATCTTAAAAAAAAAGAAAGAAAGAATTTGCTTTTAAATTTTAAAAATCTTGACTCCAGGTCAAACTTATTGTGATGTGTGAGCTCGGTATTTAACCTTAATTGTATTTGAGCATGGTCACTGGTTGAGCTAACGATGTATGGCATACTTTATTCTCCCACCAATCCCAAAGGCCCCTTCATCATTTGGGACAGAGTTACAGTGTCCTCGGTCTGTGCCCTGGCCCCTCGTGATCCCTTTTTATTTTTTCTTGTCGGTAAAACTGTCAGAAGGATGCGCGCCTGACGGTTCAGTATAGTCATCTCTGGGAGAAGGTGCGAGATGCTTTTTTTCTTTCCGTTTCTGTGCGTTTTGACTTAACTTCGATTTTTGTGTATTTTGTCTGAAATTTTTGTCATCCTCGCCTTTATTTCGTTTTCATTCACATCTTTTAAAAATTGCTTGGCTGGGCAATTGATTGCAAGGGCTAATTTGGTTAAAACTTTTCATCTGTATTCCCGAATCTCTGCCTTGTTCGGCGGCTTTGAGGCGGCCCCTCCCCACCTGGCAGGGGAGGCCGCGGAGCTGGGGTTGGGGAGACGCGGGGGACTCGGGTGATGTGGGAGCGTGGACGGGTGGCAGTGGGGTGACGTGGGGGCGGGGTGGGGTGGGAGTGGGGTGCTGTGGGGGCGGGGCGGGGGGGGGAGGCAGGGGGATGTGGGGGCGCGGTGGGGGTGGGAGTCAGGGTGAATTTGGGGAGGGCTAGGGTGGGGTGGGCCTGGGGTGATGCGGCGGCGGGTTGGGGTGATATGGGGGCGAGGTCGGGTGGGAGTCGGGGTGAAACTGGGGAGGGGCAGTGTGGGGTGATGTGGGGGCGGGGCGGGGCGGGCGGATCCGCGTAGGTCCCGCCCCGCACACGGGCGGAGCCTCCCGCGGGGGTCGTGGCGGGCGCGGCCAGGCCCGCGTCGGGCTCAGTGCGCAGGCGCGCGTCTTTCGCCGCGGGGCGTTCTGGGGGTCCCGGGCCTACGCGGGCGCGGGCGCGGCTGCGGACGCGCGAGGGCGGGCGCTGGGCCCGGGGGGTCCCGGCCGTGGTCCGCGCGGGCGGCCCGAGGCTGCAGCGCGGGGCGTGGGGCGGGGGGCGGTAGACCCCGGCCCGCTCAGGTCGCCTCCTCCTGGCGGGGGCCGTGTCCACCCAGAATGGGGGCGCCTCTGGATCCCCCGAATGAACCCGCAGGAAGGGCCGCGTTTTGGGGGGAGGCCGCGCGCGCCGCGGGGTCTCCATCCTCCTAGGTGCGGAAGGGGCCCGACCGCGTCCCGGAGGACTGAGCGCCGGCTGCCACCGGCCGGGGGTCGCCGAGGTAGGCCTGGGAGCGGGTGCCGCGATCTGCACGCCGTCCATCCATCAGAGCCCGGCGCCGAGGCCCCACACCCGTGACCGAAATGTGTGTGCTCGGCTCGCCCGCGGCGCTGTGAATCCCGGGGCTCCTTAGCGTCCCCCTGGGTCCTTGCAAGATTGGGCGTGCGGGAGCCGCGGGGGCCCCCCGCTTCTGCGCTGTCCAGGGCCTGAGAGCGCTTCACCGCGGCCGGCCCGCCTTTGTCCTCGGCCCCCTGCTTTGCGTCCCCGGAGAGGGGCCGTGTGTTCTCGGGGAGGCGGGTCGGGGCTCCTGACGAAGGCTCCAGCTGGAGGGAGTTTGTCCCCTAGGCTCTCCTGGAGCAAAGCAGCTCTACTGAGGCGAGAAGGGCCGGGCTTCGGGAACCGGAATCTCACCGGGAGGAACCCCCTGCAGAGCTTCGGGAGAGGCAGAAGAAACGCAGAAAAGGAGCATACGGGGCCCCGAGTGATTTCACCACGTTCAGAAGCTGTGAGTCACTTTGCAGACGGGAGAAGGGAGCTGGGGCCAAGTGGTGGCAGGGGACAGACTGTGAGAAATGTCACCTCTTTGGCTCTACAGCGGGGGAGTTTTTATTTTCAGCCCCACCCCAAAGGGCACTCTTCCCTCCCTTCATTCTCCACTGATTCTTTCCAGAAGGTAGGCAGCTTTCTAACCGCGACCAGTCACCGCGTCAGGCATCTGGAGATGTGTTCTTGTCTTCTGATCTTACAGGGTCAAGAGTAGTAGTTCAGGGAGGGTTTGCCAGAGTTTTCTCTTTTTGTCTCATTTGGCAGAAGAGGGGAAAAGAACCCGGAGGAGGGAAATGACTTGTCTAGGCTCAAAAAGAGACGAGTAGACGCCGGAGTCCCGGACTTCTGGCGTGGTGCAGTCCACACAATAACATCAAAGTAAGTTTCCTCTTAAAAGATCCTTTTGAGAAACACCAGTCAAATTAGAAGAAACAGTTTTGTTTTTTTTTTAAGATTTTATTTATTTATTTGACAGAGAGAGACACAACAAGAGAGAGAACACAAGCAGGGGGAGTGGGAGAGGGAGAAGCAGACTCCCTGTGGAGCAATCCCAGGACCCTGGGATCACGACCTGAGCCGAAGGCAGATGCCCGACGACTGAGCCCCCCGGGTGCCCCAGAAAAAACAGTTTCTTAAAAGACTTACGTTTAAGGGACCTACCCCTTTTTCCAAAGCTTGGAGGATTCTGGACTCAAGGGGTGAATTTTATTGTTAGTAAATCAGATACACAAGATAGCCTTTAGGGTTTGTTTTCTTCTGCAACATCAGGTTTTTTGTTTTGTTTTTTTTAATTAGCTTATTTAGAAAGAGAGAGTGCACTGGTGAGCGAGTGGGGGGGGAGGGGCAGAGGGAGAGGAAGAGAGAGAACTCCAAGCAGGCTCCATGCTCAGCATGGAGCCCCTGGAGGGGCTCGATCCCATGACCCTGAGATCACAACCCCAGCCAAACCCAAGAGTTGGTGCTTCAACCAGCTGAGCCACCCAGGCGCCCTACAAGATCAGTTTTAATGAAGACATTGTATTTCATATTTTGACATGCCAGTATTTGCTTAATAGTTCTGTTTTAAGGGGCACCTGGGTGGCTCGGTTGGGCATCCGACTCTCAATTTCTGATCAGTCATGATCTTGGGGTCATGGGATTGAGCCCCTTATCAGTCTCTGCACTCAATGGGGAGTTGGCTTGTCCCTCTTCCTCTGCTCCACCCCTCCTCCCCACACATGGGCACTCGCATGCACACCCCCCCCCCCACACTCTCTCTCTCAAATAAAATCTTCAAAAAAATAGTTCTGTTTTAAACGTTTCTGTGTTAGTGGGAGGGGGACGTAGTTAAAGCAGTAGGAAACATTGCAGGTTTAAGGAATCACAGAGGGGGTGCGCCTGGGTGGCTCAGTCATTAAGTGTCTGCCTTTGGCTCAGGTCATGATCCCGGGGTCCTGGGATCGAGCCCCGCATCAGGCTCCCTGCTCCGCGGGAAGCCTGCTTCTCCCTCTCCCACTGCTTGTGTTCCCTCTCTCGCTGTCTCTCTCTGTCAAATAAATAAATAAAATCTTAAAAAAAAAAAAAAAAAGGAGTCACAGAGGGATGGAAGTTGCCTACCTTCTCCTCTCCAGGATCAGAAGTTAACCAGCTGGCGTGTAGAAGTTTGTACAGGAATCGAGGTGCTGCAGGGCCAGCCAGCTCTCGTTACCCTGTTGCTCTTCTCTTATAGGTGTGCCTTCCCAGCTTTTGACATTCTACCAAGAACAACAGAAAATGAACAAATCCCTGGTGAGTTGTTTCTTTATTCCTTATTTCATTTTCCAGCAGATTTTGTCATTTTTCTAAGTGTGTTCATATCTTAAAGTAGAAATAGATGAAAAGCTGCTTCTGGGTAAATGAAGACTGGGAGGTACCCGTGTGACCTGTAAGTCTTGTGACCCCTCAGTCATCAGAGGTGAGCCACACGTTTGTCTTTGAGCTTCCTGATCTGCGCAGGATTTTCAGTGACCACAAAGAGGAACCAGCCAGTTACTCCTGGGACAGAAAGACTTAGTGACTCTGGAGTCTGGGAAAAAATGTCTTTGAAGTTCTTCAGGTAGTGAAGAACCTTAAGGTGACCCCCTGGTTGCCTGTAATCATCCTGCACTTGAGGTAGAGATCAGAACTCAGGTTTTATTAGGGACCAAAGTGCTGCTGGACTCTGGAGAGCTTTCTGAACATCCACTCTGATCTAGGGACAAAACCCTAAGGCTCTCTGGAGGCATGAAAGAAACGGACGGCTTGTTCTTAACTCCTTAAATAGTTGGACGGCAGGTTGTTCAAACTCATAGCCTTTGGCAAATGCTTATGCACTATCCACTCGCTTTTATTTTGATAAAGTATATATAACAAAATTCACCATTTTAACCATTTAACCATAAGTGTACAGCTTGGTGGCATGAATTACGTTCACAGTGTTGTGCACCCATTCACCCCTATTTTCATAACTTTCTCCTCCAGACAAATCTCTGTAATCCTTAGCCAGTAACTCCTGGTCCCCCAGCCACTGGTAACCAAATCCACTTTCTGTGTCTCTGAATTTCCCTATTCTAGGTGTTTTATCTAAGTGGAATCACACAATCTTCGTCCTTTTGTGTCTGGCTTCTTTCACTTCATATAACGTTTTCAGGGTTCATCCATGTTGTAGCATATCAGAACTTCCTTTCAGTGTCTGAATAATCTTTCATTGTACGGATGCATCACCTTTTGTTCATCCATTCATATGTTAATGGACACTTGGGATTGTTTCCATCCTTTGGCCGTTAAGAATAGTGCTGCTGTGAACATTTGGATGCAAGTATCTGCTGATCTCTTCACATTTTAATCCACTGGATGCATCCTCACTTCCTCCCCACTGCTTGCCTACGGATGTCCTGATAAAGCTTGACAGCAAGGTCTCTGCAGTGGACTCCCAACAGATGTTTTCCAGACCTTACTTTACTAGAACTCAGCTGCGTGTGGCAGTTGACCCACTTTGACCTTCTAGAAAGGCCTCTTTCTCTGGTATTTTGTGACATCGTTCTGGCTTTTTTCCTACTCTGATTTCTTTGTCTCCCTCATGGCATCTTCCTCCTCTTTTGCCCATTCTCATGGCTTATCCCCAAATTCCCATCCTTCACTCCCTCCTCCTGTTACTGTGCAAGTCCTTTCTATTTCATACCCTCTGTGGTGGGAGTACCAAGTGTTATCATAGCCTGGGCTTTTTCCTCGTGTCTTGTCCTTCTCTGTGCAGGTGGCTAGAGGCACCTTTGTTTTCCACAGTTCCAAAGTTAAAATGGTCATCTGCAGCCTCCCCTGTCTCCCGTCTAATCTTGTCCCTCCATCCCCTGTCGGATGATGGGCCATCTGTGGGACACAGTTAAAGGAAGCACCGGAATGGGATTCATCCTAAAGCCTTCCCTCCCTCAGCCTCATCCTGTGTGTATCTCAGTTTTACTACTTCTAGGATGTCAACAGTTCTTAAACCTGTTCTTCCTACTGAATTCCTTCTCCTCTTCTCAGAGCTTAATTTTTTTTCCCCTGGACTGTTGGAACAGCTCCTTGCTTCTTTGTCCCCAAGATTCGTCTGTCCTCCTGAGTAATTAATCTGAAATGCTATTCAGGGCACCTGGGTGGCTCAGTCGGTTGAGCGTCTGACTCTTGGTTTCAGCTCAGATCATGATCTCATGGGTTGTAGGATCCAGCCCCACATCGGGCTCAATGCTTGGTGGGGAGTCTGCTTGAAGATTCTCTTCTCCCCCTCACCCCGCTCACACACGCGTGCTTTCTCTCTGTTTAAAGTAAATACATAAGTCTACTCAGATGACGCCATTGCAATCTGGAGACCACTTGAGTAGCTTCCTACCACCTGTAGGCGCAAGGCCAAGCTCCTTAGGAAAGTAAGGCTGTTGAGAGTGTGACCACTTCCTATTTCTCTGTTTTATTAAAACATTTTTAAAAAATGTTAATACACTTTACGTTTTATTCAACATTGGTTTGTTGGGCATTTGTTCAGTGTGCCAGACACTGTGTGCCAGAGACTGAACTCAAAGCGATGCAGAGACCTGGTCCCTTTTTGATGGAATTTACAGTTTGGTGGAGAAGGTGACATTTTACAAGTAAACCTGTAATGTGATCCCAAACCTGACATTGCTCCCTAAACACATGGGGTTACTGCCTGCCTGTGCATTTTGTTCATGTTCCTGCTCTGTGGGCTGACTTTGACCCCTGCTGCATTTCCTTGTCTGAGTCTCTGAGCTAGATTGGGGGTATCTCAGCCAGCGAGCCCTTCTTCTCTTTCTTTGTCCCCCCTCTAGATTAATTGCCTTTCTCCTCTGTGTTCCCACAATGCCCCGTGCTGTCCCTGTCACTGTACTTTGTCCATTGTATGGAAATTACTTGTTTGTATTGACAATCAGAGCTTTAGCCCTTCAAAGTCCAGATGCACATCGTGTTCATCTTTATACTTTCACTTGCTCACCTTGTGCCTCCTAGTAGGTGCTTGACACATATTTGTGGGCTGACTAGACAAATGGTAGCCTTTGTCTTATTTGGGAACCAAACGCTACTCCTACTGGGTAAACCATCCTACCTGAACACCCAGCAGGGCCGTCCGGGAGAAGTGGGGGCTCCTTTCCCTTCTCTGAATGCTGTCTCAGATCATGCAAGGTGGAGTTTTGTTGTTGTTGTGGCTTTGAGAATTTATTTTTTGTTAGAGCAACATTAGGTTTACAGCAAAATTGAGTAGAAGGTACAGCGATTTCTCATGTACCCCTGCCGCCCCCAACCACAGCCTTCCCCATTATCAACATCCCCACCAGAGTGGAGCCTTTGTTATAATTGACGAACCCACACTGACGCATCAGAATCACCGAGTCCACGGTTTACATTAGGGTTCACTCTTGGCGTTCACTCTGTAGGCTTTTGACAAATGTATAACATGGATCCACCATTACAGTATCATACAGAGTACAGTGACTCTTGAACAACATGGGGATTAGGGGTGCCAATCCTCGCCCAAAGATTTACATATAACTTCTGACTCCCCAGACTTAACTACTAAAAGCCTACTACTAACTAGAAGCCTTATAGATAACACAACCAGCCGATTAACACATATTTTGTATGTTATATGTATTATATACTGTAGTCTTACAATACAAATAAGTTAGAGAAAAAATGTCAAGAAAATCAGAAGGAAGAGAAAATATATTTATAGTACTGTATTTATTTAAAAAATCTTGAGTATAAGTGGACCCACGCAGTTTAAACTCATGTTGTTCAAGGGTCAACTGTTTTCACTGTGCTTAGAAATCCTCTGTGCTTTACTGCTCATCCCTCCTTTCTCCCTCCCCCTCACTGATATTTTTATTCTCTTCATAGTTTTGCTTTTTCCAGAATGTTGTATAGTTGGGATCAGATAGTATGTAGCCTTTTTAGATAGGCTTTTTTTCACTTAGCTGTATGCATTTAAGATTCCTCCGTGTCTTTTCATAGCTTGATAGCTCATTTCATTTTAGTGCTGAATAATGTTCCATTGTCTGGATGGACCACAGTTTATTTATCCAGTCACCTATTGAAAGACATCTTGGTTGCTTCAGAGTATTGGCAGTTGTAAATAAAGCTGAAATAAACGTCCATGTGCAAGTTTTTGCAGGTTTTTTCGTGGACATAAGTTTTTAACTTCATTGAGTAAATACCAAGGAGTGTGACTGCTGGATCACAGGGTAAGAATTTGTGTAGTTTTGTAAGAAACCATCAAACTGGCTTCCACACTGGCTGTACCATTTTGCACTCCCACCAGCATTGAATGAGAGTTCCTGTTGCTTTGCATCCTGACCAGCATTTGGTGTTATCAGTGTTCTGGATTTGGAGCATCGTAATAAGTGTGTAGTGGTTTTTCATTTTAATTTGCATCTCCCTAATGACCTGTAATGTGGAGCACCTTTTCCTATGCTTATTTGCCATCTATACATCTTTGGTGAGGTGTCCCTTAAGGTCTTGGGTTGTTTGTTTTCTCAGTATTGAGGGTTTTTTTTTTATAAGTTTGTTTGTTTATTTATTTTTAGTAATCTCTACACCATGAGATTAAGAGTGTTGTGTTCTTTGACTGAGCCAGCCAGGTACCCCTCTTATTGTTGAGTTTTAAGAGTTCTTTGTATATTTTGGATAACAGTCCTTTATCAAATATGTTTATTGCAGGGGCGCCTGGGTGGCTCAGTCGTTGAGCGTCTGCCTTCGGCTCAGGTCATGATCCCAGGGTCCTGGGATCGAGCCCCACATCGGGCTCCCTGCTCCGCGGGAAGCCTGCTTCTCCCTCTCCCACTCCCCCTGCTTGTGCTCTCTCTCTCGCTGTGTCTCTCTGTCTGTCAAATAAATAAATAAAATCTTTAAAAAAAAAAAAAAAGAAATGTTTATTGCGAATATTTTCTCTCAGTCTGTGGCTTGCCTTTTCACTCTCTTGACAGGGTCTTTCACAGAACAGAGAGTTTTAATTTTAAAGTCCTGCTTATCAGTTCTCTCTTCTGTGGATCGGGCCTCTGGGGTTGTATATTAGAAGTCATCGCCAAACCCAAAATTATCTACATTTTCTTCTGTGTTGTCTTCTGGGAGTTTTATAGCTTTGCATTTTACATGTAGGTCTGTGATCCATTCTGAGTTAACTTTGTGAAGGATGTAAGGATGCATCTAGATTAACTTTTTTGCATGTGGATTTCTAATTATTCCAGCACCATTTGTTGAAAAGACTGTCTTTGCTCCTTTGTCAAAGATCAGCTGACTTGTATTTATAGGGATCGATTCTGGGATCTCTGTTTTGCTTCATTGATGTGCCTGTCTGTTCTTTCACCAATAGAACATGCCTTGATTACTATAGGTTTATGTAAGACTTAAAGTGAGCTACTGTCAGTCCTCCCACTTTGTTCCTCGCTTATATTGATCACTGTGGGTCTTTTGCCTTTGTATGGAAACATTAGAATCAGTTTGTTGATATCCACAAAATAACTTGCTGGGATTTTGATTAGGATTGATTGAAACTATAGATCAAGTTGGGAAGAACTGACGTCTTGACAATATTGAGTCTTCCTGTCCACAAACATGGAATAACTCTCCATTTATTCTGTTTTTTATTTCTTTCATCAGAGATTTATAATTTTCATCATATATATTTTATATGTATTTTGTTAGATTTATACCTAAGTATTTCATTTTTTCTGGGTGAAATGTACATGAAATTATGAGTTTTTTAAAAGATTTGATTTATTTATTAGAGTGAGCGAGAGAGAGCACAAGCAGGGCAGAGGGAGAGGAGGAGGAAGAAGCAGACTCCCCCACTGAGCAGGGAGCCCAACACGGGACTCAATCCTAGGACCCTGAGATCATGACCTGAGCCGAAGGCAGATGCTTAACTGACTGAGCCACCCAAGCGCCCCCTGCAATTATGTTTTTAATGTCAAATTCCACTTATTCATTGCTGTTATATAGGAAAACGATTGCTACATATGAACCTTGTATCCTGGAAACTTGCTATAATCACTTAATAGCTTCACAACTTTTTTTTGTTGATTCTTTTGGATTTTCTACATGGACCATCATGTCATCTACAAACAAAGACAGCTTATTTCTTCCTTCCTGGTCAGTATAGCTTTTATTTCCTTTTCTTGTGTTACTGCATTAACTAAGACTTCCAGTACGAGGTGACATCTTTGCCTTGTTCCTAATGTTAGTGGTAAAGCTTCCAGTTCTTCACCATTAAGTATGACGTTAGCTGTAAGTTTTTTGTAGATATTCTTTATCAAGTTGAGGACATTTCTCTGTATTCCTAGTTTATTGAGAGTTTTTTTTACTTGTCAAATGCTTTTTCTCCATCTATGGATATGATGTGATTTTTCTTCTTTAGCTTGTTGATGCAATGGCTTATCTTAATTGATTTAGAATGGTGAACCAGCCTTGCATATCTGGAAAAGTCCTACTTGGTTGTGATGTATAATTCTTTCTACACATTGTTGCTTTCATTTTGCTAATATTTTCTTGAGGATTTTTGCTTCTGTGTTGATGAGAGATATTGGTCTGTAGTTTTCTTTCTTTTTTTTTTTTAAAGATTTTATTTGTTTATTTATTTGAGAGAAAGAGAGAGAGAAACAGCATGAGAGGGGAGAGGGTCAGAGGGAGAAGCAGGCTCCCCGCTCAGCCGGGAGCCCGATGTGGGACTCGATCCCAGGACTCCGGGACCATGACCTGAGCCGAAGGCAGTCGCTTAACCAACTGAGCCACCCAGGAGCCCTGTAGTTTTCTTTTCTTGGAATGTCTTATTTTGCTGTTAGGGTAATGATGGGCACATAGAATGAAATAGGAACTGTTCCCTCTGTTTCTGTCTTCTAAAGGAGATTGTAGAGAAGTAGTATAATTTCTTCCTTAAGTGTTTGGTAGGATTCACAGTGAACCCATCTAAGCCTGGTGCTTTCTGTTTTGGAAGATTATTAATTATTGACTCAAGTTCTTTGCTATATATAGAATTATTTAGATTGTGTATTTCTTCTTGCATGTTGACAGGTTGTGTCTTTGAACAGATTGGTCCACTTCATCTAGGTTATCAAATTTGTGGACATAGAGTTATTCATCCCTAGGATCTGTAGTAATATGTCCCCTCTTTCATTTTACATACTAGTAATTTGCGTCCTCGCTCTCTTTTCCGTAGAAAGCCTAGTTAGAGGTTTATCGATTTTTTTTGTAATCTTTTCAAAGAATCAGCTTTTGGTTTCACTGATTTTTTTTTTTTTTCATAATGTTGTGCGACCATCACCACCATCCATTCCCACAGCTCTTTTAATCTTGTAAAACTGAAGCTCTATGCCCACTGAACAATAACTTTCTATTCCTCCTTTCCTCTTGTCCCTAGCAGCCACCATTCTGTTCTCTGTCTCTATGACATTGTCTCGTGTAAGTGAGTAGCTTTCCTTTCGTGGCTGACTTACTTCACTTAACGTGATGTCTTCAAGGTTCATCTCTATTGTAGCATGTGTCAGAACATCTTTCCCTTTTCTATGGCTGAATAATACTCTATTTTATGTACATACCACATTTGCTTATCCATTCATCTGTTGATGAGCACTTGGGTTGCTTCCACATTTTAACTATTGTGAATAATGGTGCTGTAAATACAGGTGTATTATGTCTTCAAGACCCTGCTTTCAGTTCTTTTGGCTATATATCCAGGAGTAGAATTACTGGGTCATATGGTAATTCTGTTTTTCACTTTTTGCAGAACTGCCATGCCCTTCCATTTCACATCCCCACCAGCACTGCACAAGGGATTGATTCAGTTTCTCCACATCCTCTCTAGCACGTGTTTTTTGTGTGTGTTTGTTTTATAGGTGCCATCCTAATGGGTGTGAGGCAGTTTCTCATTGTTTTAATTTGCATTTCCCTAATGATCAGTGATGTTGAGCGTGTTTTCACTTCATGAGGTCCAGGATGTGTGTTTGTCGGGATACTCCTCATTACTGACAGTTTCCTTACTAGTTACAGTTCTATTCAGATCATCTGTTTTCCTCCTGATTTAGTCTTGACTGGGTTTCGTGTTTCTAGAATTTTGTCCATTTCCTCTTGGTTATCCAGTTTGTTGGCATACAGTTGTTCATAGTACTTTCTTATAAACCTTTTTATTTCAGCAGAAGTGGTATAAATGTCCTTATTTTCATTTCTGATTTTAGTAATTTGAGTCTTCTCTCTTTTTCTCCTTAGTCCATTTAGGTAAAAGTTTGTCTGTTTTGTTAATCTCTTCAGAAACCAGCTTTTGTTTTCATTTTATCTATTTTTCTGTTATATTTCTGCTCTGATTTTATTATTTCCTTCCATCAGCTGGGTTTAGGTTTAATTTCTTCTTTTTCTGGTTCCTTAAGTTGTAAAGTTAGGTTGTTGATTTGAGAACTGTAACAGTGATTGCTTTTGTGTCCTCGCTGGTTCCTTATTCTCTTCAGGGTCACGCCTGCCGAGGGCCCGGGATGCTCCAGCAGAAAGGGAACAGTAGGTTGTCTACATTTAACTTTTAGCCAGGACAAAAAAAAAAAAAAAAAAAGATAAATTAAGCTTATCATTATAAGCTTGTGTGGATTGGCAGGATGTATATATTATGTATTAAGAAATAAATAAATTGGAGGTCCTCAAACTTTATTGCTAAGGTGGGGGTGAACTATTTTGGAGACACTAAAGTACAGGAATAAACCCAGATTTGCTCTGTAATGTATCCCTGGACACCTTTGCAGATCTTTATCTTCTTACAGCCCTACACACTGTTCTCCTGTCACACTTCTTGGTGCTTCTCATGGCTCCTTGGCTCTGCTTATGTAATGGTGCCACATTAACGAAGATCTCCTGCTAAGTGAAGCCGAACCTGACAATACAAAATAGAACCATATTTTCTACCATTATTTAATACTCATTGTAAATGACTCTAGCACAGCTCTTGTGATACCTTATTACAGGATGCGTTCGTAAATGTGGTTTGTCACCTTATTAAGACTTAACGCTCCTGGGGCACCTGGGTGGCTCAGTCAGTTGAGTGTCTGACTTTCGGTTTCGGCTCAGGTCATGATCTCAGGGGCATGGGATCGAGCCCTGCGCCAGGCTCTGCGCTCAGTGGGGAGTCTGCTTCTCTCCCTTGCCCTCTGCCCCTCCCCCCACTCACGTGCTCTCTCTCTCTCTCTCTCTCTCTCAAAGAAATTAAAAAAAAAAGACAGGCTCCTTAAGGGCAGGAAAAAAACCAGAATTGGTTTAGTTTAATATTCCTGGCAGGTTAGGACAGTTTCAGAAACACAGTAGGAACTGTAGTTTTTTTGTTTGAATTAATTTTAATATACTGGGTTTTCCCATCATATCCCTTTATCCCCTGAAGTAAAAACAAAAGAAGGTATAGAATAGGCAACATGCCTACTGTTAATGGTAAACTCTCAGACATGGTAAGACTTGTTTCCCACATGTGTGTTTCATGTCACCCTATACTGCTCTCTCTGGCTTGAACAGAAATGTGCTGGTCAGGGATCCGTGTCTTTCAAGGATGTGACTGTGGACTTTACCCGGGACGAGTGGCTACAGCTGACGGGCACACAGAGGACGCTGTACCGGGACGTGATGCTGGAGAACTACAGCCACCTGGTCTCAGTGGGTGAGGGCTGCTCCCTGTGTCACGTCTCCTCGCATGCGTTTCCTTTCTTCCTTCGTAGCCGCCAGAGTTTGTGGGCCCCTGAAGGAGTGTTTAATGATACTGTGTGTAGACCTCATGATCTTGTGGGTCAGAGATGTTCCCATCAGGCTCAGAAAGGACGTTGTGTCCTGACCTCCCTAATGCAGGGTGCACACAGCCACCTTTATCACGTGGCTCCTGAAGCTGCACCTTCCTTGTGCTCCGGGGGCCCTGATATCCAAGCAGCTCTGACACATTTTATCCTGTATCCCACTTACAGGGTGTCACCTCACCAAACCAGATGTGATCTTCAGGCTGGAGCAAGGAGAAGAGCTGTGGCCATCAGAGGGAGAATTCCCAGACCAGGGTGATCAAGGTGAGTCAGTCATTGTGGAGGAAGGAAGAAGCCCACAGAAATCAGGTCCCAGATGAGTTGGTTCTGAGGTTGGTGTGTGTCTCTGTATTTCAATTTTGGGCCCTCAGACCTTCGGAAGTAGCTGAACAGTGAGCAAGCTGGCCTCCGATCACCTGAATCGCCCCGGTCCTTCACTTGTAAATACCAGTGCTGCCCTTTTCTGCCCGATAGCCAGGATGGAACCCCTGCCTGCCTCATCTTAGACCTTTGTCTTCAGTTTCTTTCTCTAGTATTCATCTTCCTCCATTTCATGGACTATTTCTTTCTTTCTTTCTTTTTTTTTAAGATTTTATTTATTTGACAGAGATCACAAGTAGGCAGGCAGGCAGAGGGAGAGGGAGAAGCAGGCTCCCCACTGAGCACGGAGCCCGACGCAGGGCTTGATCCCAGGACGCTGGGATCACGACCTGAACCGACTGAGCCACCCAGGTGCCCTTCATGGACTGTTTCCTCTATTTTTCCCTCAGGCATTCATTCATTCATTCATTCATTCATTCTTCTGCAGATATTCCTACTACATGCCACTCGTGTTCTTGGTGTTGGAGATATGCCGGTGAACCTAACAATGCTCCTGAGCACTTAGAGCTTACAAGGTAGCAGGAGAAGATAGATGTAAACGAAACAATTTACTTATCAAGTACTGACAGGACCCATGAAGAGAACTAAGGCAGGCTCAAAGGAGATATAGAGTGGGGTATGCTCTTTTAAAAGGTGCTGTAAGAATGCCTTTTTGATGAGGTCCGCATTAGAGCAGGATTCTGGGGGTTCCAGGCAGAAGGAACAGCTGGGTCATGCCCTTGTGGCAGGTGTTTGTTGAAGTGCCCTGGGAATGGCAGGGGGCCGTTGTGCCAGCAGGGATGCATCTGAGAGGGACGTTGGTAGGGGATGACGTCCGAGGGGTAGCCAGAGCCCAGACGATGTCTTACAGGACAAGGTAAGGGCTTTGATTCTGCTTTAGGTGAGATGGACAACTGTTAATGGATTTCCACAAAAGAATGTTTTAAAAGAATTTCTCTGGCTACTGTCCAGAGAAAATCAGAGATGGGCCTGAAGGTAGTTGAAGAAAGTAGAAGCAGAGACAGTGTGCAGGGCTGGCTCCCCCAGAGCACCACCAGAGTTACCCACTGATATGGCAGATTTTAATTTATTGCTCACCCTGACAGTCTGAGTAGTACCACGGAGGGAGGTGAACAAAGGTTATTTATAGGATCTGAGGGCATGGTTTCAGGTATATTTTTAACACAGGAGCTTGATAACCATTGAGTAAGGACCATAATATAATAGTTTAGGATGTGTGGACACAACAAGGATTGAAGAGTCTTGGAGAATAAGTTTATTATTTGTTGGAAAGTTGAACAGTTTGTTTAAAAGGTTTTGGGGCAAGATTCTGAACAGTAAAATTACTTGCAACCTTCCTTCCCGGGCGAGTTTCCTGGAGTAGTAAAGTCTTGTTATGAAGACAGAATACTAGTCAGGTTAACGTAGATAGTGGGCTGTGTGGGTGTGGACGGTTTCAGCTCTCAGCAGATAGAATACTAGTCAGGTTAACGTAGATAGTGGGCTGTGTGGGTGTGGACGGTTTCAGCTCTCAGTGGAGCAGACATGCTTGCAGTGGTTCAGATGAAAAGTGATGGGGGCTTGAGTTCTGAGCTGGTGCAGGTGAGGGGGTGGGGCTGCATGTGTAGAGAGGAGGATCTGCCACTGAGTCAGATGTGGCCTGTGAGAGGGGGACGAGGCAAGGATTTAGTCGGAGCAACATGGTAATGGGGGTGGGAGGTGTTTACCGACATGGGAGATTGGGGAGGAGCGGTTTTGGGGAAGTTTAAAATTTAACATCTAATAATTCTAAAATCTGAAGTCCTTTATATTTTAATTCTATTCTGATAGCCAGTCCCTGCTTTAGTTCTAGGCTTGTTAAACAAATCAGTTCTCAGAAGCAGTCTTCTGCTGTATTACATTTCACCATTTCTTGACTGAAGTTCATTTGCTAGTAGGTTTTTTGTTTTTTTTTTTTTTAAAGATTTTATTTATTTATTTATTTGAGAGAGAGAGCACATGAGAGGGGGAGGGCCAGAGAGAGAAGCAGACTCCCCGCTGAGCAGGGAGCATGATGCGGGACTCGATCCTGGGACTCCAGGATCATGACCTGAGCCGAAGGCAGTCGCTTAACCAACTGAGCCACCCAGGCGCCCTTGCTAGTAGGTTCTTTAAGAATTCATGAGAACAATACTTCCCTGCATTCTTGCATATTCAGACTTATCGGTGTTACTTCAACTGAGTGCCATTTTGTCTACATATAAAATTATTGGGATTTACTTTTAGTCTTTTAAGGATTTTGTAATTCTTTCTCCACTGCTAATTTTAACACTGAATTTTATTATGGATGTCTAAGATTAGCTTGATTTTTTTTCCTCCTCTTAAAAATGACTTACTTCAAGTTCTGGGAATGTGATGCACAGCAAGGTGACTGTAGTTAATAGTACAGTAAGTACAGTGGAAAGCTGTTGAGAGTAGATGTTGCTCATTCTAACCACACACAATTTACCTGGGCCAACTAAGTATGGTGAAAGATGTTTTAATTATCTTGATCTTGGTAATCATAGGAAATGTGTTAACATTTTTAAAGTACACTTAATTTTTCTTATTTATGTCCTTATAGACAAAAGCCAGGAAAAGCAAGACAAACATTTGTGGCGAGTTTCACTCATCAACAAAAAATCACTGACTAAGAAGAGAGATAATGATTTCAGAGAAACACCCTGTCAAGATGACTCACGTGAAAAGAGTTTGAAAAATGTTTCAGAATCAATTATTAGTGATAACAATCATTCAAGTAAGAACTCTGATGAAATTAATGTATGCGGGAAGTTGCTCTCTGATAATAACCAAGGAAATACTCATACTGGAAAGAAATCTGACGAACATGACAAAGATGGGAAATCCCTAGGTCATACTGAGGACCGTACTAAGCAACAGAAAATTCAAACTTTGGGACCACTTTCTGAAGATAATGAATGTGGAGGAACCTTCCTTAACAAGGCAGCCATCCTTACACCTACGAGGGTTCAAACAGAAGAGAAATCCTGCGATTATAAGGAACAGGGGGGAAATACCAGTGATGAGTCAGCCCTCGAAGTCCTTCAGGAAACTCACACAAGGAAGAATCACTGTGAGGTCAATGAGTGCCTGAAGTCAACCCTCATAAAACACCAGAAAGTCAACGTGGAATCTAATGAAAATGAGAATAATTTCAGCAAGAAGTCCCATGTCACTCAACCTCCTCACACAGAAGAGAAAACCTTTGAATGTAGTCACTGCAGGAAATCTTTTTACCAGGAGTCCCACCTGACTCAGCACCAGAAGACACACACAAGAGAGAAGCCCTGTGGAAGTAATAAATCTGGGAAAACCCTTCAGAAATCACAACCCCCGGACCCTCCGAGATCTCACACAGGAGAGAAACCCAGTGAATGCGATCAAGTCCCCGTGCAGTCAGCCCTTACTGATCAGCAGAGAACACGGTCAGAAGGGAAGCTTTATGTGTGTAACGAGTGCAAGAAGTCTTTTCGTCATAGCTCAGCCCTCAAAGTCCATCAGAGAATTCATACAGGAGAGAAGCCCTATCAATGCACCGAGTGTGGGAAATCCTTCTATGCAAAATCAAACTTCAATCATCATCAGAGGACTCACACTGGGGAGAAACCATATGAATGTAAGGAATGTGGGAAATCCTTCTGTGTGAAATCGAACTTAACTAAACATCAGAAAACACACACAGGTGAGAAACCTTTCAAATGTAATGAGTGTGGGAAGACTTTCTTACAGAAGTCACAGTTTGCTGACCATCAGAGAACACATACAGGGGAGAGACCCTATGTATGTAATGAGTGTGGGAAGTCCTTCTACTATAAGTCAGCCCTGCATGTACATCAGGGGAAGCATACAGAAGAGAAACCCTATAAATGCACAGATTGTGGGAAATCCTTTTGCTATAAATCAGCCCTAATTATCCATCAAGTGTCTCACACAGGGAAGAAACCCTATGACTGTAATGAATGTGGGAAAACCTTCTGTGTGAAGTCAAACCTCACTAAACATCAGAAAATTCACACTGGTTTGAAACCTTATGAATGCAATGAGTGTGGCAAAGCCTTCTCTATGAATTCGATCCTAATAGTACATCAGAGAACCCACACGGGGGAGAAACCCTATGGATGCAATGAATGTGAGAAGTCCTTCTATAAAAAATCAGCCCTCACTAAACACCAGAAAACTCACACAGGGGAGAAACCACATGAGTGTAATGAATGTGGGAAGGCCTTCCATATGAAATCCACCCTGATCATACACCAGAGAACACACACTGGAGAGAAACCCTTTAAATGTAATGAATGTGAAAAGTCATTCTACGTGAAGTCACTTCTTAATATTCATCAGAGAAATCACACGGGAAAGAAACCCCATGTATGTAGTGAATGTGGGAAAGCCTTTTCTATGAAGTCCAATCTCACTGATCATCAGAGGACACATTCAGAAGAGAAACCCTACGAATGTAACGAATGTCAGAAGACCTTTCGCCATAAGTCAACTTTAACGGTACACCAGAGAACTCACACAGGGGAGAAACCCTATAAATGTAATGAATGTGGGAAATCCTTCTATATGAAGTCAGCCCTCAGTCAACACCAGAGAATACACACTGGGGAAAAACCTTTTGAATGTAAAGAATGTGGGAAAACCTTCTTCCAGAAGTCCCACCTCACTAAACATCAGCGCACACACACAGGGGAGAAACCCTATGAATGTAAGGAATGTAAAAAAACCTTCTTCCAGAAGTCACACCTCATTGAACACCAGAGAACACACACTGGGGAGAAGCCCCATGAATGTAACAAATGTGGGAAATCTTTCTGTTATAAGTCAGCCTTAACCATACATCAGAGAACTCACACAGAAGAGAAACCATATAAATGCAATGAATGTGAGAAATCTTTCTGTATGAAATCACACCTCACTGTACATCAGAGAACTCACACAGGGAAGAACCCCTTTGAATGTAAGGAATGTGGGAAGACTTTTTATGTGAAGTCAAACCTCATTAATCATCAGAGGACTCACACAGGGGAGAAGCCCTATGAATGTAAGCGATGTGGGAAATCCTTCTGTATGAAGTCGACCCTCACGGTTCATCAGCGCACACACACAGGGGAGAAGCCCTATGAGTGTAACGAATGTGGGAAGTCCTTCTGCAAGAAGTCGACACTCACGAAACACCAGGTAATTCACACAAGAGAGATGCCCTAAGGTGCAGCAAATGTGGAAAACCCTCCTGCATGAAGTTGAGTTTCATCAACACCAAGAGACCCCATGGGAGAAACCTTGGGACTGTAATGATGTGGAGACCTCCTCTTGTGAAGATTCAGTCTTTAATTGGCATCAGAAGACACACATCGGGTGGGGGTTGGTGGGCTCGCTCCGGAATGGATATTGGGAAGGTTTCTGTGTCATACCTTATGAAATATCAGAGAACTCACATGGAGAGAGCCCTGAGAACGTCCTGTATGTTAGTGTCCACCTATGAATCTAATAGGCGTCTCAGAGGAATCAATCACAGGGTTCAAATCACAAAGAATGCCACAGAAGAATAAAGGCATTTACAGAGTCGCAACTTACTGACCATCAGGTAATTGATATTGGAGTGGAACTGTATCGGTGTTTTACATGCATGAAAGCTTTTGAGGAAAAAAATCAAACTGTGTAAGAAAGGAATCAATCTTGAGGTGAAATCTATCAATTTGGGAAATGTGGACAAGTTTTCTCTAGAAATAACACTAGAAGTCACGATTTGGATGTGGTACCAGATTTTGAAGATGTGGCGTAAGATGCATCAGATGCTAATGGTGCCCATTGTGGGATTGTGAGGCCTTGGGAGGAATGCGGTGGTGGCTGTAGCTCATCGCACCGGGTGCCTGAGGTGCCCGAGTGAGCGAGGCTTCGGTATGTTGTACGCAGCATACACACGTGTGCGTTTGGTTTATGAGGCAGGTGTTGAAGTAGGTGTCAGTCCCCATAGCTTAATTACCACGACAGATTTCTCACACTAAGTGCCCCCAGTGTGTTTCTGTATGTTTGTAGTACAGTATGCGTTACAAGGGATCCGTTTGACAAATTTGAAATACCATTCCCCAACATGCTGTTAAGTGAGGAACGCAAAGTACACTCCACCGTACAGCATGCTACCTTCTGTGTAAGAGTTGAGAGAAGTAAGATACACAACTGCTTATTTTTTGCAAAGAGAAATACTAGAAGGATAAACTATGATACAAAAATGAATTCCTATGGAGGCAGGAGTGAACAGGGTGGAGTCAGGGATGGAAGCAAGGTTTCTTTGCTTATACCTTTTTATGACATTTTGATCTTTGAACAAATGTAAATTATATATTCAAAAATAGAAAATAAAAGCATTCTGAAATTGAAAACAGAGAAATCAACTTTATATCAAATTGGCAACCACACAGAGAAAATAATTCTTACAAGAAACTTCTGAATGCAGAATTATGACTATATATCCTTAATGGGATGTGTTTAAGAACGAAGATCTGCAAGAAATAAACATCACTTATTTTTTGTTAATACTGGTGTTATTTTGGATCTAGTTTATGTATATTATAAGATAAGGCAAAAAGAAACTTAAAGTTACCAGGAGCCAAACTTCCTACTTTAAAAGATGACCATGAAAATGAAAGAATTTATGTAAAACTCTCCATAATAAGAAATATGAACTGAAAGTATCAGTCATTATTTTTAAAAAGTGTATGTATCTCTGAGCTCTGTCCACCAAGGGCCTGGAAGCAGGGGCAGCCCCCACAGATGAGCAGATCTGGTGCTAGCATTTCCCTCTCGAGGAACCAGGACTCCCTGGAGAAACAGCTGGTTCTAGGTCCGGGCCTGAGGTGTCCCGGGTGAGGCTGGGACCTCTTTTTTTGTTTTGTTTTTAAAGATTTTATTTATTTGACAGAGAGAGACAGCGAGAGAGGGAACACAAGCAGGGGGAGTGAGAGAGAGAGAAGCAGGCTTCCTGCCAAGCAGGGAGCCTGATGTGGGGCTCGATCCCAGGACCCTGGAATCACGACCTGAGCTGAAGGCAGCCGCTTAACAACTGAGCCACCCAGGCGCCCCAGGCTGGGACCTCTTGTGTCAAAAAGCAAGGGAGTACTCAGATTAATGGGGATGTGTCAATGGTCCCAGAAGCTACCTTGCAGGGTTTCTCCCTGGCCAAATTTGAGGTACTTTGACGGTCCAAGAGAACGACTGTAACTGATTCTACAACATTTGAATAAACAAAAATCTGTGTCCACATCAATACAGAGAAAGGGGCTTGAGATTATTTCCACCGTTATAGGGGAATCTTACACAAGCTCCTTATTCTGTAATTAGAAGGAAAGCATTTTCACCCTGCCCTTTTAGTAAAAGCAGTTGTGAGAAGGCTGACTGTTCTAGAAAAGTGTCAGCTAATAAATGTAGGAATGATAGAATTTGAAAAATCACTAATTTGCAATCCCTAGGGCATCTAGGCAAAGACCGTCAATGGATGCCAGGATGAGTAGGTGCAAAGGAAACAGGGTATGTGTGCAGGGCCAGAGACCCTCCTACAGATACCTTCCTTACTGGCCCTGGGAAAGGTATGCCTTCACAATGGAATGATTAAGTGCCCCCTTTCACCAGTGATAAAACACAGCACCATCAGCAGTGGTGACATCGTGTGGCTCTTGCTAAGGTGCGGCGTGGGGTCCGCACATCGCACTGTGGCAGGCTCTTGCCAGAGTCCTTCATAGTACTGTTTAGCTTACAGAAAATACGAGAGAGAGAGAGAGCAGCTTCCGTGGAGAAAACAGAAATCCAGACTGTAGGGGCTTCCACCAAGACAACTGGCCTGGTCTCTTCAAAAGTCAGTGTCATTTTTTTTTTTTTAAAGATTTTATTTATTTATTCATGAGAGACAGAGGCAGAGGGAGAAGCAGGCTCCCCGCGGAGCAGGGAGCCCAACGCAGGACTCGATCCCAGGACCCTGGGATCACGACCCGAGCCGAAGGCAGACGCTTAACCGACTGAGCCACCCAGGCAGGCCGGGGGCTCTTTCAATCCAGAGAGACTAACGAGAACTAACCCGATGCAGTGCGTGATCCTTGACTGGATCCAGAAACCATCCAGCTCAAAAAGACATCCACGCGGGTACTTTGGAGGCCTTTGGAGGGATTTAAACGTGGACTGGCACGGATAACGTTAGGGAATTAGAGTACTTCTCTTCAGTGTGGTAATGGTGGTTATGAACGCGAGTTTCTAGAACACTGTGCAGAACAGGCGAGCCGTCACGGCTGCAGCTGTGAAGTGGTTCAGGACAAGAATGTGTGCGTAATTAGATGAAGCAGAAAACAGGAAAAAACCGTCTGAGCAAGTTCTGAGTGTGTGCTCGGCACACGGGTTCACTCTCTCTCTCGACAGAGTTCTGGCAGATGTTAAAGGTTCTGGAACAGCGCCTCACCACTTGGCTGTTCTCCCTGTGTTTTGGCACATACGATGCTTGTTGTCACTGATCTGCGTGTCAATAAAGAAGCCAAACGATGCCTTAAGGAAAGTGTGTGTCTTGGGCTGGGCTGGTTTAATGGACCCTGTTCATCGAGTGTGCAGAGGCTGGGGGGCAGCTGTCGGCAGGAGGTGGTGCTTGTCACACAGAGACGGCGCCGTGTGTAGAAAACCCCTCTCTTTCCTGCTCCTGGTGGGATTCACGGGGCGCCTGCCGAGGCTCGGTGGAAGGAGCCCCACGTGAGGGCAGCAGGCTCCACGAGCCATGCCCCAGAGGCCGTGCCCTGCGCCCGGCTCCCTGCCTCACCCAGCTCCCTTGAAGCAGGTTGGCACCTGCTGTCTGCCTCTTCCTTGTCAGAGGGCCTCCATGGGGCCTGTGTTTCCTCCCTCGTCAGAGGCTGTTTGGGGCCGGCAGTCTGACCAGACACCGAAGTATTCTGGGTGATCTGGGGGGAAGGTTTTGTCGTCGATAATTGGGAACAGAATGGCCTTTGTCCATCTGGATGTCCATTGATGGCATCTTGTGAGTCGGGGCTGGTAGGATGGTGAGCTGAGGAAGGGCGGGGCCAAGGGCAGGGAGCGCACAGAGTGGGAATTAACCAGCTCCGAAGCTGCTCCGTACTGGGAAGACCGAGGTCTTCAATGTCCCTTATAGTTTACGCCTGTTGGAGTTGAGATTTTTCTGTTACTTGGAGCTACGGGGCATCCTAATGGTGCAGAGGTGTATTTATATATTACAGAGGTGTGTGTGTACATATATGTGCACATACATGTGTGTATATATGTGATATTCTGTAATTCGGAAGTGTTAGATACAGGAATTTGGGAGCAAGAATGATTTTAAGAAAATGATTCAGTGACTGCTTTCTGCCCTGTATATTTCCATGCCATGATGAAATAATGCTATTTCTTGTTTTTTTTTTTTAATGATTAAAGCAGATGAATTTTTTTTTTTTTTTTTTTAAAGATTTTATTTATTTGACAGAGAGAGACACAGCGAGAGAGGGAACACAAGCAGAGAGGGAGAGTGGGAGAGGGAGAAGCAGGCTTCCCGCCGAGCAGGGAGCCCGATGCGGGGCTCGATCCCAGGACCCTGGGATCATGACCTGAGCTGAAGGCAGACGCTTAACGACTGAGCCACCCAGGTGCCCCTACTATTTCTTGTTTGAAAGAAACAGAGCACAGGAAATTTTTTTGCAACCCTGTTACATATTAAGTATTCTTTCTGTATGTGAAATGACCTTTAAAATTTGAATCATTCATTGATCTTTTTCCACTTTTTTCTCAACAAGATGTGGCTTAATGCATCTGATTTTTATTTTAATGAGTTGTTACTTGTCCTTACACCATTGAATTAACCTTTTTGTCCCTGACTTGAAATACCGTCTTTATCATGGATTAAATGATCATTTGCAGGGGCTTCGCTTTTTGTCTGCTTAGCGCTCTTCCCCACATCCTTCCAGAAAGGGATGCTGCGCTGGCACGTTCCCTGGGGGCCAGTTCAGTTGTTCCTGGGATGGACACTTAATCCAGAGACCAATGAGAGTTGAGGGGAGTTCCTGCCAGGGCTTCTGGTAGATGTGGTGGACCAGCGGCTGGCTGGTTTGGATGGCAGAGCTGCCGGCAGCTTGGTTATCTTGGGTTTTCTCCAATTTGCAGTCAGTCCTGACGCACAGCTTGTAATTTATAATTGTGCTCAACAAGATCATGTTTTCATTGGTTTTTTTTTTTTAAAGACTTTATGTATTTGAGAGAGCGAGCACAAGCAGGGGGAGAGGGAGAAGCAGACTCCCCACTGAGCAGGGACGCAGAACTCGACCCCAGGACCCTGAGATCATGACCTGAGCTGAAGGCAGACGCTCAACTGACTGAGCCACCCAGGCGCCCCTTCGTCGTTCTTTGTAATGTTTTTGCACATGTTGAAAAGCACGTCTCTGTTCTCTTTTTCAAATCTTTCTTGGCTTTTCCCACATTAGTTCTTCGAGACAGTCTCTGGCATGGACTCACCAGGCTCCTCTCCAAAGCCTTTGGGATTCTGGTTTTGTGTTTAGTCTCGACTGCCCACCAAGAGTGGTGCACTCTGGACCCAGCTGGCTGGGACCAATCCCGTGACCAATCCCGTGACCAGAGACAGAGGGACTCATGGACACAGATGTTCACTTTCCTGTGAGTGGGCCATACTTTCTTTGCGTATTTTATCATCATTTGTTGCAAACTGGACATTTTAAATATTATAACGTGGCAACTCTGGAAATCAGACTCCCCCCCCCCACCCCAGGGTTTGTGGGGGGTCTTTTGGTGGGTTCTTTTTATGTGTTTTATTTTATTTTATTTTTTTTTTTTAAAGATTTTATTTATTTATTTGAGAGAGAGAGAATGAGAGAGAGCACATGAGAGGGGTTAGGGTCAGAGGGAGAAGCAGACTCCCTGCTGAGCAGGGAGCCCGATGCGGGACTCGATCCAGGGACTCCAGGATCATGACCTGAGCCGAAGGCAGTCGCTTAAGAAACTGAGCCACCCAGGCGCCCTCTTTTTATGTGTTTTAAACAGACTTTTCTGTTTCAGTAGGTGTGTAATCTTTGTCATGAGCAGCCACTGAGTTCTTTGTTCCATTAACTCAGGGATTAGGTGTGTTTTGCCAGGTTCTCCTTAAACATCTGGAGCTGAAAAAAGATTTTAAAAAGAGGTGGGGAGAAAAAGAGGAAAAACAACACCCCCAGTCTCTGCAGACCTTCTGTTCTTAGCCAAGCTGGTTCCCGTTCTGCCCTTCCACGTTGTTTCTGTGGAGCCTGGAGGCCCCTCCGAGGTGAGAGTGCACAGACTTCTCTAAGCCCGTGTGGGCACAGGTGATTTCCTGGCACGCATGGAATCTTCTAGAATCTCATTCCCACACATCTCTACTTTTTCAACCTCTTCCTTCCCAGGTGTCTCTCTGCCGCTCACCTTGACGGCCACTCCTTCCACAGCTGGCTCACAGCCAGCACCTGGCCTTTACGTGCTTGTGGCACAAGCCATCCGGGAAGCTGCGCAGGCCCGTGACGGATGTGAGTCTGGGACACGGGGAAGCCGTGTAGCCCTCCTCCAGACAGCGGTCCAGCAGGCAACACCCTCTCCGCAGCTGTTCGAGAACAAGGTCTGTAATTCGCGCCCCCCCCCCCCCAGCCCCGGGACTTGCCTGGACTGCAGGCCGTCAGCATGTGGCAGCTGATCTGAGGTGGAGGGGATGGCAGGCAGGCAGGCAGGCAGGCAAAAGTCCCAGCTCTGTGGCTGCACAGGGCCGCCCTCAGCATGCCTCCCCTGCTGGTTGAGAGTTTGGGACTAGATTCTAGAGTTCTGCAGAGGCTGCCAGCTCACCAATTGCTCCTACGGGGAGGACGGAGCCCTCCGTTCCCCTCCTCTGCCGCACCTTCCCATCAGTGCTGAGCACTTCCCTTTGACAAGTCAGTGTTCTGTGCTGTTTTCCTGAGCAGCCCTGGTTCCATCTGATGAAGAATATTTAGAAATCAAGATCTGAGCACACATTTTTCTAAAGATAAAAATACTGCATTCTTTTGTAAGGAACTTAAAATTTGTAAACTGTGCTACTATTTTTTGTTAGGTTTGCTGCAGATTCTGCTAGATCTCGTTACATTACAGAGGTTTTGAGTGGGCTGTCCTTACTCTACTTTCTTCCCATGACTTACTCCCTAGTCGTGTGTGTACCATGAGGTTTGGGAGGGACACATTCGTCACAGTTTAGAAGAAATGGCAGTGGTTCATTTCTTGTTGGCTAGTTCTGTATCAGTGTCCGATCGGCTGCCAAGAAAGAAGAGTGCTCTCCCATACAATTCCCAACTAACAGGCGGTCCAGGGAGGTAGGGTAGCCCCGTTCCAGGCTGTGCTCCAGAGGGAAGGGTCCCCTTTATCCTGTTGCTTCTCCAGCCCCTAGAGAGGAGTCAGCAAGGCACAGCTCATGGGCCACATTTGGCGCCTGCCTCTTTTGTACGGCCTGTAAGCTGAGAATGAATGGGCTTTACATTTTTAAGTAGTTTTTTTAAAAGATCAAAATATTTTATAGCATGTGAAATTGGAATTTGTGTCCCACGCATAAAGGTTTATCAGGAGAGGTGCTTTCATACTAGAGGGCGGGCTGAGTGGCCGCGGAGGCTGTGCCCACAAAGCCCGATGTGTTCCCAGCAGGCCCCTCCCAGGGCCCGTCGGCCAAGCCTGGCCCTCAAGTGTTATCCTTGTTCTCAGGGAAGGCGGCAGCTCAGCACCACGGTTCGGTCACAGCCGAGGGAGGGAGGAAGTCAGTGAGGGATAGTCCTCTTTTAGAATGACTCAGAAGATGACACGTTACCCTAGCACCCCGTGGACCTAACCGCAGCCTCCTGGCCATGGCTAGCTGAAGCTGGGACGTCAGAGCTGCAGTGGGGTGCCAGCTCAAACTGGACAGAAGGGGGGCTCGTACAGAAGGAAGGGGGGGCACCGGTGCGCGGACCAGCACAGGCTGTCCCACTCAGCAGGTTTACGGAGCCATGCACATCCTCCTGAGGGGGGAGGGTCATCCCTCGTCCCAGGAAGGACAGTTCAAAGTACAGTGACCGGGGCACCTGCTGGCTCAGTCAGTAAAGCATGCGCCTCTTGATCTCAGGGTTCTGAGTTCAAGCCCCGTGCTGGGCCCAGAGCCTACTTAAATTTTTTTTTAATTAAAGTACAGAATGACCAACAAATGGACCAGCTACAATCATTTAACCATTTTACTGGAAGTTGGCTTGGGGTGAAGTTGCCAAAAAGGACACAGACATCATTTAGGCACCTGGGCTGTAAAACTCAGGCTAAAACTGAACAGCATAAAACACTGAGGATTTTTATTTCTCTGGTCCTTTAATTTTTGTGTTTTAATGTTTCTGGAGTCCTGGAGAACAGTGTTCATCATGCCCCTCAGTTCAAAACATTTATTTTCAATACTGGTTTCTGCATGGAAACCATTCTTAACCTGATTCTTCATTCCAAACCCCGATTCCACGCTCTTCCCCTTCACAGCCATTCACACGCGTCCGTGTATGACCGGAAGCCCATTCCGCTGTAGCCTGTCAGGGGCGTGTGTGTGCTGTGTCATGTTAACGGATACAAATATTTAGTTACATGAAAGCTCATTCCTTTTTTTGAAATTCTTATTTATGTGTTATCAGATGTGCTACGTGCAGATCCGGTCTTTGCTCCTAACTGCCGGAGAGCAAGCACTCCACTGCTTCCTCTGCATCTACTCCCCTCTTCCTGCGACCTGGGCTATCCGCACATCGTGTGGACAGAATCGCCCTGTATACACATCCACGTGCGTACAGAATTTCTCTGGGACAGAAAAGCATATCAGCAGTACGACTGCACAACAAGGCACACACGTGAATTTTAAAAGGTATTTCTGGGTCAGTTTAACACTTCTTTACCGATACTACACGGCACTGTCGTTTCTGCCCCTCTCACCAGCATAAGGGGTACTTTACTGGTTTAACGTGTGTATTTCTAATGACAGATGATTCCAAGCACTGCCCTTTCTTGCTATTTTGCTGGGTATCTTCATGTATTCTAGTTATTGGTCTTTAAACAATTTTGCTTTATAGACTGGAGATTTTTCTGTACCTTTCCATTCGGCATCACAAAAGCCCCTTTTATAATTTCATGTTTTAATTCAGAGAAATTTTTAATTCATAATTTTTTTCCCACCCTGTCTTAAGAACCCCAGGATATGGGTATTATGTCTACTGTCTTCTGGCCTCAGTGTTTCGTTTTCACATGCATCCCTTTCTTCCTTCCTGGCATCTTGGGCGAACCGCTCCTGTTACCACACAGCCCACTGTCTGGGTCTCTGGCCGTGTCCATGCCCCGCCCCCTCTTTTGGAGTAACTGTTCCTGCTTCATACAACCAATATACTTTTTTTAAAGGATGTCTTGTAAGACAATTTTGAAATCTGGATTTTTACATCCCATTAAGTTTGCCAGTTGTGGAGACGTATGGTGTGCTCTTAGTAACTCCTATGTTTGTTTGTTTCCAGCATGAATTTTCGCTTGGGTATCTGCAACTCCAGGACGATAACGGGTAGCAGCGTGGCTTCAGCAGACCTATGTATTACAGAAGAGAAAGCCCACCCCCAGCTAGGAGGAACCCCCTTCCTGATGGATCCTCTCCTCTCGGCATGTTACGTCATCACCAGAAGGATCTCCTCCATCCAGAAACGTGCCTACTTACTGTGAGGACTTGGCCGTGGAGCGAGAAGAGGCTGCTCCGGGCATGTGTGGTGTGTGCAGCCCTCACCTCAGCTGCATGGAGCTGGTGCACCTGCTTTCTGTTTCATGAAGGCACCGTGCTGGACAAGAATGTGCTTGGGACGCTGCAGTGGAGAGCAGGAGAGTGTAGGGGACTCCAATCCCAAAGTTCCCCAGCACCTGCCCCTCTAGTGTCTCTGGCTGCTCACACCTCCCCCAGGGGCCCCCCACTGCAGTTCCCTGGACCCGCAGACCGCTCTTATTTCTCCGGCAGCCCCAGAGTTGGAATCTGGGAACGAGTCAGCAGCCCAGGCTAGTTCATCAGTTTGGCAGGAATCATAGACTTTACATTCAGGGAAGGGAAAAGTAATTTATCTGTGATGCAGCCATCTCTGTGATGAAAAGGAATTTGCTTGTTTTATTTGCAGGCATTCTATAAAGTGGGCAGTTATCTGGGCTGTAGTCGTGTGGCTTATCCAGCCTTCCCTGGGGAGCTTAACTGCACAGCACAGCCAGGCACACGGCCATGGAACAGAGAAGAGGGTGACTCTGGGGTCTCTGAGAGGACAGGGCCCTGGTGTTAACACATCTTCGATCTGACCTATTTGACACTGCTTCACTGACTTGAGGACAATAGAAAAAAACTGGGGGAATCTCACATGTCCACCTGCCAGGAAGGGTCTTCCTTCTGCTCAGCCCTTGAAAACCACTCTCAGAGTTCATCATCTGCTCACACTCCAAATTTTATCAGGTCACTGTGTGTAACACACAAGAACTCACGCTCTGCCCCAATTCCACGTTTGGTGCTTGCTGCAGGACAGGGAAGCAGACGTCTCTCTAGCGCTCTCCCTCATGAACTCAGGCCTATATATCTTACACGCTTGCCAGGAACAGTTAGAAACTTTTCAAATACTGCATTCCATCAAATTTAAGACAAACTTATTTTAAGTGCCTCTAGGGAAGAAGAAAAACAGTGTCATTAAAGAACATGCCACTGAGCCCACTCAGATGTAGTAAGAAAACACTGACCGCTTTGCGACTACGAACAAATCCTGTCACTATGTCATCAGAGACGCAGTTCAGGACCACGTCTGTGCACCAGGCCCTTTCACGCACAGGCACTCCATGAGAAAGAATGCTGTAAACCATTTATACTTTTTAAATATTTTACTTAAAATGCATACTGTGTATTTAAGCTATGAGGACAAACTACTGTGGGAAATCTTTGTAGCTATCATTTCAACAAATACACTATGAATATATTTTCCTACACAAACTATACGATCTAACAGACTTTTCATTCCGGTCATGAAGCATACTCACAATCTGCTAGAAGAATATGGAGGGAAAGTGCTGAGCAACAAAAACGGATTCCATGAATGATTCAAATACATGAAAAATACAGCATTTCACCTCAGTGGGCAGGGCTGTTATTCAAATATAGGCTCTCGGGCTGATCACTGGAAAGCAAAGGTCCTTACCTCCACACCATACACTGTGAACCAACAGTGGAGTGATGATCCATGAATAACATAAATTAACCTGAACAAATTTAATGTCATGCATTGTAAGAAGGAAGGTGTATCTGACATCGTTATCAGGCTCTAAGGTCAATGATGTAACCATTCGAGGAAACATATACATTTAATTGTTTCAAGTTGATTTGTAGTGCTCAAACTATTTACATCAAAACTTATAGAAAATAAGACCAACCTCGATCAGTACTTCTAAATAAGTGATTTACCTGAAGTCCACTTCTCCATTGCATAATTCCTACGAAGGTGTAACTCTATCTTCAGCTGTCCCTAACAGAGCAACCGAAATCAACTGGCTCCAAAGTAAATTTCGTCTCCTCCAGAAGCAACAGCCCAGAGGTGCACGAGCTACACGGCTGGTTGGTTCAGTGGCTCCACATCGTCCAGGTCCCAGGTTCTCCCAGTCTCTCTGCTCTGCCATGCTTAAATTCTAATTCAGCGTTGAAAGACACAACCAGGCATCACATGCCGTGAAGGCGATGTTCAACAAAAGACTCTACTTCACTCTGCGGGACTCATTCCTTGAATCTTTGAGGGAACCTTTTCCAGAAATAACCTGTCAGATATCTCTGTTTATCTGAATAGGACTGGGTCCCGTGACCATTCTAAACCAATTGCTGGCAATGAGAAGGGGATTATCAATATGGTTGAAACTAGTCAGGATTTCCCCCCCATTCCACAAGGAGGAATGGATCCCCAAATTCCGCCAGCAAACAGTAAGGAGTGACCAGGGTCACTCAACAGTGTCTGCCACAAACCCACAGGAAGAATTCCTCATTCAGGAAGGAAGGAGTAGAGCACAATATTTAAAAATACTATCCTATCAAATAAAAATACAGATAATTCCTAAATTACATAGTATGTGTGCTCTGCACACTTCTGTAAGCATCCAAATAAAACAGATGGAAAAAAACTGATATAAATGGGAATATCTTAAGTACTTAAATATTTTAAGTAAATATTACTGTATAGAGTACAATGAGTACTACAGGCGCTTCTTACTACTGGAAAAGTCTGGCATTAGCAATTTAAAATTATCTAAGCACTTTTCTATCATACGTGTAGATTTCTAACTCTTGCTGACTCAGATACAGCTGAACATGTTATTAAAACACTGGCTTCTTTACAGAAGACTTCATTCCTTAACAATGATCAAAGACATTTATAAATGCCAGGCAAGAATACAAGAAGTACTTGAGACTATCAGATGTTAGTTCAGGGACGGTACCAGGGTATCAGGATACTAACAAGGTGGAGCTATTTAAAATGGATCATCTTACCATGTCTACAAATCATTCTAATGAAGATACAATGGCTTTTCAAACATGATTCAAACTGAACATACACTTCCTGTAATGCAGCATCCTAAAAAGCACGCAGACAAACCAAAAACCCCTCAAATGAACGTAAGTCCTACATTCCCAGGAACCACTCCCGTGTGAGTGAGAGGTTGCTATGCTGTGGTCTTGATTACTGTCAGCTGATTTTACAGCTTCTATTTACACAAGTATCTTTATCGTCTGTACTTTTGCTTTTAAGAAGCTTGATACTACATCAGAAACATAACATTTAATATTAATAATTTCCAAAGGAGCAGGTTTCCCACTTCCTTAAAATTGAGAGATTTTTCCCTTGGTATGAATTCCCTGATGTGTAAAACAGTTTGAGTCCACGGTGAAGTGCATACACCTTCTAAATACATATCAGTTTTTACTCCTATATAGTCTGGTATCCGGTAAGTCCTGTGGTCTTGTTACAGCTGTAGTTTCTACCCTGTGAACTTTCAGGCTTCAAGTCTGAGTAACACAAAGGCTTGTGCACAACACCCGTGTGAGCTCTGACGTACGTCGGCAGGCGTCTCCCACTCCCACACTGAAAGGTTCTCCGACTTCAGAGAAGCCTCCCCACATCCAGTACACTCACATTCCCCCTCCTGTGAATCCTCTGATGGCTATTGAAGGCTGATTTGTGGTAGAATTTCTTCCCACACTCGTTACATTCGTAGGGCTTCTCTCCGGAGTGAGTTCTATAGTGTACAGTGAGGTAGGACATCCGAGAGAAGGCTTTTCCACATTCATTACATTCAAAGGGCTTCTCTCCCGAATGGATCCGGTGGTGGATGGTGAGATAGGACATCTGAGAGAAGAACTTCCCACACTCGTAACACTCATAGGCTTTCTCTCCTGTGTGTGTCCTCTGATGTCTGTTAAGGGCTGAATTCTGGCAGAAGGTTTTACCACACTCACTACATTCATAGGGCTTCTCTCCTGAATGAATTCGATGGTGTATGGTGAGGTACGACATCTGGGAGAAGAACTTTCCACATATATAACATTCGTAGGGCTTCTCTCCTTTATGTATTCTCCGATGTCTGCAGAGGGCTGAGTTCTGGTAGAAGGTCTTCCCGCACTCATTACATTCGTACGGTTTCACTCCTGAATGAGTTCTGTGGTGTATAGTGAGGTACGACAGCTGAGAGAAGAGTTTCCCACACTCGGTACATTCGTACGGTTTCTCTCCGGTGTGCACTCGCTGATGTCTCATGAGGGCTGAGTTCAGGTAGAAGGTTTTCCCACACTCGTTACATTCGTAGGGCTTCTCTCCCGAATGAGTCCGGTAGTGTACAGTGAGATAAGACAGCCGTGAGAAGAATTTCCCACACTCGTTACATTCGTAGGGCTTCTCTCCGGTGTGCGTCCTCTGATGTGTGGTGAGTGTAGACTTGCGGCAGAAGCACTTACCACATTCATTACACTTGTAGAGTTTCACGCCCGTGTGGATTTTCTGATGGTCGTTAAGTGCTGACTTCTGGGAGAAGGTTTTTCCACAGTCGTGACAAACGTAGGGTCTCTCTCCTGAATGTGTTCTCTGGTGTTGTGTGAGGTGTGTCTTCTGGCAAAAGGATTTTCCACAGTAGCTACATTCATAGGGCTTCTCTCCTGAGTGAGTTCTCTGATGTTGAATGAGGTGTAACTTCTGGTAGAAGGTTTTTCCACATTCGTTACATTCGTAGGGCTTCTCCCCTGTGTGTGTGCGCTGATGGACGGTGAGGGTCCCCTTCTGGCAGAAGGATTTCCCACACTGATTACATTCATAAGGTTTCTCTCCTGTGTGAGTCCTCTGATGGATGATAAACTTTGACTTTTTACAGAAGGATTTCCCGCATGCACTGCATTCATAGGGCTTCAATTCCATATGAGACCTCTGGTGTACGCTGAGGTTGGACATTTGCAGAAAGGCTATTTCAGATTCATTCCACTTATAGGGCTTCTCCTCCATGTGATTAACAAAAACTGCATCCTTCTGAAAGGCTTTCTGGCATTCAATATATTCAAAGGGTTTCTCCAAAATATGAATGTTCTGATAAATACTTTCTTCATTTAGACTATAACCTCCCCCATTTTGATTAAATTCGTAAGATTCATTTCCTGGATGAGTTTTCTCAAGTTTAACGTGTGGAAGTGGTTTCCCACACGCACTACATTCATCGGGCTTCATTCTTGCATAGCTTCCATCACTACTAATATATTCTGAAATAGATTTCAAACTCTTTTCACATGAGTCACATTTATAGGACATTTTTCTTGAAGGAATGGGGTTCGTTTCCACATTAAAAGTCTTACCAAGACCATTACCTCTCTCTTCAGTCAGGGTTTTGTTGTTGATGGATACAGCTTGCCTTGAATATTTGCCTTCATTTTCCTGGACTCTTTCTCCCAGATCATTGGCTTTCCAGACTTCTTCTAAAAAGAGGCAAAATTAACAAAATTTTGTATATCTTCCTACGTAAGAAATGGAAGGTGACTTACATGTAAGCATTTCATTTTAGTGTAGATGCTAGCTCCATGGACAGATGAAAATAATTCCCAGTGTACTTCTTTCCCCTATTGTTATGGTTTGGAATAAACACGTGCACACAAAGACACACACACACACACACACAGACACACACACACCTCTGAGGTGAGGAAAGGGGAAAAACACAAGCACCTCTGATCTTTGCTACTTTGTAAGATTTTGTCCAAACCGGGCATAGATAGTAAGATATATACACGGAGCAGTGATGGGAAGACAGAGGATGGTGGATGAACAGCTGATACGCAGATATGGAAGGACTCACAGCAAACAGGGTGCACAAAGGGCAACACGGAGCAGCGCGGGGCGAAGGGGTGCACAGGTATCGGGGACGAGCAGGTGTGGGGGAGGGGACCGGCACTTTGCGCCACACCACTGCACGAGTTGGGGGAGGCGACGGTTTCAGGCACCATCACCTTTTACTGAGATTTTTGTGGCAACGTTCTCATGGGCCTAGATCCTTCCAAACTATTTTGCCCAGATTCTGCACAGCAGGGCCAAATCCGCTCACACCCAACCTCCTCATGTTTAGAGGAGCAGCCGTGTGGCTAGGGCTCTAACTCCCTGTGGTTCTGTATCACATGGGAGGAGAGCCCCAGGAACTCCGTATGTGCAACAGGAAGGACAAAACAGACCAGAGCACGCCAGCCCTTCAGAAGTTTACGATTTCATAAACACTCTCTGATGTTATGGTTTAACCTGAAGTCAGACCACGGAACTCTGTTTCTCTCTGGACGATACAGCATGCGCTCTGGCTACCTGGGGGAGTCCCTACGTCGCCCATTGCTCAGCATCACCCACAGGCGGCGCAGAGACAACGGTACCCACGTTATAGGGTCGCCGTGGGATGACATAAATTCACAAAGTGCTCTGAGCACAAAACGCAGGCTCAGTAACGCAGCCGCTCGTTTTCCCATTTTCAGTCTCCTGGCGATTTCCTTAACCGAGTCCTGCCTCCAACACAGTGCTGTCACTTCATTCTGTGAACAGGCTTCACCACTCCTGAGTTTCACTTGGTTTCATTTTCACTTACAAACCTTACAAATCAGATCCCCTAAACTGCTCTTTATTTTTACTTCCAAGTTTTTAGATGAACTTGACTATTGTACTCGCTGTCATCCACATCAAATGAAACTGTAACGACCCTGTCCTCCCCAAACTACTGCTTCCCCTGAGTCCACTGCCAAAATGTCGACAGATAAAATGGGGGGAAACATCTGATAAAGAACACTTTCCACCTGGATTCACAGTATGGTTCCAAACTGGGTTTATATTAGTCTATGAAGAATAATTTCTGCTCTAGGAAAACCAAGCTATTTCTTGGGCAAACAATGTCATCTGATACACCCAAGGGGGGGCTCGGTGTGTAGGAGGGGACCGGCACTCAGCGCTGCATCGCTTCGCAGCAAGCTGGGAGACACGGATTCCCGCCCGAGGCACCAGAGGCGTCTCCTGAGATCGCTGTGGTGCCAACAACGCCCGAGCTCACTTCCAAAGTCTGCACTCTTACTGCTTTATCCAGTTCACTTGACCTCCAGCCCTGATCTACTCAAAACCCCTCAGGGAATCTCCGTGTTTAAACACAAAAAACGAAAACTTCTTAAATCCTTTCTCACTTCAATTAGCTCCATTTCCCCTGAAAAAGCTGAAAATAATTACCCCCCATACAATGACTTTAGCTCAGTGGTTCAGCCGTGCCTCGGATCATCAACAGTCCATGTGAAGGCAGAGTTTTAAAATGTACCATGCAACTCTCTTCTCTTTTGTTAACCAAATCCTGTCTCTTAGAAAGTATGACTCTCTTCCCTATTTTCTTTGAACCCCCGAAGAGAAATCAAAGCTGTTGCTCTTCATCTGAATCCTATGGGTATCTTTCATGCACCTGCAGAGTAAATGGGGATGTGACTCAGGCATGCGTATACAGATCTGCTTATAAATTATTTCTCAACAGACAGACAAGAATGTTCTTTCACCTACCTGGCGCCTCAGATACTCAAGTGCAGACTACACATTACATACTAAGGAAGAGAGAACACATTACATACTAAGGAAAGGAGAACACATTACATACTAAGATAAGGGAGAACACATTACATACTAAGGTAAGGGAAAACACATTACATACTGATCTGGGGAAGAAAGAAGCTCAAGGGTGCCTGGGTGGCTCAGTCAGTTAAGCGGCTGCCTTCAGCTCAGGTCATGATCCCAGGGTCCTGGGATCGAGTCCTGCATCAGGCTCCCTGCTCGGGGGAAATCTGCTTCTCCCTCTGCCCCTCCCCCTACTCATGCACTCTCTCTCTCCCCCTCCCTTTCCAATAAATAAAATCTTAAAAAAAAAAAAAAGCTGAAGCAAAAAATATATCCTACCAAATAACAGATTACTTGATCAAACCTAATTTCTTTTCAAGGTATGGCCATGAGGCAGAGTCACTTAGAGAGAAGGAGCAGACTGAAAGAATGATAAGAGCTAAAAGGAAAAACTTCAAGGAGGGGTGGAAAAACTGGGCTCAGACTGGAAGAACATGTTGCTATCTGACAAAGAGAGCAGGCCCCTCTGAAATAAAGTGACGGGGACAATAACCACAAGAACAGAAGACATTTAGGAGCGAGGACCCCGTGGGGTGTAGCAAGAGTTGTGGGAAACCACAGAACATTGATTTTCCAGGCAGCACAGGAAGAGGAGGGATGTACACTCCCTCAGGAAGCAGCAGGGAATCACCGAAGGCTCCTCCTGGGCCACCTGTGAGATCAACCGGAAACTTCGAGGAACCCATCTTGCAAGTGCACTTAGCATGAGGGGCCGCAGGGCAGCTACCACGGGAGATGCCGGACAGGAGGACAGGAGGACAGGGATGGTAAAGCATAAAAAAACAGGCAAACAACAACCCTAAGGACAGAGGTCGGAGGAGCCCTGAGAAGAAATCAGGAACTAGAATCCACCAAAGGTGGAAGCAGACCCTTCAGAGACACTTTCTGGAGGGTGGAGGGAAAGGACCTCACTCCCGTGCACCTCACTCACTGAGCGCCTGACGTGACAGGACGCTGGGCAAGCGCTGGGACCGAATGGTGAGTAAGAGACAAGGTGGACACGAGTATCGGGGACAGGCGGGAGGCCCAGACACTGCTGTCACCAGACGTAAGACGGGGCTGGATCGTGGGAAGGACGAGCAGCACACAGACCACAGGTGAACCGAACTCACTGGCTCAGGCACAGGCTGGGGTTTGGAATCTGACCTCGGAGAAGGGAGACGTGAAACCAGGGACAGAAACCAGTCCGAGGTATTTCACAGAAAAGAGGAAGAAAAAAGGAAGGTGGCAAGAACCGAAGAGTCACATCAGTTACTTTTCAATGATAGACTTACGAAGGCCTAAGAACTGAAAGAACCCACGACAACGGGATGGCTGGAAATGCCGTGGGGGCAAGCGTGGGGCGAAGCGTGGGGGAGGAAGGAAGTGACGGGGGGGGGGCTCTGGGGGGAGAAGCATGGCAACACTCTGCAAACACAGGTTCTTGTGAGGAAGGAAGAAGGCGCCGGGAGTGGGACTCGGGTAGCTGGGGCACACGGGTGACTGTCTGCAGTCCCTTCTGCAGGTTTCCCGTTAGCGATTCCTGGGAAAAACTTCCAAGTTAGCAGTCTCCGCACCGCCCGCGCGCACACACCTGGGTAACTCTGCGGCAGGAAGGCTCCTTCTACTACCCATGGCTCTTCTCCTTGCTCCAACTTGATGATAACTTCCGGTTTGATAATGTGACAGCCTGTTAACAGAAACGAAGGAGAACCTGAGCCTGACCGCCGGGCTGCTGGGTCTCTGCCGTCTGAGGTCAGTGCTGCCTCACGACCGGCACCACAATTGGAACCTTTCACTGGGGAGGTGACCAAAATGGTGCCCAAAACAGACCACTCACATTTGTCCCATCAAACTCAAACTCAGACTCAGTAACATTTGAGGGAAACCCCATGTATCCTAGCAATCGAGAAAGCGGGCTCTCCTCACCCACGGAGACGAGATGGCTGTAGTTCTCCAGCATCACATCCCGGTACGTGGTCTTCTGCTCGGGCTCCAGCTGCTGCCACTCCTCCTGGGTGAAGTCCACGGCCACGTCCCTGAATGACACTGGGCCCTGGAACGGCACCAGATCGGAACTGGATGAGGTGAAGGCGGACAAGGACAAGAGCTTACCAAGCTCCCAGTCAAGTTAACTATAAACATGTGTACCTTCTTCATCGTGGGAAGCAAATGAACATTCCAGAAATACGCCAGGATGAGTTCATTCGGCACACACAGTCTTGCACTATGAGCCAGGAACAAGCGTGGCTGCTGGGGACATTAAGACCAGCAGACGCAGCGCAGCTCCGGCCCCAAGGAGTGCAGGCCTGAGGGGCACTCACAGAAACACAGGATGCACTTTGCTCCTTTTTGCTTCCAGAACTTTACCAATATTGGCTCTCCTCTGACCTCTCCCACTGCTCCTTCTCCTTTGCTGGCTCCCCTGTTCTCCAAGGCATCCTCAAGTCAGAGGGCCCGGGGCTCTGTTTTTGGTCCTTTACTCTTTGCTGTCTGCACCCTGCTGTGATCCCACCAGACCTCATGGCTTTAATGCCCAGCTATGTGTCAGCATGTCCCAAACGTATACGAGCCACCAAAACTTCTCTCCTAAACTCCAGACATGTCCCAGATCCAAACTCAACGGGCTGAAATTCAACCACTATCTCTGTTCACACTGTTCCTGCTCCGCTCACAGAAGGAGCTGACCTGTGGTACCGGCCACAAGGGCCAAAGCAACAAGCCTGGCGATGGACCCCCAGCCGTGCGTGTTACTGCCCGGTAAGCCTACCCAGTCTGACCACGGCTGCCGCGTGAACTGTCGTAACAGCGTGGTTCGGCTGTCCCTAATTCCCAGCCGGGTAACTCGGAATCCCCCTTCTTCCCATTTACACATTCCAGGAGGGCAGGAGCATGGTCCCGAAGAGGGGCAAACAGCTCACAACAGACCCAGAAACTGTCCAAACCAGACCTTTAAACGTGGATCTTCTGAATAAACCGCCCCACTCAAATACACCAATCATCACCACTGCCCCGCTGTATCGCTACCTCTAAAATAAAGGTAATGGTGGAGCCGACCAGGTCATGTCATACCAGCACCAAATGGGCTAATCCATGGAAAGCTCTTAGCAAAGTTCTCTGGACATTAGGACACACTTCTCAATGACACCTGTGTATTACTGGGTGACCATCCCTCATGCGTCTTATCACTCTTTCCAAATAAGGACAGAAAGTAATCAGAAAAAACAGAAGTGTAAGTAACTAAACGTAATGTAGCTGTCAGGTTTATGCAATTGCCGAGGAAAAGTTTTTTGTTTTTTTTTTAAAGATTTATTTATTTGACAGAGAGAGAGACAGCGAGAGAGGGAACACAAGCAGGGGAGTGGGAGAGGGAGAAGCAGGCTTCCCGCTGAGCAGGGAGCCCGACGCGGGGCTCGATCCCAGGACCCTGGGATCATGACCTGAGCCGAAGGCAGACGCTTAACCATTGAGCCACCCAGGCGCCCCATCAAGGAAGGATTCTAAAACAGCGTCGCTGCATTAACAAAAAGGCCCCAGAGATTCCAACAAAACAGAGAGTAAGGAGTGGTGTGGATGGCAGTGAAGGGAAAGGCTGTGTCATACTCAGGGGCCATTTGAGAGGACCACAAACTCCTGACATTGACCGAAAATCTTAGCTTGTTTATGTGGAACAATCATAGAGTGAAGGATGCGTCCTGTTGTTAAGATTCCGAGATGCCTGGCTACCTGACCCTGTTATTCTCCCACGCTCCAGGTGCGGGGACATCCGGGAACCAGTCTTTGCTGGCCTGGGAAGGGTAAAGGTGCTGGGCTCGGAGCACCAACTGCTGGGGGCGGGGCGGGGCACAGAGTGGTGTTACAAGTGGGTCCTGCCCAATCCAGACCGGTCTGTGCAGAACTGCCCCAGCCCAGCCCGTGAAGAGACGGCCTGGGAGAGTAACAGTGAGCAGGTCTTCCAGAAGCTCTGCCCATCCTTCACTCAGACATCCACAGCCAAGACTGTGGCCACCTTGATGAAGACCGCGGCCACCTTGATGAAGACCGCACCCACAAGTTCTCATGTTAGAAGTCATTACCAAAAGCAAGAGAACAAGGGATGGAAAAAGGAAGTCGTTTAGGGGCGCCTGGGTGGCTCAGTCGTTAAGCATCTGCCTTCGGCTCAGGTCATGATCCCGGGGTCCTGGGATCGAGCCCACATCGGGCTCCCTGCTCCGCGGGAAGCCTGTTTCTCCCTCTCCCCCTGCTTGTGTTCCCTCTCTCGCTGTCTCTGTCAAATAAATAAATAAAATCTTAAAAAAAAAAAAAGGAAGTCGTTTAGTTGTAATACATAAATAGAATATACATCTTATTTCAACTTCTGGTTTTGCCATCTGTAATTTCACAAAATGTACAATTTAATTTGCAGGGATTTTTTTTTTTAATGCTTGCATTTTTGCCTTATTAGGAAAACATACACATTAAGAAAAAATGATAGTTTTTATTGTTTATAATGCACATAAAATACATGCACTATTGCTGCTTAAAACCAGCATTACTGTAAATGTTCCAAACTGATTTTCTCTTTCCTGATGGGTCTGAGTAGTTTGCCCGAGTTCACGTTCACATGCAAAGGGAGAAGGAGAAAACCATATTGTTCCTTCTCTGGCTTTAAACAAGCAGCTTTACAAGCATTTGAAACTCGAAGAAAATAGGTTTCAGAAAACCTGGTTAACAAATTAAGAAATCAGCCCAAACTGCAGCTATTTAGGGATTTCAGGTGAGTTTCAAAAGGGAACAACCCTCAATGTCTTAAAAGAACACTCTACAATTAATATTCCAGAGACAGCTTCGTTGTCAGGAGCTCCGAGCTGGCTACACATTTCCACACAAGCCAGACCTTCGGACGTGCGAGCGAGAAGACTCTGTGAGCACCGTATCTGCCCCACCGTCAGAAGGCTTCCGAGGCAGACAGCGCTGCTCTCTCCCCTGCCGTGGCATCGCATCAGTAAAAGCTGAGAGAGGAAGCGAGGCCCTCGGAGGACTGCAGACAAAGACCCACGTGCAAAGGGACAAGCCACCTCCGTGTGTCCCAGACACACACCGCCGGGACCCGAAGCCCACAGTCCACGGGCCCCCCCGAGCCAGAGTCCTCCCGAACATCCAGGAAAAAGGACATGCTCAGACACCCAGGGCCTCCAGAGCCGGGAAGTCAGCACACCACGACGTGGCCCACCCAGGGAGAGCGGCCGCGGCCGTCCTCCAGAGCCAGCAGGGGAAAGCAGAGCCACAGAGACGAGAGGGAAG